>NW_027210629.1:2315000-2750000 GCF_029030835.1 Brachyistius frenatus
CCACCTCACAAAACGTGCACAAACTCAGTAAACAGCAGACCTGCATGGCATTAATGCTGAAGAAGACAATTTCTCACAGTCTGCAAGAAAATACAAAAAAAAAACCCAGTCACATTAGAGAGCCATGCGAGTTGAGCTGAGTTAGCTTGTACGGCGTAGCAAATTAAACTGGACACCCGCAGGAGAGTGAATCAAACAATCAACACGTCGCCTGCAGAGCTCCGGTACTCCCCGTGACCCACTTCGGGACAATATTTGTTCAGAAACGAACGTCTTAACTAACTATTTTTTTTCTCCTACGTCATCACGTTTCCTTTCTGCCTTCCGCTAAAATTCCTCCGTCTCACTCTAATCTCCCTCTCTCTCTTGCTGTAGTGTTTTTTGTTTTTTTCTGTGTGCGTCTCCGCCACTGCCCTCTGCTGGACTACAATGGCAACAGCAAATGGGGAAAAGACAGTAAACCCACAGGGACCTTGGTTTAATTTGAGTCGGTTACACTTGTAAAACACATAATTGAAGAAAAAAAACAAACATGAACATTACCAGAAGACAAATTAGTATACATGAGAAAAAAAAAAAAAGACATACTCAAATTACTGCCTTGTGATTGTCTGTCTCCGCCACCCAGTCAAGTTGCAGTTTACATCCGTAGCTGTCCAGACTCATATAATGTAGTGAAGACTTTAAAGAAAATTGGTTAAAAAAAAAAAAAAAAAAGGTGATTCTGATAGTACACAAAGTTGTCGCCTGAACAGTAGACAATTGGTCAAATATGGATGTTGCTGTGAAGAAGCTAAAAATTAGAAAACGTAGATGTTTTACAAAAATAACAGCACAGTTTGAAGGTGGACACCCAAAATCAGTGCCACCAATTCTTTATCCCACCAAATCTGAAATATGGTTCCAAGCTCACTTTCTGTTCTTGATTTATCATAATTAGCAAATAAAATCTTGAGTTATGACGACAAATGTGCTTCGTGAGACCACAGTGACCTTTGGCCTTTGACTTACAAGATCTGCAGTTCATCTTTGAGTCCAAGCAAACGTTTGTGCCAAATTTTAAGAAATTCCCTGAAGGCGTCCATGAGGTATTGTGTCTATGAGAATGGGACCAACCGGCAACCAACCTTGACTAACTGCCGTTTTGAAGCCTCCAGTTTGGCATTTGGGCCGTGGCCACCTTGGTCTTTTGGAATCAGAAGTGACTATATTAGGACAAGCTGGGGAGGAGAGAGTAGTGGGTCTGACTCAATATGACTGGAAGCCCAAGGACATAACACACGTCCAGCTAAACCAGAGAGGCCCCCAAATACACCACTTTTTGAAGCCTAATGTCTAAATAATTATAGAATTATTTTGAGATGGACCACCAGAACACTGATTGTAAATAAATCTAGCAAGTGACACCTGTGGAACAAATTTGTTGACTGTACGTCATGAGAGAATTTGAATGGGAGCCCACAAGCTTTTTGGAGCCAGCCCCTAGTGGCCCTCAGTGGTGTTGCATTTTAAAGCAACTTTGGCATTGGTGTCATTTTTCAAACCCAGAAGTTACGTCCACTTTTGTATGCAGTCTCTGAATAGGACCGACAGATGGGATGGACGTGAAGTCACAGTGACCTTTACCTTTGACCTTTGACCACTAAATCCTAATTGCTTCCCTCTTAAATTCAGATAAAAATTTGTGCCAAATTTGAAGAAAATTCTCCAGGCATTCCCGAGATATTGCATACAAAAGCATGGGACATACTAATGGATGGATGGACGGACGGACAACCCGAAAAAAGAATGGCCTTGTTCAGACTGCCAGCCCCAAAATTTTTTCATATCCAGATTGTTATCCAGTTTGATTTTTGAAAGTCTAGACTGCAAAAAAAAAAACATGACTTTTGCAAAACAGATCCAAACCATATTATGAGGTGGTTTAAAATGTGATGCCAATCAAATTTCTACAGATGCCTCTCAGTCCAGAACCTTTGGTGGCTCATATCGGATGGCAACGCGACACACAATGACAACGTCATTTTCAGAGTGACAGAGTGAGCAGAATCTATGCAACCACCAGCAGAGTGCTACCAGAGTGGAGATTGTGGCGCTATGAAGGACAATTAGAACAACAGTCTGTGGACAAACACTGAAATACATTTTTGCTGCTGCGTTTGAAAGCCCGCGTCATTAGTATAGCTAAACGCAAGTTGTTACCACCACAACCTATGCAGCGAGGTTGGTGATGTCTGTACACACCAAATCTGATCCGCTCCCGTGAAAATAACAGTGTGGACAGTTTGTCCTAAAGATTGGATTTTAGGAACAAATCAAACATTCTGCAGTCTGAAAAAAGCCCATGCCACCGGCCACAGCTGTCCTCAAGCATAGGGGCATAAAAATAACAATACATTTGATAACATTTTTAATACTCTTCTGCTGCACCTTACACATACACATTGTTTTCCTGCATATTGCTGCTCACCAAATTATGTTTTATCTTTTACCACAGTTGACATGAAAATGTATAAGTTCTACATTTCTATTGAAGATCCCAGAATGCAGCACAAGTAAAAATCTTTGCAATAACACAAAGGGGCCAAGACTATTGCTGTGTAATTTTTCTTTGCGGGATAAAATGTGGAAATAAGCTAGATGCTGCAAGTGAGCCACCGAAAATAAATGATTATTGAAGAATCGGGTAAAAATAGATTATGCAACAAACAACAAGTACATTAGTATTTGTTGGAGAGGATTCCCAAATTATTACAAACCAGATATTCTCATGGTGTCACTTTTGACCATTTGTCAACAAAAAGCAAGTAAAATGCCATCAAACCAGTAGCTAAAGATATGGTTGATGCAGCAGCCAGCTGTATAGCTTTAGGTTAGGTAATGTCCTTTGAAAACTGCATTGTATAAAAAAAAACAATCATATTGTATTGACACAATAAAATAGATAACAAAATTATTGCAGCACAGGCTTGTTCTCTTATTTTGAAAGGGTTCCACAGCTGAGGGCTTTACATCCTCTAAAGAAGAGGTGCTAAACTATTTTGACAAAATACATCCTGTGGTTTGCACAATGACAAGTAGCCCATCCCTCAGAGCATGTCCACCTGCACATAAACACATTGACACAGTCACACACACGGTGTATACACACTGTAACAAGGAAGAAGATCATTTATCTCTGCAGTTCTCTCCATGAAAGACGTCTATGGGTGAAGCAGGGTCTCCCAGGGCTTTGTTCTGGGCAGGGTTCAGCTCTTTGTGTCCACCACCTTCAAAGCAAATGTACATGAACACGAACATGAGGCTTCTTGGGTAACCAGCCTATTGAAGAACAGCACAATGGTGCTACCAATTATCCACAGTGCTCAATGCTCGTGCGGAATCAGTTACATGGCTTTGTGTGTGTGTGTGTGTGTGTGTGTGTGTGTGTGTGTGTGTGTGTGTGTGTGTGTGTGTGTGTGTGTGTGTGTGTGTGTGTGTGTGTGTGATAGATTTGCATGTTTGACGATGTAACCCTTTGATGTGTGTGCATGTATCTTTCCATGCATGTTATTCTGCATGAATTTGTGCATTCACTTTATTGTATGTGTAAGAGTTCATTTGTGGATAAGAGTGTGCGGGTGGGTGTGTCATTGGTACCATCTTTTAAATCACTTCCTAAAACTTCTTGCCGTTTTGTTACTTTTGATTCTGACTACTATTTTGCACTACTATTATGTACACACTTCTGTTCTACTTCTTATAGTGTGACGTTCTTGTCTTTTTTTTTTTTTATAACAAATTTTCTTTGCCTTATTTTTAATTATTGAGTTAGATTTTTTTAAACACTTAATTGCCCTGATGTGAAAATGCTTTGGAAAAAACAGAGCTTCTGTGTGTGTGTGTGTGTGTGTGTGTGTGTGTGTGTGTGTGTGTGTGTGTGTGTGTGTGCACGCACGTGCGTGCCCTGCTTGTGTTTCTGCGCAAGTGTCTGTAGTGTAGTTATACTTCCCAATAGGAAACACATAAACTGCAAGGCTTTTTACTCCCCTTGACACAGAATGACTTCCAGCAGGGTTGGGTTACAGAGAGTGTGAAGCCGGCCCTCCTCAGAGTCAGTCAGAGTGAAGAGGCCTTCACTCTGACTGACTCTGCACACATGAAAAGAAACCTCTCGCAGCTTCGGAAGACATTTGGCTGCAAGCACCTGCAGTCAAATGACTTCCAAAGCTCCGAGAGGTTTCTATCGTTTTCACACCTCGGAACATGAAAGGTGTGTGAGAGATTGAGAACGGAGTGAGCTTGTTCCTATACGTGTAAATGTGCGTGTATATCCTCAGACAGATGTGAGTGTTCGTTAGTGTGTCTTCCCCATCACACCGGTCATTTTTGCCACACATAACCACCACTGGCAATCTGCCAGATTCACATGTACAGTGCAAACGTGTACGTACAAGAACATGAAGCCATACACACTGATTGTCAATTGACCAGTGTCAGGTTCATTTAACTTCACCAGGTGACCAAACTTGTTTCACTCATCTTCAGTATGTATTGAAAAGGCTAATTTAAGGATGGAAAACATCGAACATGTTAAAAAAATTTTTAATGTAAAATCAAACCCACTTTCTTGGGGGCTTTGGCTTTCAGAATTGGAATAGAATAGCCCAGCTCATGCAAAATTACAAGGGTAGATAAAAAAAAAAAAAACTTCCCAAACTCCTCCTGTTTTCTGATATACACAGATTTCCTGATTTATAAGTTGATCTCTCACAACAGATTTCCACCTGGTATTAACATACATCCTATATCCAGATAACTAATAAGGGAAACACATGTTATTGCCTGGCATAAATACACATAGAACACACTGGGATCAGAAGACGATACAATCGGCCAGCATGAATTGTGATTGGCTCTCAGCCAGGTGTAAATGCAATCCATAGGTGTGACCGCATTCTTGAGAAAAATATCAACCCAACAAGTTGAAAGCTTAACTAACTCCATCTCGTCCTGCTAACTCAAGCAAGCCCAACAAAAGCTACAGGTATTGGCCTGGCAATAGCTTTAGCTCCACAATGGAAGTAAATGGAAGCCCATACAACAGCAATCCTTTGACCTGGAATGCACCATGTTTGTTGATAAGTCAACAAGCCTCTCCTAACTGATTTGCATATTGAGATCAGATCAAATTGCAGGCACAATCAAGGTCAACAGGAATGGATTTTAACACCAGATGTAAAGACCCATGAATTGCATGTCAGAAATCCCATTTATACCTGTTGTAAATTGGCATGGGCTTCTAAGGTAAAACATAATGGTGATGTTTCCCTGTCACGTACCATCTAATCAGCTTTGCTCCTTTAAAACAGGTCCAACTTTTCTGGAAATTATAAGGGCATAAATGCAGCTGCATGCTGAACTGCAACTAATTACAGTGTCAAATAAGTACAGATTTAGCTGAACTGCAGGTAAACTGAAGCTAAACCAGGTGTCTGAGGCACTTAACGCACATTTGTCAGAGTGCCTCATCACTGAGGCTATGTCTAAACTCCCTCCCTTGTTCACTCATTCACTCCTCACTACTGTATAATAGACATTAAATAGTTTACTCAATAGTGGGAACAAATCAAGATTTTGGACATTAAATAATCATTGTCATTTTGCACCATCAACTGTGGTCATTGGATGGTGATTTTCACATCTTTAAAAGGTGAAGCATTGTATTTTGGGGTTCTTAGCATGAAGTAGTGCACAAGCCACAACCACTGGTATATATATATATTTTAAATCTTTTTCAAATGTATACCTCTGTTAAATTAGGTTTATGCTCAAAAACAGTTTGACTAGGTTTAAGGACAAATTAGGGTTTTGGTTGAAATAGAGGATCTTGGTAACCATGACAACAACAAAATGATTCAAGAAAATATTTGCTTTGAAATGAAAAACAAACAGCAGCCCATCAATGTCATAGTCAAATAATAAAAAAAGTGTTTAAGGTTATGGAATGGTCATGGTTAACTATAGCTCTCCTCTCCTCTCCTCTCTGATCTCCTCTCTTGTCCTTCCTGGGCCCATTGTACAGTTGCCCTTGCAGCTCTCCTTTCAGCTAGTTGCCCTACTCAGGTGAGGGATACAGTATATTGAAGGAGAGTTTTCTTGTATTTGATTCCGCTCCTTTTCAGAGAGGCTGAAAGCCTGGCCTCCGTGCTGCCCCCCCCCTCCCCCTGTCCTGTCCTGTCCAGTTCCCAGGGGACCCCCACTCTCTCCCGGGCTGGCCTGGGTGGAGCGGCCTCAGAGTGGGGCAAGTAGGGAACAGACAAGGGTATCGCTTACAGCCTCCCTCCTGCGCTCACACAGCTCTGAGAGACCAGACAGCACCAGCACACCCTCTCACCTCGCCTGTCTCCCTCTCCCAGGTGCACATAGACACACGATGGTTTTAGTGCATGCACACATGTACATGCGCATCTTTCCTCCCATCTTTCCAATTAGAGATACATGTCCTATCGTTTACACCCCCATCTTTTCAATCTGTCCATTCAGCCACCGATCCAGGAAGGAGGCAGACCACAATGGAGCTGTGGAAAGCCATATCTTTGCTCTGAAAAGCAAGCAATTGAGATTTGGTGACTAAGAATGACACATGAGTTCATATGGAGAATGGCACAAGTGCATTTACAGGGACAAAAACTTGAGTCAAAGGCGCTCTCACAAGAAGAAGCACGCACACATGCACGTGCACACAATTGCATAGAAAATGAACTGTATCTGGGCTCCATTTTTGTTAACACACCATGTACTCACACACCTTTGGCCCACTGAATAAACAAGTCAGGTATATCAGATAACATTCTTGTTCAATGCTACAGAATTAAACTTTAAACAACAAATAGTATCATATTAAACTGTCTTATTTTAAATCTAGAACCAAGAAACCGAATATATATGGTTCACTGTTAGATGCTATCACAGAAGACACAGGATTTTCACTTACATTGTTCCAAAGTTTAGGTATTAACTGTTGTTTTACATTAAATAAAACCTGCCGTATAAATATTTTGAAGTTAATTGGATGAATCACTATAATGTGAAAAAAATTGATGGACTAATGCTTTGGGCTGACTTTTAGTTTTTAGTCAGCTTTAGTTCTGTTGGACTCATGTTTTTGTTTTGTTTTTTGCACCATTGACGGTGTAAATGCTGTTTTTCTTTACAGCCGGGGTCTTTATGAACTATGTCATATTATGATATTGAATGTTAAAGGCACAAAACTATATATATTAATGCTAATTCAATCCAGTTTTACTTAATTTCTGATCGAATTGGCATGTTTTAGCAATCCGTACAGGTGTATTTAAATACATGAGAATGAATTAAGCGCAACAAACTTTGTTGAAATATTATAGTCACCACTTTGATTTCACACTTCAATGGGTTTTATTAGCTTCCCAAACTTGGAATTATTTGAGAAAAGCTAACTACAAGGTTCATTTCAAAGTATTGACTTTTGTTTTTTGTTATGAAGTGTTGCTTGTGTATCTGTGCCCTCAGCTTGTGAGATAAAGCCCACCCAACTTCGCACATCACCCACTTAATCAGAGGAGAGGTGCTATCATGTATTACTACTCGAGTGGTCTTTTTAAACACACAACAATAGATCAAGCCCCCTGCTAGACAAAACAGCAGCACACTACTTCCCACAGTCCAGGAATTGGATTAACATTTGTCTTTTCAACTAGACAGGAAGTGTAACAGTGGGTCTGTGACCCTCAACCCTCACAAAAAAGACCTTAAATACCAACATTCAAGTTGGTTTTTAGTTAAATGCTACTTTAAATCATGACTGTTAAAAATTGTATCACAAACATCTTCAAGTCATCACATCATTATTCATTATGGAGCTCTTTTGAAATGTGAATGTATACCATAAAGCATACATAGAGTTAGATGTGAACACTTCTCATACATGGTCTCACCTCCTTCCATTGCTAAGTATATTTGTTGTCTGTTGGTTGAAAATGCCTCCAGGGCATCTTTAAGCGTAATAGACCCCTGCCAAGACACAAGATCCCAGCAGGATAACACAGCTAATATACCAAGACATTTCCTACCACTGTAACGGATTAGCCTGCCTCACTGCAGGGTAACATAAACACATAAACAAAGGTCATTTGACTGACTGTGAGATGAGGCTCATATTCCACCTGTTAAACTCACGGTTCCCTTTAGTGAGACAGAAATCTCCTCCTCTTGGAGCTTATGCCCAATACATGTTTCAGTGTCATTAAAAATGCAAAAATACAGTTGTTGGTTTTTTTTCTGTGAAAATACATTTTTGTTGTTGCGGGGGTTTTTTTTTTGGGGGGGGGGGGGGGGAAATCCCCCTTCTAAATTCAGGCTTGAACTTTGAAATCTTTAAAGAGAATAAATTACCTCAAGGTTAAAGGTACTCGGGAAATGGGAATACATTTTTATTGCAAACGTGAGAAATTTCTCAGTTGATTGACTTTGTTTGTTTGTAGCTGCCTTATCTTCCTCCTCCCAGATTAGTGCTCCAGTCTGCCTGTTTTCTCAGTATTAATACCAATCCACATCCTCTTCATTGGGGTGGGGTGGGGTGGGGTGGGGGGCGGGGGGGACGGAGGGGGAGGGCTCGAAGGGGGTGGGGGGGGGCTCCCGTGGAGATCAGTGACGCCTCACTGACCACATCAATCAATCATTCTCCCTCCGACTACCTCTCTCCCGCTTCCTTTTGTCTCTCTCTGTATGTATCTGTCTCCATATCTCTCTGTCTCGCCTACACAACTTTAATATCTGTCTCATCCCTCTTTCCCACACATGACATGGGAACTGCTTATCATAAAAACAGATACATTTTGTTGTTGTTGAGGAATTCATTGATGGGGCCCATTAGAAGCGTCTTTGGGTGGTGAATTATAACTATCCATAAGTATCTCATTAATGCATTTTATTATATACGATCCCTTTTCAAAAAATGACACATGATTTTTTTTTTTTTCTAAGAAGGGTTCTTATACTCACTCTGGTAATTATCTGACATTTTTGGATATTTCTCAGGTGACTCTTCCTAAAGCAGCCATACATCTTGCAGTCTTCCAGAAAAACTCTATACTTGTCTTCATAATGAGGTCAACTACTCGAAATTTGTAGAAGTGAGGCGACAATAGAGATCAGTTGAACATACACTCCCTGTATAGCAAAGGGTTTTTGTTCCTGCATTGCCCTCATGGGAGGTCACGTACTGTGACACAAAATGCAGGCAACATATGTGCATCCCATGTATTGTGATAATAATATAGGCCTTTTCAGTGCTTTTACGCAAACTTGGTTCAGGCAAAAATCACTCTGGACGCCCACGCAATGCACGGATTACATATGTTGTTGAGAAGTTATTAAGGTTGCTATACAGGGATGAGGAATAACAAACCTTCTGTCTATTTTTTCCCCCCACTTTCCTATCTGCCTGCACAGAGAATTGTGTTCATTGATAATTCTGGTGATAACCTGTATTTTTCTGATTACCTGTCAACTAATTTAATGTAATGACTCAAACCCACAATAAATACTATTAACAAGTATTGTGCTGCCAAATACTGATATGATTCCTATGCCATAAGCTCCATTAGAGTCCAAAAACTGAAAACACACATAAAATGTAAACATGGACACTGTAGTTTATTTTGAGCCCATACAGCTGTTTAAGGACATTATTTTGGCTTCTCTAAATTAAAATTGTTAAAGATTTACTCCCTGAACAGAAAAAAAATTTGCTTGGGTTTGAGAGTCAGACAGAGTGGGAAAATAAGACTGTCGCATTGTTGGCTTGGGTCTTCTGGTGGATTTTGTTTGAGAAGAACAGTGCAGAATATCTCCAGCCAACCTACCTACCAATCAACACACCCTTTCCATCTTCCCTGCCATTTTGCGTACTGGTTTTGTTGTCCTGCCCTCTTCTTATCTCAGCTGTCTGTCTGCATACCAACCTGTCTGCTACTTAGTGTGCCTTTTTACCTCTCAGTCTGTATGTCTGCCAGCGAGGAAAGGTCAGTACTAAATGGGCTGAGCATAAACAATGCCCTCGGTACCCAGGGCAGGGACAGCCAGCGTCCCACAGCCGACGTCCTGCCACTGCCGCCTGTGGTGTGTGGCCAGCCCTTCCTATTCATCTTTACTATTCTCTCTCTTCATCCTCTCTGCACTTTGCTGCATTTGTCTCAGTGTTTGCCACCCTTCTCTTCTCCTCCTTTCTTGTTCTGCTTTTGGCCACTTGTCACTTCTTTCCACCGCTTTCTTTTCTCTCTCCCGCCCTCCATCTCTATGTCTGTCCTTCCCTGCACCCCCCCCCCCCCCCCACACACACACTCCTCTCCCCATCAGTCCCCACCAGGAGGAACCTAATAGGAAATCAAAGTTTCTGGTGGAAGAATGGAGTGGGGCTTAGCATTTCTGTCCCCTGGGTCCTCCCCGCTGAAAGAGGAGTGCAGAAAAGACTCTATTGGCACTGTGGAGGGGAAGGTTAATGCAGCAGATAGTCTTTCCCTTGCTCTTTTTCCATGTCTCTTTATTTATTGTTTTTCTCTCAGACAAACTCTTTTTTTTCTATCTTTTTTACCTCTTTTCCCTTCTTGCTGCCTTTCATTCGCTAAAAGACACTCACATACTCTTCTTTTCCTCTCTAAGAGTGAATAGCAAAGCAGGTGTATTTATCGGCCCCTGGTTGGATAGCGTTTTGTGAGCTTGAATTTGCAACCCGCCACTGATCCAGCCGTCCTTTGGGATGCGGTGTGTTTGGTTGTGGAATGGATCGTGTGTGTGTGTGTGTGTGTGTGTGTGTGTGTGTGTGTGTGTGTGTGTGTGTGTGTGTGTGTGTGTGTGTGTGTGTGTGTGTGTGTGTGTGTGTGTGTGTGTGTGTGTGTGTGAGTGAGTGAGTGAGTGAGTGAGTCCCCCAGCCCGGCACAGAACGCACCCCTGCCCTTCAAAGCCCTGCCTATGTGTAGCAATTGACTCCATTGCCCCTGTGAGCTCAGGTATTGCTGCCTTGTCAAGCATGTCAACAAGCATTTACAATGGCTGTCCCTGTGTCTCACTACATATGGAATGATGTTTCTTATCAGCAGCTTTAATAATCAGCTGATTATCTAATATGAATATATGAAGTAAAAGTTGTTTCAAAGCTAATGCAATCGGTGTTGAACCAAATGATAGATATTTATTTCAAGGTCAAAGCAGAATAGAATAAAGACATTATGAAATGCAACATAACTTTTTGAAAACCACATTTTGAAAATACCTTAGCATCAAAAGAGGACCCAAAAAACTGTTAAACAGCAACTCTGCTTGTTAACCTAATTGCAGGAACATTAGTAACAGTCCCTAGCCATCATTTCTTGTTAAGGATAAGGGTGTAGAATGGCTTGTGTTAGTATGTTCATAAGCCATTGTACACGCTTGTGTATGCAGGGTGTCAGACACATTAACAGACTGGCAGAAAGTGCCATGTAAAAGTGAGGGCTAAGCCAAGAATTAGTCCTGTATTAGCTGTTGAGCATCAACCGATTCTGGGCTGAGCAGTCCAGGCCCTGCTGTGTTAAGCTTCTTAAACACTAAGAGGTGGAAGAGGTGGAAGAGGTGGAAGAGCTTAAACAGCGTGAATGCTTTGAGGTACAAGGAAACACAGGGAGCTCTGGAGGAGAGGCCAGGGGAGATAGCAGTATAGAACAGGGTGGGGCACAGCAGCCAGAGAGCAGGAGAGGGTAGAAAAAGATAAAACACACGTCATTTCGGAAGGAGTCAGGACATGAAGCCACAAAGAGAGAGGAATACTCAGACGCATGTGGGAGAAGGGAGAGAGGATGTTGTAGCTGAATTCAGATTCCTTTAAAACATGTTCCAACTCCCAAAATTTCCTCCTCTTTTCCTCTTCAACTTTCCTCCCCCTCACGCCTGCACACCACCCACCTGCCCTCTGTACTCCCCCACAGAAGAGTTCGGATTCTTGGAAGGTGTTGGGTGTCTACAGTGTCACAACTAAACAAAACCATTTGAAAACAAAGTGGGCTCGTGAATGTGCCGGCGCAATCCGACCCCTCTCCCTTTGTGGCCGTAGAGAAAAACGGCCTCTCAGAATCAAGGGGATGGAGGGCGGGCAAGGGGAGGCACACCATTTCAATCTACAGGTTACCCCTTATCCACCCACCCAGACCTGCTTTTACCGCCTCCTCTCCACCCCGCATACACCCCAGTTTTAAGTGCACCCTTCAAAGGTGAACATGCTATCTGAAACAGAGCTGTCTGTGTTACAGTACCTTCAAGAAGGAGATACTCCCTTTCTTCTGTTCTCTCTGATTTCTTTCTCTTTTAAGCCACTTTCATTTGCTCTTTTCCCACTTTAGATTTTAAATAATGTCATTTTCTTGTAAGAATCTCAATGCAGTTAGCAAGGGTCACATGAAATGTTGAATGACAATTACCAAAAATTATATCAAAATTTTGTAACCTTTTTCGATGTGGATAACACAGAGTTTAAGCTGGCATCTAACAGATAATAAAGGTGACAGTTGGACAGGAAAATAAGTGTGACATTTGTACAAAAGGGTGATGACGGGGTTGTGACTCATTGTATTGCTTTCTGTCATATGAGAGCTTTGGAGATCCACACACAGAAGACAAACATAAAAGTGATGACACATATCCATATGCCTTAATAATGCATGTATTTCTGATTTGTTGTTTGGTTTGTTTGTTGAATGCCAATGACGTTCTGTTGTAGGAAAGATTGTGCATAACATGTGGGCTACTGCAGACTACATACGGAGTAAAATCATTTACCTTGTTGTATGTAGATCATTTATTCTACTTTCTTTTATTTCTTTCATTAAGACATGTTCTTTTTTATTTATCTTTATTTTGGAACACAAAGAAGCACACAGGTCATCTGTCTTGTCTGTGCTGCTGATTATGGGAAAGTGATGCCCCCAGTTTGTGTGTGTGGGTGTGTGTGTATGTATCAGTGTGATGAACTGTCTGTCAATCATAGTCTGAGTTAATTATTTTGTCACCCCGCTGGGTGTGAGTGTGTGTCAGGAACTCTGACCTGGACCTGGAGACCCAGAGTTGTGTGTCGCGCGCGCGCACACACACACACACAC
The DNA here is from genome assembly GCF_029030835.1 of Brachyistius frenatus. NCBI lineage: Eukaryota > Metazoa > Chordata > Actinopteri > Embiotocidae > Brachyistius > Brachyistius frenatus. The sequence goes on from NW_027210629.1 coordinate 2,328,152, forward strand.
ACACACACACACACACACACACACACACACACACACACACACACACACACACACACACACACACACACACACACACACACACACACACACACACACACACACACACACACACACACACACACACACAGACATTCTTTCCCCATAGAGTGAAGAGGTCCACCCAGGATGGTCCATCAGCCACCTGACTAACCACTTTGCTGATCAGGATGAAGAGGTACATATATATATGTGTGTTCGTGCTTGTGTTCACAGTCTTTGCTGATTTAAACTTTAAACTTACTTTTTTTGTTTGTTTTTCCTTTCTTGGCAGATGAATACCTGAATACCTGTGTATACCTTCACTGTATGTTTTAATATTTAGCACTGACTACATGAGCAGGCATTTTTAGTAATTCATAATAAACATGAGGAAAGAGTCATCCATGCAAGTCGAGCGATGTCTGATGTTTCTAGAGCGTTGTGTGTGTTTTATTGCTAAAATGTGCATGTGGCAAGTGTGATGAGTGGAGACAGAAAAGGGCAGGACCCCTGTTAGAGTAACCCAGCACAATGAACACCCCTTGTCACGATCCTTTATGTCAGACCAATGGAGGCAGGGAGCAGAAAATAACACGCCGTAACTCACTGCCATTTTTCGCTGGCTGGTTAAGTCAGCCTGTGTGCTTGTCTCCTGTCAGTCTGAGTGTCTTTCTTACTTCAACAGCAAGAGCGTTAATGAAATTATTAAATTTGACTTAGAGTGGAGATGAGACATTCCTGAATATATGTGGATATCAAATTCAATAATTATAAAAGGCTTCTGAACCGTGCAAAACACTTGCAAATTCACAGTTCATGAAACATAGGTTTTGATGCATCATCCTCACAGCTGAAGTTGTATCAGTTTAGATCAAGTTCTGGGGCCCTGTATATCTACTATAATCCAGTGTAATTACATTACATAACAATATAGGTAGGCAGGGCTTTTTGGTCCTAATCTGGTACTTCATGTTATTTTACGTCTAAAATTCTTCTGCCATTTTGTATAAATATAAACTGAAGACAACACGTGCAGAATATCATAAATTAAATGATCTTTCACCTCCAGTGATCATATGTTTTCACCGTCCAGGTAGCATTGTGCCAACAGAGTCTACAGAGTTTCTTACAATTATCTGTTTTGTCCCCAATTTTCTACAGCTTCATTCAAAATGATTTTAAAATCCTACGCTGTGTTTATTGCTGTTTCTTTTCCCAGAGTGCAATGATCACAGTAGAATAGCCTGACCTTTGCCCTCTAAAAACGTCTATGCACTGACCCCACTGACAAACATCAGTTATCAAAACCAAATAATCAGCACCAAACCACTGGGCTCAGACAAATAGTCCCAGTATGATCCAATAGACACATCGTCTGTGAATAAACAATAACAGAAAGCTCCTTTTTTAATGACATCTGAACCAAAAACCCTGCACTTCATCTTCCCACAGGGGAGGAATAAAAGCCTGTACAATAACCAGCACCTACATGTGTCTCGCTCCATAAACTCCATCACCCACTGTGAACTAAATTGATGGAGAGTAACCCAAGAATTAAAATTAAAACACTGTCACCTTGTTTTTGAAGATGAAAGATGCCGAGTAAAAGAAAAGTGGGCGAGGACTTATTGGATTAGCAACCGACACAATCACATCTGTGCAGATTTGCCTCTGTGCTGTAAATGTGATTGTGGGCAATAACATGTCGATTAAGGGTCCGTGGCTGGAGTATTGGAGGCTTTATGTGAGACTGCGGAGGATGTGATTAGATTAGTGAGGGCTGGACTGAGAAGCCCATCGGGAGAGGGAGTGAATACTGATAAGAGGGTCCAGAAGTAACTGCACAACAAGTAATACTTTTTTACCACATGCAGTATTTGCTTTGTTTCATCTTCAAAACAAAAGAAAAAATAACAAAATCATGTGAGATTATTTTATATTCTAAAGTGTGCCTGTTTTCTCTGATCTTAACAATGTGAATATACCAAGCCTTCTAGTAAGTAGGGTACTTGAGATATAGTTAGCCAGGCATGCTAATTATTGTAGTTTACGTTCCACTTGTGTTTTTGGTTTCAAAAAGACAAACACAACACAACACACTCACACTTACAACCTCTTTACTGTTGCAACATGTGAAAAAAAAATCTGAAGCTTGACAGACCTAGCAGGCCAAAATACAGTTGCTGAGATATGACACTACAGTTACTGCAGTCCAAAAACCTTGCTTCAACTGTAGACACCAGTTTTTCTGGTTGGTCATGTTAAAATGATTTAACCCCTCTAATACATCTGCCATTTTAAATACTACTGCATATTTGCTTCATATTGCTTGTAAACTGTTCAGAGCATAATGTCAACAACAAAAACCGCACAAAGCTATATCTTTTTTTCATTTTTCAAATGATTACTATCATTTATAGATGTCGGATAAATGTTGCATTTTTTTAGATGAATTAGTATTTCTGTTGTCGGACTCCTTCCTCCATCTGTTTTTTTCCTGATGACCAAAAAATAAAAAGGCCTCTCTGATTTCCACCTTACTAAATTGACTTATCGGTTAGCGAGCCGATTGGGGCGAATGAAAACATGACCTTCACAGACGGGGTCTCGAGCAGAGAACTCCAGCTACACTGATCAAGGCTGATAAACGCTCAAGGAAGAGGATACTGCAAAGTCACACAGAGACTTATCTCCAGGTACACTGATCAGCAATGATAAAGTCATATGAGGATATGGGAGAGCAGTGGAGTGGCAAACAAGCACCATTAGGGTTATTCTATTCATACTTCGAGAGAGAAGGAGAGCGAGCAGGGAAGGCAGTGAAGTGGCTAACAAGACCCATTAGTACTACTCAGACTTTCAGAGTGATGGTTGGCAGACAGACCAAATGACTGACTAGCTTGCTGATTGACAGGAGTGGACGGGGGATGAAAGGGAGGGGGAGAAAAAGAAAGAAAGATGTCACATGTACGCAACTAACTCGACCAATGTGGACTCCTGGTTTACTTGATAAACTTGTATTAATGTGACTAAATGAAACAATTCTAGTTTTTTTGTTTTTTTTAAACAGATACAGGAATAGTTTGCTACAGAGTTGAGAAAGTAACTCTCTTTCAGTGGGGTGAATTTTGGAGGTTGATTTTGACTTGCACTGAAAAAAAATGAAGTGGCTTTTCTGACTTCATCTGATTTAGTGTTGCTGTAAAGAATATTATAATGCACTGGTGAGAAAATGATTTCAGAGCAAAATAAATCCAGCTTCTTCAGTTACTTCCTCTGACACACAGATCAGTAAAATGAGGTGAAATTTGTATGATTGATGATGAAAAACAACAAGAGTGTGGAGCCGTGTCCAAAAGTCAAAGATTGCTGTTGAGTTAAGGTACATTTTCATTAGCTGTAGATACTTGCAGGTTCATTGGTCTCCCTGTTGCGAAAAGGCTGTTTGTTATATGATTTGGGTGGGACTGAAGATGCTCCATTTAATATATTTGATGATTTAAGAGCTACCCTATGTCATAAAATGTTGTTAATTTTGGATGAATGATTTTAAGAAACTTCGGCTGTGTTTCAGAAAGTTAATCGTTTGTGTGGCTGATTTTATTCACAGATTAATTCAGAACATGGTACAGGACAAAGTTCTTTCTTTGTAGTGTACTGTAAGAAGTTTCATTCTCGTTTATGTTTGAGAAAAGTCTCACCAACGCTGCTGTTTTGGTTTCCTGTATGTCCATGTGGGCTGGACACTTGTATGTGTGTGACACAACTAACATTGTAACTTTCTGTAACTGTTAACCCAACATTCACCGATATTAGAGCTGCTATCATTTCCTCTTTGCAACTGTGAATTGTACAACTTTACTGTTATCATATTTATGTGTTTATGTAAAGTAGGAATGGACCCCCACATATACATATTTCACTAATGCAACTCACTGCCAGATTAAATCAAACAGCATTGTGACAAAAGACGAACTTTGTCCAAAGCTACCCTTTTTTTAAAGAGTCATTTGGGTCGGCTCTGAAATGAAGACAATCATACAATTTTTGGATCAGGTGCTTTTACTGATTTTTTTTTTGTTGAAGTCTAAGTATGCTTCTGTTTTTTGATAGATGTCTGTCAAAAGAAAATTGTGTTCTTATTTGTGTCTCTCTTGCGAGCTCATGTTGGCTGCATCCCTCTCGAGAGCATGATCCAGAAACTTATTAAATTAATCATAGCATTAAATGAGGAGGAATACCATAAATAAAATAATTGCAAGAATAAGAGGTTAGAGGAGTCGGGTAGTGACGAAAAGCAGGTGTAGGTGGTAGTGGGAAGAAAAAGAAGGATCAGTGGAGGGAGGAGAGTGCATGGGGATACAGTGCAAAGGGCTGGCTAAACTTTCAGATCTGTCCCATTGTCCTACATTAAAAGCACCAGCGTCCATTGTGAGGGCAGGGAGGGCAAGATTTCCCTGCAAGCTGAGGGAAGTTAGAGGATAGAGGACATTGGCAGAGAGTGACAGAAACGTAAAGTTAGAGGTCGTGTCTGGAGCACATCAAAACAAAAAGTATGATGGGGAGCAAGAGAGGGAAAAAAAAGAGGGGGTAAAGGTAAAACAAGTTGGGGTGTGCGCACAAAATAAATGTCCCCTCCTCTTTACAGCACGCTTGGCTGCTCCAGGATGGAGAGCGAAGGAGAGAGGGGATGAGGGAAGAATAGAGGGTCACACTAGACAGTGGGAGCTTTGTTGGCACTTATCAGACTGATGGCAAAGCACTAGACCCAGAGAGGAGAGACAGTGAATAGAGAGGGACGTAGGTGTGTGTGTTTCTGTGTGTGCGTGTTGGACTGGGGACGTGGAAGAGAATGAGGAGTGAAAGAATAGAAGGATGATGCAAATAGAGATGAGACAAGAAACCGTGAAGAGCAAAGAGGGGTAAAAGAGAATGGGGAATAATGGCGAGCCCAATGAGCAGAGGCATAGCACCCTGTAGATCACTTTACCAGCCTGAATGCACCTTCAGCAGAGACTGAGCAAGGCAGAGAGAGAGAGGGAAGAAGGGAGCACAGCACTCCAACAAAGAGCGAGAAGGTCAAGGAGAGGTATACGATATGGAGGTAGAGAAAATGGAAGGAAAGGACCGGAGAAGATTGGATTACACAGCGGGAGAGCAGAGACGTCCAGTGCGACATCCATCAAGGTGGTGTTTCACACAGAGGGTGACTCTGCCGTGAGTGTAACTATGTACCAGGACAGTGAAAGAAAACTTCTTTTTGTTGTTGTTTTTGTTGCTCACTTTCTAATCTAACTCCATCGTTCACTTCCCCACTCACACACAGACACACAGTCACACACAGCCACCGGCAGTTCCCAGCTCCCAGCTCCCCGCGGTGCGCCTGCTGAGAGGGGTCATGTCAGACATCAACTCCCGTCGCGTCAGCTCTTTTTCTCCCACAATTCAACACAGCTGAGGCTGTCACCACACTAACCTCCCTTCCCCCCAAAAAGGCCCAGACACTGGCCCCTAACATTCATGCAAACACAAACATATTTATGATGTACACACATAAGTCAGTGTGCGCTCACACACTCAGCCACGAGCCTTATCAAACACACACACACACCCAGATGCAGTGGCGTCCCAGAGGAGACCGACCCCCAACTGGCGTCCACCAGCAGGGGAGCTGATCTTGTGCTGACATTCCCATCTCAGTTGTTTCAACTTCCCTGCCAGTTTACAGAATAGAAAGGCCAGGACACACACACACACACACACACACACACAGAAACTCACACAGTCACAGTTGTCAAAGCGAGTCTGCCAGCAAAAAGAACAACTTAACGAGTTTTTCATTCTCTTCCTGTCCCAGCTCTCTTCTCTTTGGATAACTTTGTAAAGGAGTTTAAAAGTTTTGCTGTGCCATGAAGTGCTCATTACGTAATTCAGGTGAAGCAGTGTGAATATACCATTGTGCATTCGGCTGAATGTAAGGTTTATGTTACCTGATAAAGCCACCCAAGTTGGTGTAAAATACATAGTGCAAGCAAATGTCAGTACAATCACTGTGACTGCAGCCAAACACAATCAAAAGTAAATCTATGACAAATAGCAATCACTTGACTTTAGCAAACCAACTAAAGACAACAATATACTTGTATTATAAGTGGCTGGTCAGCCTGCACACACTGTAGTGATTAAAGGCAATCTTACAGGATTTCCGTTTGCTTCGATTTGATTTCAAAACACAATACAAATTTTGTAATACAGTCCACCAGTAAAATATATGGACTTCATTTTTGTCAGAGAAGACACAAATGTTTTAGCCAAACTGTAAAAAAAAAAAAAAAAAACACAGAAAAATGGAAAAGCAAGTAAAGTCAAAATAGGTGTCATTTTGTCTTGATTTTCCATATTTTGGGCATGATTACACTGAACAGTTCAGATAGAACGCTCACTGTTGGCAAAGTAGAAAAAGTAAATAATACAGCTCACAATATTTTATGTCTAAATGACAAAGACATAACAAGCATCGTTTGATACAAACAATTGCAGACAGGACAATGCGAAGGCATGCAGCGCCAACAAAGCTCTGTCTGAACAATGTTCTGTAAGGCAGCCTGGGGATCAGTCATTGTCCCCCTGTCTTCCTGCATGTCTCCTTCTGTTTAATTAAAACACTGTGATAATGTGACAGACCTGACAAAGTTGACTGCAGCCACTGATTTCTGCTGCCATTGAAAAGAATAAGAAACAATGGAACCTTTTAGTTATACCACACTTTTTCTTTTCAGTTGTGATGGTAAATAATGATAATTATCAACAATCACAGGTAAGGATTCTGCCACGATAAGACAAATTTACAGCTGTAAAATACATTTGCATGAAAGTAAGTCAAAGTGTCCCATTTATGATATAGATGCAATTAACATTGTTTGATTCAGGAGTGCAAGCAGGATGACAATACAGAGGAATGCATCGCTAACAAAGCTCGTTTGACTGATGTTCTGTAAGGCAGCCTGGAGGATCAGTCATTGTCTCTCTGTGATTGGTGTGTTGTCTCGGCTGCTCTGTGGCATTACCTCCAACAACATGGGAATTCTCCCCTGCTGCTGTTTCTCTTTCCCTGCAGAGAGAGAGAGAGAGAGAGTGGTTACATGAGTGATGACAAAACAAAAGCAGCACAAAACTTCTTTTGAAGCGATTGAGTGTCTGATACGTTTTCTGACAGCAGATCTTGAAGGGGAGTTGAGTGTTTTAATGATATCAACACGGAGGTGTACAAAATATGCTGCTTCTATTAACTATTGGCCTGCACACATGTTGCTGCATTCATTGTACACTGTGTACACCGTCTTTGGTCTCGGTGGATACATGCACTGTAACTTTTATGAGCATATCAAAGTCCCTTTGGCCAACTCTCTTTTGTAAAAAAAAAAACAAGCAACATCATGCACTTGTCAAGTTTTGTCCAATTAGCTTGTGTACAGCACAGACAATAACATAAATATTACACATCATAATCATTAAAAACAGGTATACGTTAAATCAGTACTTGTCTTCAATGCTAAAACTAAGATTATGTTCCATTATGATATTGTTTGGTCAAAGTAAAAGTACTGAAGTGAGTTAGATCAGTTAAAGTCATGCTCATATCTCAGGTCTATTATTATCAAACCCTCACCCGTGTATGTGCGAAAGTGTTGTTTCCCTCTTAGGAGAGTTGCAGTTTTGGTCAGTTACAGTCAATGACAAGTTTTCACAGAAGAAATAACAAAGTGAAATAACAGTCACATCAAACACCAGCAGCACTCACCTGTATGCTCAATATGTTACATGTGTTTATATTAATGTATACCCCACATCTCAGAATAGAAATTATGTTTGAACAAATGATGTTATGAGCATTGTTTTTGGCTATCACTCCCTCCTTCAATCTATTGAATCAAAATATAAACAAAACCTTTGGTGGGGCACCAGCAGGTGAACACGACACTCCTGTAGAACAGCTGGCTCTGGTACAGTATTGATGATCATACATCCTGAAAGCTGATCATTGTAGCTGATAAACAAACCAATAGAAATCAATCTAAAGTAATGATACTGTGCACAAACCATACAAATATGTCATTATACTATATGGCCTACTTTGTATAAGTTATGTGCAATAATATCTGTTTCTGCATGTGAAAATATCCTGTTTACAATTCTATAGATAAAAGGTGTATTTTGTGTGTGTGTGTGTGTGTGTGTGTGTGTGTGTGTGTGTGTGTGTGTGTGTGTGTGTGTGTGTGTGTGTGTGTGTGTGTGTACATACATAGGTCTTTTTTTTAACCTATTTTTATTATCTTTGTATTTTTTTGTATCTATCTCCTCTACCTGTACTATCTCTCTCTCTCTCTCTCTCTCTCTCTCTCTCTCTATCTATCTGTCTGTTTTTGTCCTCATCAGTCAATTATTTTTACCATGAAATGTGTTCTCCAATCAGAATGAGCCTTTCTTTTGGGTGGTGTGTGTGTGTATGTCTCTGTGCATTTCTTGGAGCGGGAGGGTGGGGGGGATTTACATCCCAGACGTGTTACCACGGTGACAAGGTGCTCACTGCCGCCGTCGGGTCTCGGCCAAGTTGGGCGCCGTGGTGACTGGGTGGTGACAGACTTTGTGACGAGACCACTGGGACACCATGGATGGGTCAGCCTTAAAAACGCACACATACGCAGACACGCACGCAATGCAGGCACTTGCACATGCACTTGACACAGGCACTAAATATTCAAAAGTCAAGCACGCATGTGGACAACTTGGGTATGCAGATGCATGCTTTTCACATTTCAAATGCATACATGGACTGTATGTACATGTACACTATGAAATGTAAACATGCATGCAGTATGGACACTGAGCTCAAACCCGTGAGGCCTGGTTTTGTGTGTGCATACTTATGTGTGTGCATGCGTGTGACTTAAATAATGCGACACCGATCATTTGTTTTCTAAAGCAACCGGACATCATATCATCTGTTTCACTTTTGCACTGGGAATGATTCCGTACTTTTATGTCAGATCTTGCAGTCAAAACATCTGTTAAGACATCAAGTACCTATTTCATTTTGTTAATGCTATCACTACGTGGGTGTGTGTGCATGTTAATGACTTGTACCAGCACTAGGACGGCGTCGTGATTTATATATCCGTGTTGTTGCATACTCGCCAGCTAGTCTGTGTGTGGATCTGTGCATTTTTACTCAAAGACGCCAATATAGTGGACAAACTCATTCAAAACAAGCCTGACAAAGCAAATCAAACAAAGAAAAAAAAACATCTATCCTAATTCAGATGTAAGAAACACACACACACACACACACACACACACACACACACACACACACACACACACACACACACACACACACACACACACACACACACACACACAAACCTTGACCAGGAGACAGGAGAAGCAAGGAGCCACAGTTTCAGCTTCCTGCAGTGAGGGGTCATGACCCCTATCAGACTCCGTGTCAGTCTGCCTATTGTGCCATGGGTAGAGCACAAACACACACATACACACACGTTAACGCTATAACTTACATGGTCTCCATGACGATGGTGAGGCGACAGTAAGGCGGCAGGATGGCGCTGTATTGGCTGCTGAGGTGTTCTGATGAAGGGACCCAACCTAATCATCATAAAACTGTATATTCACTGTACATGAGCAGGTGTAGTCTACAAGTGTAGGCACATTATATGATTAAGTGTATGTACATTTGTAAAAAGTGGGTTTGAACACCATTAGTAGATCATGCAATGAAAGTGAAATATGCAGTACGTTGATATTATATTTGGTGTTTTAAAGGACTTGTTTGACATATATTCATTAGCGGAACATTTACTGTACAGTTTAGACTGAACAAAATATGTTCTTGACATGATCCAGATCAGACATACCAGATAAAATAAAGACAGCTTCCAAAACTCAAAAAACAAATAAGGTTTATTTCACGTTTTTTTTTTTTAAATCACCTCGGGTGTTTGAAGCAGCTGTGGGTGAAGGTAAGTGTGTATGTATTTGAGTGAGGCTGGGAGGGGGTGGTGTTGTCTGCCACTGACTTTGACCATCAAGACCAAATGAAGATGGCTATAAGTAACACAACAACTCTCTTAAAATTGAAGAAAACTGCACAATTTGGTACAATCTTGAGTAACAGAGTGACATTAAATTTAACATATTAATATATATTTTTGTGAATATGTACATCTTTCCTCAAGCTAGACAATCTTGAGGTTTGACGTATGAAATTATTTCTCAACAAACTGCTCTTTGTGTAACAAATTATGTCTGTCAAGAATTTCACTGACTGTTTCTTGTCACGTTATCCATTGAGTCAAGTCTTCATCTTAAAAGTAACTTAAGCTGTCAAATAAACGTTCAAATAAATACATGTCTCACTTCAATCAAGGTTCAAATGATCCAATATCTCATCAAAAATAAAATATTGGATGTATATGAAGTGCTTCAAACCAGCTCCACCTGCAGCAGCTTTAACAGCAACATGCTGCTTCCACACTGATGCTTCAGTGTGAATGATCTAGTTATGTCATATCAATCAGAGACAAAATAAGCACTTTTACTTCGAAACTGTAAAAACAGTTGGCTGCTCTGTTTACTACAGTCTTTTTTTTTTGTGCTGCACTTTTACTTCTTGAGTACTTTTACATTGCTCTATTTGTAGATTTACTTAAGTTCAGGATCCAAATATTTCTTCTACCACTGACATGTGAAAAGCCCTCGAGATCTTTTCCACATTCAGGGAGGCCGGCTTTAATTTTATATCTAATTCTGCATCTCCTTTTTTAATCGTAATCAATCACTGAAGCGCCACCAAATCTTACTTTTTGTCTTACTTCTTTTTCCATCCTGTTGGACTCTCATCCACACTAATTGTAACTTGTAATACGTCTGCTAGTTAATAGGGCTGCACCTTGTGATGGGACACTCACAAAGGGACTTAGCATGGTTAAGTTATCAGTTGAATAACGTACTATAGGGCCTTAGACACATAGTGGTAGTTGTTGTTCAGATTAATGTTTAAAACCTGCTGTGCTCCATTATTTCCCTCAGCAAAAGCAAACAAAACACACCTCACAGCCATGAAGAGGCTAAAAAAGAGGAAGTTCAACAGTCCAGCAGGTAAACCTCTTCACGGTTCTGTATTTTAGCTCAGAGAATGTGTATATGCTGCCCCCTTTTGATCAGTGAATGTAGGAGTGTCTTTTACACAAAAAATAAGGATTCTCCTGAGTGTGGCATCTAGTGGACAGCATGCATTAACAGGTGAACTGCACTGAAAGGAGGATTAAAGCTTTGTTGCATATTAAATAACGTTATGATGAGTTTTTGAGACTTAAAACAATATTCCACTTGATTATTAAGCATTGTCATGGTGGATATTATGACTTCTAAAACACAATGTAACCTAAAAATGATGATTATTCCATTCCAGTCTTGAGCAACATGATTTTCTGACACACCGAAATGGAATCGAGCTATTGTGGTTACGGTAATTAGGCTTTTTCTTTCTCAGCTTGAACTGAACATGTAGACTACTGTGTGGCAGATACAAAAGAGATCAGTGACATCAGGGATAGTTGAAAATGTGATAGGCTACAGAGGATGTCCCATAGCCTGTTGGGTGACAAAGTTATTAAGAAATCAATGATTCAAAAAAAAAAAAAAATGGCACTACTGTTTGATTTTCTGTCAACTTCTGTTTTTCTCTGCGTCCCCAGACAAACTTTGGAGGCAATTGACCTTTGTTCCAAGTTAAAACCTGCCTCTCTATCCAAAGTTGCCTTCAGATTAGTTTTTTTTCATAATACATCCATGAATTGAGATGTTGAGTTGCCCTTCAGCAATTCCCGTCCTGTTTACCCAATTTCTTCACATGGTGTATGCAGTTAAGAAATCACAATGTATTGAAGGTTGCCAGAGGCCTTTGCACCCCTGCTTACAGTTTCTAAACACATATCACTCACATAGTCTGCAGTGCGTATACATTATCTACATAATTCACAATAACCTTTAATTAGACCCTTTTAACGCCCCCCCAATAGAAACAGTGGCAGCATTTAAATCCTGTGGTCACTTGAACGTCACTTCTTCCATTCATACAACACACCAGACTTTTAGGAAAACAAGCTAAACGTACAAATAACGAGCCAATCAAATAATGTGGTTAGATCAGGGGCTACCCTCAGACAATTGGGGTTTTTAACCTTATATCACCAAAATCACTGGTTTCGTAAGCGATGTTCCGATAACTGCAAGATAGTTTACCTCTTGTCCTTTTCCTGCCAGTAGAACACACCATATACGGCAGCGGCGCGCCAGAACCGGAAGTACGCTACAGTTTACTATCTTGACTTCCTATCGAGTTCCCGCCCACGTCTTCCTCGACCAATGAGAACGCACCGGCTTCGACACAACACCGCCGACAACAAACAGCTTCCTCCAGGGCCGCCGGAGTTCGCGGGAAACCGGCTGTAGACGTAAATACAGCGAACATAATCGCGTTGGGGATTTAGTTGCCGTCCTTTGCTGGTTAAACCTGCGAGTCATGAAACAAACCGTTTTAAAGCAACGCGGTTAAACACGGTAGCGGTGTCACCGCCTTAAACCGCCGTCTGGACGGGACCGCTTTGCCCTGACACCCCCCCTCCACCCCTCCACCCTCCTCCCGTGTGGGCTAACATCTGACGCTAGTTAGCTGGTTTGTCACGTTGGCGAACAGGAACGCTGCGCTTCATGCAACCGGACAAAGAGCTGCCGCTGTCAAGTCTCGGAAGAGACTCGTTGAAATGAGTCTGTTCAATTTGGACCGTTTTCGTTTCGAGAAGAAAGCGGCGAACAAAGAGCAGGGTAGCGGGTCCAACAGTCCGGAGTCGGAGAAGGAGAACAAGCCAGGTAACTCGGAGCTACATGTCAGGCTAACTTGCATTGGTGATTAGCCGGGCATGTCAGACGTGCTATCTGCTCTGCCAAGAGGTGCCGAGCTATTGTTGTCGATACACATCAATGTTGTTCTTAGTGAGAGCGTGACGCTGTCGTAGCTCGGTAATACCAACTCGGATAACACGACACAGTGAAGCACAGAAGTCTCAGTACCAAAACACTGTGAAGGTATTTTAGAAATAGTCATTGTAGCTTTGAGATCATTTCACTCTGCTCTTCATCCTCCCAAGTCCAGACAAAGCATACAGTCAGTATTATGACGAGATCTGACATGCCAGCACTTCCCATACATATAGTCCAAATAAGTAAATATTGCATAATTGATACAGAAGCCAACCACAGTCTCTGGTCTGATTCCTGATTAAATGAGTCGTTTAATTACACTGAAATTAGTATGTAAATGTTCTGGTGGGTTTTTTTTTTTTTTTTACTGACTTGTAAAGGTGTGACTATTGTTCTCAGGTGTCCCACTCCTTGCAGTTATCACCCCAAGCTCAGTATATACAGTTGCATTTAATTTGTAGAATAGCTGGGCCTTAAATCTGTATGTCATGATGGAGGTACGATCTATTTGCCAAGCAGCAGAATATTGATAAGTACAAAGAAAGTAGCTTCAAACTTTGCGTACAAACCAGAAAACATACGTTTACCCTCGGTTTTTGAATTGCATCCCATTTATCCTGCCTTGTATTACTGACAGGAATGCATGTAACCACGTGTTTCTACCATTATGCTTTCCAGCTCAGATGAAACCTGTCAAAGCCCCACCAAAGTCTCAGTCCCATGCACGGGGAGTGGTTTTTGAGGAAGTCCTTTCCATTGATTTAGAGGATGATGATGTCATCTCTGAACCAAAGACCAAAATATCATTAACCAGGAAATCCAAGTATGTGCTCACTGAAAGGACAACGCCATTCAAGTTCATATTCATACTGATTAACACTGTTTTCAAGACCTGTTGGTTTTCTTCAATAGGAATGCATCCAAATACGTGGCATCGGATCACACCGATGATGAGGACATCGAATTGGGCGAGAAAATGACCAAACTGCTGGAGATGTTTCCTCAGATGACGAGAGAGGAGCTCCTGGACGTAAGTCTAGATTATGTTTTTGTAACGTTTCGGCATGAACTCATTATTTTGACTCCAGGGGTGCCATAAGCCAATTTGTAAGATTTGTTGTGCAGTGTCACCCACAGTCAAAACCTATCTAGATTTATTTCACAGGTTTTGACTGCACACAAAATGTATTATGGGAAAATTATATTTTATTTGTATATTAGGCACATTGTCTAAGCTTTGGATTTTACCCTTTTCAGAGCAGCATCTTCTGTTCTCTTTTCAGGCCATTGAAAGTACGAGCACATTGGATGGAGCTGTAGCTGCCTGCCTTTTAAAGTCTGGATATAAAGAAGGTAAATAAAAAAATAAAAACACCATGGGCACTTTAAAAAGAGAAAATAAATTTGATTTGCCTTTTTGGTGTTGATGACATATTAAACAATGTCTGGTTTATTCCCTGTACAATGAAGCAAAATCAAGATGTTATTGCTGAACGTTATGTTCAGATGTAGAAAGAAATAATACAAAAATTGTGGAAAATGTCACAGTGTTTGTTTCCACTTGGCTACTTTTGTCAGTCAGTTGGCCTCTTTTGAGATCAGTTGTTGCTTTTGTCCTCTCAGCTCCGCAGCCAAGCAGGAAGAGAACGCATGATGGATCCAGCAGTTCTCAGGACAGTGATGAGAATCAGCTGAGAAAGAAGAGGAGACCATCAGTGGTAAGATTATTGAGTGTACCTTCATGGTTTTAAATGCTGTAACGTGGACACGTTATTCAGATCTTATCATTTTTGTGTACCTAAAGCCATTTTACATGTTCTGCTGCAGAATTTACATTCTGTACAAACTGCATAAAAACAGGTCTGTTACGGTGTCCAAAAAATTGTCTGAAAAATACCTCTTTCTCTTTTACTCGTATAGAAATTACAATTAAATGTTTGCGACTGTTGATGTAAAAAAAAAAAAAAAGCATATTCGCGATTGTTATTTAATGAGCACTGATGCACACAAGAAGAACTGAGACTATTTTGGGTTTCTCTTCACTGCCAAATGCTTATCTTAGCAGTGCTTTTGTGATTTGATGTGGTAAGGCATTTACCCGTCTTGTATTTTAACTTAAAGGCCTCTGATGGAGAAGAAAATGATGGGAAAGAACCGAGCTGGGAGAAGCAGGAAGCCATGGTCAGAAGACTGCAAAAAAAGTTTCCTGACCAGGACAAGGAGGTGAAAACACACACTGTAACACTTTATATTTTTTATTGACATTCATTTTATTCCACTCTGACTCTTTCCTCTCAAACTGTATGGACGTTTTTAGGTTTATTCGTTCATTTATCTGTATGTTAATCATACATTCATAATAATTTGTCTAGATTAATTTATCATTAAATAATTAGAAGCTTATGCACTGCCATTTAAAGGCTAATGTGTATGATAAACACAAGTGTCACTTGAAACTTTGAACAAACACTTGCATAAGAGGTTAAAGGACATAAGGAATGGTTAAAGTTCAGTTAATTTACAAACACTTATGACCACATGTATCACTACTTATCAGTCCCATCTGTATTTTGCGCCGTCTCTTTGTGAGCTTCATTGAAAACGACTTGATTTTTCCAGCAGCTTTTCTCAAAAATTGCAATGCAGTTTGGAAATCCTTTTAAATGGACCACGAGCTCAAAGTTTCAAAAAAGTCATAAAAAGGACGTAGCTTTACGAATCAGTCTGCGACTGCAATATAGAACACATTGGCTGCATTTCAAAGTAAGGGCTTTTTAAACAAATGTAAAAAAAAAATCATGTAATGTAACACACTGTGTGATTAAAAGTGTGTCAATTGGTTGCGAAATTGTCATGATAACATTTCCCGTAAAAGAGGTATGGGGTTTGTTTTGATGACGTGTTTAAAGAGTTACTGACTGTAAAGTTATTTTTACAGTTATTTTAGTTGATAAAGCAAGTTTTGTTTGGAAAGGCTTATTCGATGTTGTAAGACCTTCAGCAGAGCTTCTATTGAGTCCATTTATTGCATAAAATAACAAAAGATACTTAAACAGAGTAAACAAACTTAATGAAAACTCCACAAAATGTCCCATAACTGCTCACTTTCCTGACACTGGACAAACAGCATAAAGAAGAATTTTGAAGTTGTTTTTTTTTTAGTTTTTTTTTAAGTGTGTCATCTGCAGACCCTTCCATCACAGTCTTAACTGTAAGTGACTGAATTATTGCAGGAATGAATGAATATGTGGGGAGTATTTAGTTCATGTGATTTGCTGCAAACCAAAACCAAAAAATATCACGATCATTTGTTAAATCCAGGCTTCGAGGATGAAGTCATTCATTTTAACAAGCATTGCCGATTTATTGGAATATCTGCCTCAACCTTTATAAAACCCAATGATGGTGAATTGATTGTGTGTTTATCCGATGATGACGAAGCAAAACGGTGAGAAAGGGGGGGGGGGGAAATGCTGGCAGATTTTTTTTTAATTCTGTAAATAATTGATCTTGTGTTTCAGTTCTGACGAAAGATCTGCTTTGTGTTTGGTGTAGGAGCTGCGGATGGTGCTGCAAGAGCACGACTGGAACGTTGAAGATGCTCTCCAGGTTCTCCAGATGTTCTCAGACACAGGTGCAAACACAACGGCTGCCACCTGAATCTGGCTCATGCCATGTATATGTGTACTTGGAACTTTTGCATTGAATTGCTTAAGTGATTGTAATCCAGGCTGCTGTTGTTGTTGTTGTTTTCTGTTATCAGATAATACCAGTTTCAGCTCACCGGATTCAGACGGGAAAAAAAATAGCAAATCAAAGAGCAAAGACAAGTCGAGCAGGAAGCACACGGAGGTGAAGTGCCACAAAGACCGTGCAGATAGAAAAAATGGGAGAGATCAAAAGAACCCTAAAGACCCCAGAGAAATCAGTGAATCAGAGGAGGACAGTACAGATGATTCAGATGCTACAAAGGACAGTGAGGACGATTCAGACTCGGAAGACAGGAAGGATTCCAAACTCAAGGGTAGCGCTTCCACTCTGTCTTCATGGATTATGAAAAAATCAGAGTCGGCGTCATCATCATCATCATCATCCTCATCCTCCTCATCCTCCTCCTCCTCCTCTGTCAAGAAGACAACTACCTCTTCTTCCCTAAAGCCATCCTCCTCTTCCTCTGTGGCCCAAACGCTGTCCAAATTTGCCAGTGTGACCAGCATAGCTAAGAAGCAGGCAGAGGAGAGAAAGAGGAAGGCGCGTGCCTCAGATGAACGTGTCAGTTCCGAAGGGGAGAATGACGATGAAGAGGAGGCAGTAAGCAGCGAGTTTGAGGACTCGGACCACGAGATGCACTCGAAAGGTACCATGACACAACTGAAGAAGGAGGTACTCGCATTCTTCCAGCAGTCGTCGATAGACGAGCTGTCGCTGATCGCCGGGTGCTCCGTTAAAAAGGCCCAGAAGATTGTGGAACTGAGACCCTTCAAACACTGGCAGAGCCTGGTGAGAACACATCTGTAAACCGCAAACACATCATGCAGAGGACTTATTCACGTTAAATTCAACAGTTTGCACGAGTTTTCGATGGGGAAAAGTTGTGGAAACAAAAAGCTACACTGTTATCATCTTGCTGAACACCTGGCGAGGGACATTGTGACGGTTGTAATTTCAATCACACCACATTTATTTAGCGTGCACACTACATCAAGGTCCTCAGTGTAGAGACAAGACATTCCTGACAATCTATTGAACAGCAGAACTCTTCACCTCCTGACACCTTGTTCTCTCTTTCATCTGATTTTCAACAGTTTCTTTTCCCAAACATCTACCCGTCATCAGACAGTAAATATTAACACTATTAGTAATAAGTGTGACAGGATGTCATGTTGCAACAATAGGGCTGTGAAATATTTCATCTCTTTGTATAGCAGTGATAATGTAGTGCTGTTAACATCCTTTGTTAGTAGTGTTTGGGTTATATGGTGATCTTGAAGATGACCTTGTGACCATGTGGATGTATAAAAGCTGTCGTGGCAGCATGGTCTGTTTTTCAGTGTAGTGACAGCAGTTAGGGTGAACTCTTCAGAGAATTCAGTGACTCAAACATTTAGTCTTTATCCACTCTCGGGCCATCGACTGATTTGGCAGAATATTTACTGACAGATTGTGCAGTAATGGCCACCGTCTATATACTTGCCAAACTGTGTTAACTATAACATTTTGTTTGTTCCTCTTCAGATTGAAGTCTTTCATAAAGAAAATGGACTTTCAGAAGACTTGCTGCCGGGCTGCAGAGTCGTCCTCAGAGAGCGTAAAGTCGTCCACGGGCTCATGTCCAAATGTGAGACCATTTCTTCAAAAATGGTCAAACAGGTTACTGAGGTGATGGAGAAAGGCACGGGGGCCATGGAGCAGCCCAGTATACTTAACAGCCAGTGAGTAAAATTCACAAAAACACACACGGGCATTAATGAACGCTTCATAGAATGAAAAAAAACTTCTTCAGCAGCATTTTTGTGTTAAATCGTGGCTTGTGTTGGTGCCAACTTGCTACCAAACATGTATAGACACATGTATGCACTGATATGACCATGAAATGAGATAGAGCCTCCACTGAAACGTCTCATTTTTTGCCTGCTTTGGATGTTTGGCAGACTGTGCAGAAAGATGTCTTTATAGTTTGACTTTTCGGTTTCCAAATTGCCCTGCTTGAGGTGCGTATTTTCTTTGAGCACATTTAGTTTAAGTTGTTTACATGCAAGCAGGATTTGTGACGTCCTAACTTAAGTTTGGAAGACGGTCCCGGCCCGGTGTACAAACTTCTAAAAGTGTGCTGTTGAAACCGGAAGCATGCATGGCACACACATTGAGAATAGACTTTCATTGCACTCCCTGTGTCTGTCTTTCAGATTACAGCTGAAAACCTATCAGCTGATTGGTCTAAAGTGGCTGTTGCTTTTGCATGAACATGAACTGAGTGGTATCCTCGCTGATGAAATGGTAAGACAACCAGGAAAGGATCTATGGGGTTTGACGTCGGGGGAAAGGAGCAATATATGTGAGGTGTTGGATCATCAACCCAGAGTCCAAAACAAATGAAGTACTGTAAATGTTAACATGTAACCCAGGCGGCACAGCAGGCTCCTACAGCTCCATGAGTGTTACTGCGTCAGTATCAAAGAGGGTTTTGTGTAGATATGAAGCCGTCCTGCAGGTGAGTAAATAATCAGAAGGTAGGGACGAAAGTTATAAAGAGTCACATTTATCGTTTTAGCCCCAAGATGGTGAGAGAAGCGAACTTTGATTTGTGTACTTTGTTTAAGCTGCATATTTGTTGAAGTCTGTCAGCCTTTTTTGTTTGTTTTGGTCACACTGGTGGCATTTGATCTGCAACGCAGATGTTCAAATATTGTTTTGCTTTTCTTTCTTTTTTTTTTCGTCTCAATCACTTGATCATTATGTTTCATGTCTGACTGTTGTGAATTCCTCTCATCAGAGACTGTGTGGACTGTGAATGTACATAGTTCATTTTTACATGAACTGCATAACATGGTTACGTGAGCTCTGTCTCCGGTGTCCTGTCGGCCGTCTCTTTAATCCCTTAATTGATTCATTACGGGACAGTTGCCTGTGCGGAAATCGGTGATGATGCAAGTTGTCTCTGCTGTATTGAAGTTATTTTTCTGGTTAACACGGAGAGCTGCACCATTCAAAATGAGAACCCCAGTTTTCTTGTTTAGACAACAAAAAGGGAATACTTTTGTATTGACCTTTTAAATGGAACAGCTCCACGAACCTGACACTGAACATGATAATCAACTTCAGTCAGTATTTTTTCTGTGGGTGTCTCTCGCTCGCTGCAAGTGTTTTTTTTTTTTTTTCCTGACTGCTGGGTTTTGCTGCTCTGCACCTTGTGGCGTAACGCTGCGTTGTCATTTGTTTAAGGAGAATATTAGGAGGGCTTGTTTTTCTTACTGCTTATGTCCCAGATAACAAAATGCAGCAGAAATGTTGTCATTTAGAAATGAGATAACATAGAGGTGCGAGTCAAGATGCCGTTTTTATTACAGTTAATCATGCAGCCCTACTTCATGGCGTTCTGTTGTCTTCACTTTGTATAGCGTTGACGAATTTAGCTTGACGTAAAGGGCTTTTTATTCCCTTATTTTCTCTAACGCTGTCGGTTGTTGAAAGGTTTGAGGTTAATCAGGGCTTCACATTTGAAAGTAGTAGCATTACATTGTCGGTTATGTTTCTTTATACATTTTGACATTTTAGAGGCAATTCTCACCTGTGTAGCAAACGACTGTCTGGAATCACTTTAATGTCCTCTTTCTTCTGATTAAACAAGTTCAATGTCATTTTGACACTCTGTGCTCTCTGATAGTATCTCTAACGCTCAATACAGATTATCCACCTCGTCCTGTCATGTGGAAACTCAACACGGATTGTATCTCTCCTTTTCCCTCTCTCCACCGCTCAGGGTTTGGGGAAAACTATCCAGGCTATAGCATTTCTGGCTGAGCTGTACCAGAATGGAATAGAAGGTCCTCACCTCATCATTGTGCCTTCTTCTACACTGGGTAATGTCTTTTCTCAAATCACACGCTTGACTGCTTTGCTTCAAACAATGTAATCTAAGAACATACGCTGCTTTGAGAACTCTTGGAGTTCTTTATGATTAGGATAATTCCCCCCCCCCCCCCCCCCCCGCACATGAAGCAAGTCTCTAGGACTGCATTCTTTCGTGGCTTCAATGTTGCCCAGGCTGGGAACACCATATCCCACCGTGATGCAGGGAAATTAATCCATGCATTTGTTACTTCCAGGCTTGATGACTGTAATTCTTTGTTGTCAGGATTGCCCCGGTGGATCTCTGAAAGCCTCCAGCTGATTCCGAATGTTGCTGACAATAGAGAGAGCATATTTCCCCCATTTTAGCTTTCCTATATTGGCTTCCTCTTAAATCATGGATAGAATTAAAAAAAAATTCCTCTGCTGACATATGAAGCCCTTAATGTTTAAGCTCTATCTTATATTCTCATTGGTCCCTGTTATCCCAACAGAATGCTTCGCTACCAAAGTGCAGGCTTGCTTACGGTCCCAAGAGTTTCCAGGAGTAGAGTGGGAGGCAGAGCTTTTAGGTATCAGGCCCCGCTCCTCTGGAGTCAGCTCCCAGTTTGAATTCAGGAGGCAAACAAACTCCCTGCTTTTAAGACTAAGCTTAAAAATGACCTTTTTGATAAAGCTTACAGTTAGTGCAGAGTAAAATGACCTTGAGCCATCCCCTCACTCTGGTCTCCATTCATCCCCATGAATTTCCCACTACTGTGTGCTGTTTTAATATTTCCTAACATTGACATTTTATTGATATTGATGTTTAACATTGCTAACTTTAGACAGTTGTTTATTATCCTTTTTTCTGAAATTGAAAAGTGCATAACTAAGTTCCTTACTTGTATACTTTGTAGTTTTTATATTTCCTTGCTATTTTAATGTGGCTGTTCTGTTTGAACAGTGTATTGGGGCCATGTTCAATTGGGATCTTGCACTGTAAACAAAATTGAAATAGATGAGGTTTAACATAACAGTATCCCTTCTGTTGCCTGACGCTATATATAGTTTTATGTTTGGAAAAGGCAGTTTGTGAGGGGAAAAAAGGAAAATAATTATGATGTTTCAATGAAAGCAATACTCTGTTCACCTTAGCTGTCGCCCTTGTGTATCTAAATCAATTGCTTTAATTTGACATGTATACAAACTTAGGTAAGCGGTCACTGAGACTGCAGTGTTTTAGGTTAGGTTAGATTTTCATCCGTTTATGAAATATATTGATTATTTTATTTGCTTTGTAAAAAAAAAAAAAAAAAAAGTATTAATGCTGTCTTGACTCTCTCTGTTGTAGATAACTGGGTCAGAGAGCTGAAGCTGTGGTGTCCAAACCTCAAAATTCTAGTCTATTATGGTAAGACTGTTCATTCATCTTGCTACATAAAAGTCTTGTCTTCCTTATGTCGACCCTTCAAGGTCCTTCAAGTGTTTACTGCAATCAAACGTGTGCAGAGATAGCTGAAGATGTAGACCAGCAGTAGCACTGCATCAAAAACCCAGCACAGAGCTGTGTTGGGCATCTATGTTGCTACAAGATAAAACATAAAGTAGAAAGCCAGGTCAGGAGCAGCCACCTGGAGGCAGATTGTTAAACTCAGAAAAAGTATGATTTGTGTTGATTGTATTGTGATATTGATGTGCAAATAAGTAGGAAAAAGATGTTTTCTCACAGTTCGAAACAAAATGAGGGTGTCCGTGTTCTGTATAGGATCTGTGGAAGACCGCCGTTACCTCAGGCACGACATCCTCAATGATGCTGTTGAGTTCAATGTCATTGTGACCACGTAAGCGCGCACACACACACACACACACACACACACACACACACACACACACACACACACACACACACACACACACACACACACACTCACCCTGCATGATGTTTTACTGATCATTACAGCAAACATGCTTCTGAGAGACAGAATCCGTGCGGCTGGCGCAACTTGTCAATCACACGTTTGCTTGTGTTTGATTTGTTTTCCAGCTACACTTTGGCCATAGGAAACGATAACGACCGCAGCCTTTTTCGCAAGCTGCGTCTGACGTATGCTGTGTTTGATGAAGGCCACATGCTGAAGAACATGAACACTCTGCGCTACCGACATCTTATGGCTATTAATGTTAGTTGACTTACACATTGTAATGTATTTCTACCCCATGAGATTCACCTAAAAGCCTAAAATGTCTTTGTCTCGCTTTCCTTGTAGGCTGAGCATCGGCTGCTGCTGACAGGAACTCCTTTACAGAACAACCTCTTAGAGCTGATGTCTCTCTTAAACTTCATCATGCCCTCCATGTTCTCCAGCTCCACAACACAGCTCTCCAAAATGTTTTCTATGGTCAGTGTGGGTGTGTGTGTGTGTGGGTATTATCTTAAAATGCAAAAGCCTGTCTTCTTCCTTTTAATGTTTGAAACTGAATCCGTGTTCAGTTGTAACTGTTCCGATTTCCTGATACGAAACCATGAATTCGTTGAAATACAAAACCGAAAATGGTGCTTCATAAAATAACAGGCTTAAGAAAGACACCTTCCGCCTCTGAGCTTAAGGTTTCTCCTTACTCTTCTCTGTTCTCTTCAATTGAGTCCCTTGAGATTATTTTCAGCAAGCAAGGAATGTCAGAGATTAAATAAAAGCAAGCTATAATAACGTCCCAAAGCAGTCACAGTACAGGTAAAGTGTGGTAAGGTAGACAATGAATAACCTGTGTGTTAAATGTTGCGTTCTGTATCAGAAATCCCACGAGGAGCAGAGCCGTTTTGAGAGGGATCGTATTTCTCAGGCCAAACTCATCATGAAGCCTTTTATCCTCCGAAGAATCAAGAGTGAGGTGAGTTGATCTGGGAAAGTTGCAAATTTGTGTTGCAAACTGTGCAAATATAATGTGGGTGTTTTAAGAATGTTTTAAATACAAATCTTCAAGTAAAATTATTTCAATCCCCCAGTTTTGTAAAATATTTAACTTTTAGTTTCTATTATTATAGTCTGCAGAAAAAACTTCAATAATAATTGAATCCCGTGATTTAGACATACATTAATTCAGTTATAATTCAGTGAAGAATCATGAAAACAAGATTTATTTCAGCAGCATCTGTTCCTTATTTCGATATTTTGCTGAAGCACACTTGTCGGAATAGTAGAGTACTAAACACAGCGCAAGTATCGTGAATAATGTTTTGTCCTTCTCCCAGGTTCTCAAGCAGCTGCCAGCAAAGGAAGAAAAGATCAAGTTCTGCCCAATGAGTGAGAAGCAGCAGGTTCTCTACCAGAATCTCTTTAACAAACTCAAGACTTCCATCAATGGCGAGAGTAAGCCTCATTTAAATGGCTGGATTTACTGCTATGTACTCTATACTACAGCACTATTTTGTGTAAATTGCAGTATTTGTTTTTGGTTAATACTTTTTCTCATCCGTTCTTTTCTCAGAGCGCGAGTTGTGTAATGTGATGATGCAGTTGAGGAAGATGGCCAACCACCCTCTGCTTCACAGACAGTACTACACCACAGAAAAGCTCAAAGCCATGAGCAAACTCATGCTCAAGGTCAGTCCTGCTCCCTTTCGACTGTGGTGAACTACAACAATTTGAACAGGGAACATTTTCAGCCTAACGGCACAAGTGACAGCTTATGTCCACAAGAAGATGGCAAAGCATTTTTCTGTTGAAACTTAACTCTAATATCAGCGGTTTCATTTAAATTATTTGATTTAAAAAAACAAACAAAAAATGTAAACACGTTAAATGTTTCCTCTTTTTCTTCAGGAGCCAACTCACTTTGATGCAGATGCTTCTCTGATCCAGGAGGACATGGAGGTGATGTCAGACTTTGAGCTGCATCGTCTGTGCCAGCAGTACTCCTCCATCGGCTCCTACCAGCTTGAAACCAATCTCCTGCTCGACTCTGGAAAATTCCACCACCTCACAGGGCTGTTGGCCTCACTTAAAAGCAAGGTAAATACAAATGTGCAGAACGATTTCTGTGCTCAAGAAGAACATGTCGTCTGTTTGGTTTTTTTTGCACAGATAAAAGACTATACAGCGTAACTTTCCTCTCATCCAACAGGGAGACCGAGTAGTATTGTTCAGTCAGTTCACCATGATGCTCGACATTGTGGAAGTGCTGCTGAAACATCTTCACCATCGTTATGTCAGACTGGATGGATCCACACCCATAGCTGACAGGTCAGATGTATGTCAGATTCCAACACTGCACTCAGATCAGTTGAAGGCAACAAGGCATCATCACCGAGCCTTTGATCTTATCAGTCACAAATCGTTTAAGTCATCCTTACAGCAAGCACCATCATTTCCCTATTGCACCACATTCTTTGCAGTTGGACTGTTGCATATGCTCACATTGTGATTTTGATAATAAAATGATATGTTCAAGGTTCAATGTTAATTTTGATCGCCTCCTCTTGGAGAGAATTACCTCCGACTGAAGGAGCTGCAGCAGCATCAACATCTTACTTTCCAATAAAACCACATCAAATAAGAGCAGCAGCTATTGGTTAACCCTGAGCTGATTCAATGAGTGTTGCATCGGGGAGAAAAAAAATGATGTCAAACTGAGGAAAAAGGAAGCAATGTTTGTTATTGATCTTGTACTCACGAGGATTTCTTTGTCCTGCAGGATTGTCTTAATTGATGAGTTCAACACCGACCCTGACATATTTGTTTTCCTGTTGTCGACACGTGCTGGAGGCCTCGGTATCAACCTCACCTCAGCCAATGTTGTCATCCTACATGACATTGACTGCAATCCCTACAATGACAAACAGGCAGAGGACAGATGTCACCGTGTGGGCCAGACCAGGTGAGATGAGATCTGTATTGGCTTCTACCTGTATTCCTGTCTTATTATGGCGGAAATGGAGCCGGAACAGCTTCTGCTATATGCGTCCAGATTGTGATGGGATTCAAGTCTCGGAATAATACAGTACGTATTGCAATTATAGGACCCCGTTAGGTAAAACGTTCCTTTTAAGAGCTGTGCTTAGTGTATTGATTTAGTGTCATGACTAATGTGCCTCCCTGTGTGTCAGGACTGTACAGGTGATGAAGCTGATCAGTAAGGACAGTATAGAGGACGGCATCCTGCAGCTGGGCCACAAGAAACTCAAGCTGGAGCAGGACATGACCGCCGCTGAAAAGGGTAAGATGATGCGTACACATACATACTGCACTCACACACTCTTACTCTGTAATAAAAACATTAAAGTGATTTAATCTTAGATCAAATTCTAAATAATTAAAACATCAAATAGCAGAAATGACTTCTTTTAGGCCAAAAGTAAAACAATATATTTTTCCCTATAAATCTACTTTTATTTGGTTGTCATAACAGCGAATATCCACCTACTCTTCACTTTATAACAGACTTTTGCAAAACTTGAAAGAATCATTGATAAAGAGTAGTGCCCATGCTATTTTTGAGGGTGATGTCGATACGAATATGAGAGCTAAAATATTCCAATATTCTTTATATCTAAATTGTATATACATTGTATATAAACACCCTTTTTTTTTTTTTGCCATGACCCCTCAGATGTGGTTATCAATGTCGGTTGACACTCGTGACAAATTAAAGTAATGGAGGTCGGATGTTTTACATTTTATTGTCCACACGGACGTCAATGCACTGAAACAGTAAACCTCACTGGGAATGTTGTGACTATAGACAACTTTAAATATAAAAACAAATTTAAACGAACTCGAGCATCTTTTCTGCATAATCTTTTGTAAAAAAAAAAAAAAAGTAATCTTATGGCCGCATATGAGCCAACACATACTCCTATACTATTGGTATTGGAGTGTATGTTTATCGAGATATATCTAAAATCGAACGGTCGGACTCTAATAAAGAGTTGATCGGCAAGGTCAGAAGTCAAGCCGTTTCTTGCACTGCGCTTCATGAGGGTCCACTGTGTTTTAACTCAATCAAGAGAAAATGTCAACAATTATTTGTTGGTGAAAGTTTCTTTAATAGTTTATCTTAAAGTCAAAAGTATAAAAAAAAAAAATAAAAAAAAAAATTGTATATATTCAAAATACTTGATCCAGCAGTTAACCTTGTAAGATCTTACGCCTGGGATCTTCCAGTGTAAATACAGTTTGAATTAAATCTATAAATTATTAAGATTCCTGGGTTGAATGTCGTTATGAGGAGAAAACGCTTGGGTTCGGGAGGAGAGGCGTCGCTCTTCGCACGCAATCAGTCATGCAAGGAATGTTGTGCGTCCAGAACTAAGAGCAAAATAATGAAATTACACTGTGGAGAAATGGTTCACAATATCGGGTCAGTAAATTATAAACGTGTATGAAGAATGAAGGAAATTGCAGGTGCTGCTCAGCGCTGGTGTCAAACTGTAGATGATGAATCTAAAACTTAAAAAGACCTGGGACTAATTGTATGCGGCTAGTTTGCCATATTTCTGGGTACACCGTGTTCGAAACGGTTGTCTTGGGTTTTCCTTAATTTTCTGTATTATTTGTGAATTTAAATAAATAAATAAAGCATCATTTGTTCTGTAGGTGGTGAAGGGACCATACCTGAAGATATGGCATCTCTGCTCAAAGCCTCTCTGGGACTGTGACACCCAAACACGTGCAAATTGAAATGGTAAAATCAGTATTTGATGGAGTGCCTGGGATTCTGGGCAGACTTGAGTATTGTGACTGAACACACACTTGTGTGTCTTTAGAAGGACTGCAAACTCTACATTGCCATCAAACAAGTTCTGATCTTGAGGTCTGATTTACTGTGCAGCATGGTAACTGTGCCTAAAACACTATTTTGTACATGCACACCGTTTTTTTTGGTCTTACTTCGACTACGAGGCCATTATGTCATCACAAATTCTGCCTTCTAAATACGGTCGTATACACTCCACAGGTTTATGTGAGGGTTCAAAGCTGTAGAAACCTGAAAGAGCATGGTGTTTGGATGTTCAGAGCTAACCTCGAGTAATGCAGCATGTTTTAGAGCACACCATCTTTGACGGAATAAAATGTATCATTTAAGTGCACATAACACGTGGGGTCTACTATTATTTACATGAAGATGAAGGCACTGTATTCTGGTCAGGAAAAGGATGCCAGTCTTTGACGGATGAATATTTCCAAATTCTGTTATCCTTACTCGCTCGAAGAGAGGGTGGAGAATAGAGAATAATTGTTTTTTTTGTTTGTTTTTTTTATAAGCTTTTATTCCATACAGTTACATCTTGCCTGTCGTTTCTGCCAGATTTAAAAACTATTTGTTGACATTAAAGCTTTTTTGGCTGCTGTGATCCGTAGCGGCATTTGAACAGCAGCAGGCAAGTTGCTATTCACAATGAACTCCTCTGCTACCATTTCTGACTGAAAATGATTTAAAAGTTGTGTCACAGTCAGCCGTGTATTTGGATTTCCTGTTGCTGTAAATGTTGTGTTGAGTTTCATCTTCATTTTATTTTTAATGTACATTTTTCAGCGAAGGCAGACTGACCTTTTTTTTTGTTTTGTTTTGGGGTTTTTTTTGGACTGAGGATACATGGTTGTTTGGTTGTAGTTGATGCATTTAATATACAGATATTCCAGATAACTGTAAAGAAGAATGTTTTAAAAATGTGGTGCTTGAGCTGGTTTCTTTGCTGTTTCTACTCTTTTAAATCTCTTCAGCCAAGCGAGATAGAGACAGTGGTTTAAAGAAGCAGCTGCTGCATTCACATAGTGTCAGTGGCTAATGTGTTGTAAGTGTTCAAGTGTTCCTGTTAAAGCTTTTAATAAGTCATTTGTATGTTTTTTAGGTTCCTGTTTGAACTTAGTAATAAATATTGGAATAAATATTTGTCTGGTGTCTACAGCAAATAGGCAAAAGAAAA
Organism: Brachyistius frenatus; assembly: GCF_029030835.1. Taxonomy (NCBI): domain Eukaryota; kingdom Metazoa; phylum Chordata; class Actinopteri; family Embiotocidae; genus Brachyistius; species Brachyistius frenatus. The sequence continues at coordinate 2,356,704 of NW_027210629.1, forward strand.
TGCCAATAAGAAAATGATACAATAATATTTCATCTTGTATGAATTTCTCATATGTTCTGATAGAGGACTAAAACCTTTCTAACAGCAGGTTTGGGGTCCTGAGTATACATTTGGAATAGGCCACATTACTGAAATATGATGAAATTAAAACAAAAACAAAAAAAACATTACGTTTTTTTTTTTTTTTTTTTTTCCCCCATGGGTAGTGGAAAATTTATGACTGGAGTTTTATATTTAAACCATCCATAGAAGTGCTGAAAATCTCACAAAATATGCTCATAAAAACAGGCTTATATAATGTCAACAAGAATGTAAAGAATTGCAAATAACTGAAAAATAGAAATTTAGAATTGCTTGATTTCTTGCTGTATATAACGCACATCTGCTGCTTGTGTAAATGTGTGCCTGGCCGTATGACCTTGTGTTTATCCAATAATTATCTATATACATCACATTATCACAATTTCTTTATTTGTGTATGTACAAAAAAATGCACAAGGACTCAGACATAGGTTAGTCAATACTGAGGCAAACACAATCACATAGAGGACAGTTGACTACTGTATGTTTTCTTCTCGGAATTCTCGAATGGAATTTTTGGGAGTTTTATAAAAAAAAAATATATATATATATATATATATATAGAAATGGTTGAAAAAGGTAAACAAGTTTCGTTGATGTCCGAAATGTAGACAAATGTTCCTAACAAATATGTAAAGAAAATGACAGTTTGCTAGTTCTTGATAATACAAAAGAAAGAAGCTTAACATCATGAAGTAAGAAAAGTGCTCGAATCGACAATAAGACTCATTAGTCTGACAAGCTACTCGGCATTGGGGGAGTATCGTCCACACCTGAACCCTGTCAGATGAGCGTCACATGTGGCGGTGTAGGTAAAATAAAGAACTCCTTTGCGCAGCTGACAGCTTAATGAATGAGACCCTCTCTCCGGAAAGACGAGACATCGCCCTGCTACGTCATTGTACAGCACGTCCCTATCCCAGACTTCAAACCTCAACTCCCGACCCATTTCCACAGAGCCAAAGTCATAAGTGGCATTCCACACTGGGTCGTTGTCGTCCATCACCGTCTCGGTCTCCTCGTACATGCCGTTGTAGAAGATCTTCACGTAGGCGTCGGTTTTCGTGAAGGTGTCGGCCCTCAGTCCCGCGGCTCTGTGGATCTCCAGCGTGAGAGTTCCTCTGCCGGCCCTTAAAGGACAGCAGTTATGGTCCGTATTGGGAGTTGGGGAGCAGTTCTTGAAACCATGCTTGTCCTCCTGCAGCTGGTTCTCCTTGATATACTCCGTGACGGTGTGTCTCAAATTATCGCTGATATTCAAGTCCTCCACCAGATGGTGCAGCGGGAAGATGGCATAAGAAACCACATCAGGGTTGTCATGGAGGCTGTTCATCCAGCTGTGGTACGCCTCAGAGGGGTCCTGCTGGTAGAGGATGTCAGGGAAGTACCTCTCTCCTCCAATAACCTCAATTTTATTGGTAATGAAGCCTTGGTAAAAGCCCATGCTCATATTGCCTTTCAGGAGGTTCTCGCACTTGTTGGAGAAGGATGCGTTGGCAGGGAGGAAACCCAGAGCCAATCGGAGTTCAACATTCAGGCAGGTTTTGATGTCTGACTCCGAGAAGCCCTTCAGTGTGGCCAGGCAGGTCCTGAAGGCCGTGATTTGCCTCACCTTACCACCAAGCTGGACCTAACCAACACAAACAAATACTGGAGGTGAGGGCCAAGAACTTCCTTTTTCGCTGATCAGTAACAGTCCATCATCATTTTTATTTTTTTTCAGCATTATTTAGCTCTGGTTAAAAAAAATTTTTTTTTAAAAACGACTACAACATAAAAGGCAGGAAAAGAGGAGCCCGTGTATCCAACAAGTTTCTCTGACCTGGTGTATGTAATGTGTTCCGTAGGTGTCGATCAGCCGCCTGTATAGGGCCTTGCTCTGGCTCGTACTTAAACTCCGTGGTAGTCTCTTCAAATGCTTTGTGAACGCTGCACTCAGCTGGGGATGATCAGCCAGCCTGTAGCTACAAAAACAAAAGGCACGCGGAGTTCAACCATAACCATAACAAGATGACAACATAACCGTGACTGTCCTGTAACAAAGATAATAAACAGCCGAGTCCACTGTAAGGTCTCAATCTGCGCCCTTAAACTTGTCACAAAAAAAATGTTAAAAGGTGAATATATATATATATATTATTTTTTTTTATTATTATTATTATTTGCATGCTGTATTCCAAGTCATCTTTCAAATTTGTATCCCCTGTCATACCGAGATCCATATGTGCCTCCGAGCCACTGTTGGGTATTAAACTACAACCTTACTGTTCTGGGCTTTTTATGCCACAATACCGAATTGCCAAAACATTCACGGGAGCACATTTTTGGTTATCGATTTCTGTCGGCTCATGAGTTAATGACGCTCCATCAGTCAACGCGTTACGTACACTTATACCCACTTTTTTTTTTTTTTTTTTTTTTTTTGGACCAACCCTACTCTTTACCTGTAGTAGGTGCAACTGATTTCATGGATGGCGAACGTGGCTTTGTCCACGCTGTGCTGTGAACGAGCAAACTTCGCCAAATCCGAGCGGCTTCCTCCCAGCACGGCCCCGCCGACATCGTCGAGGCTCAGGCCCAAACCCCAGTTGCTGTTGACCAGCGCGTTGGAGCTGCGCAGCAGGGAGTCCACGGAGTGGTAGAGGGCGCTGGACAGCTGCTTGCTGCAGCGGCTGAAAGGACGCCAGTCGAGCACCGCTGCCGGGAGCCTCTGAACCTAAAAGAGGAGGAGGGAGGGCAAGGATGTGGAGAGGGATGCAGGTGTTGGAAAGAAAAATATATAGGAAGTGCCAGAGTAGTACGCGGTGGTGGTGGGGGGGGGGGGGGATTACCGGTTTGATTTGAAAATTTTGACCGTCTCACCTGTCTGTTTTGGAAGCGGTTTGGACACAGTGTGCAGGTGTGGTTGTCAGCCAGATGAGCTTTGACGTTAATGACGTAGGCTCCCGTTCGCCGCATCCGCACCACGTCAAAACCCTCCCCCGCCAGGTTGTGGCCCGGGACAAAAGGAGCTTTCTCACACTCTGACCCTGCGCCAGTCCGGCAGCCCTGGACTCTGTGGATGTCCGACATAACTTGCGCAGCCAAGATAAACGGGACAAGGTTCCTCCATCGCTTTCCTCCTGCTTGCATGGTTGCCTGAATGTAACGGAGCGCAACGTGGATGAGAAAGTGGTCGGTGGTGTTTCGGTTCTCGTGGTGACTTTGCGTCGGGACATTTTTGCTTTTAAGCCCATCCTATGGAACATGTAAGCAGTGTCTCAGATTGATTATTGCTCCAATAATAATCCAAGCATGAACTATGGCTAGCTATGTTTAAATGCAGATGAGCCTCTAATCCTCTCTGCTGCATGCCACATAAACTGCGGTAATCCTGCCGCAGATGTCATGTCAACACCAAAAACATGCACAACAAAATCATGCACCATAAGAGGACATGCACTCTTACCTTGGACTTGATTTTTTTTTTTATATATATATTTTGTCCTTTGGTTTGTGTCTTTTTCTTAGTTGCCAAGCAGTAGCTTTCTACTCCTCCCAAAACACCTCTCTTGATGTGAACTGGTCTTCTTCTTCTTTCTCTATCCCCATCGATGGCACATGCACGCTTGCAAATGATGAACTGCGACTTAGGTCTCGATCCAGCTGGAAATGAAATCACGGCTGAGAGAGCTTTAGCTTTGCTGGCAGGCTGTTCTGAAAGCCTGCTGGGTGAACTCTTTAGTCTGTCCTCCGCCTTTTCAAAAACACCAAGAAGGGAGTGCCCCCTTCTTCAGGGCTGTGTGTCTGCCGCTCTCTCACTCTTCCTCTCTCTTCCTCTCTTCCTCCCTCTTCCTCCGGGCCATACCAATTTCCTCAGCATGAGTGGGTTTGTTTTCATGTTCGAGACCCAGTTCTGTGAATCGCTCTCTGCCCTTTGTGCACATGCATGTGTGGGAGAGGAGGGAGATTTTTGTGTAGTCCAGAGAGAAAAAGATTAACATTGGTCTGGGCACTCTTTACAGGAAATGGGTGTGTGTTTGTGTGTATGTGCATGCATTGTGAGTGTACAGTACATGGGTGTGTGTGTGTGTGTGTTTTGGACTGAATCCGTGTCTTTGTCTATAAAACGTCTGAGCTGGCCTGTCTTGTGTAATAATAACCTCGTCCAAAACATGAGATCAGCTTTGCCATTGTCTATGCGTGGATGTGGGAGGAATGTCGGTGGTTTTCGCTGTAAGTTCAAGGTAAATAAGTGTCTTTCTGCAAGAGGTTTCGTTTAACAGGAGACAGAGAAAGATTGTCTATAAATAAGATTATATTCAGAGAAGCGGTGTGTACTATATAAATAATACTCGCTTTCCTTGAGTTACCCTCAATTGTGACTTTTGTATTTTATACTATAATAATAAAATATAAAAATGCAACTAAATGTGCTTCCAATTAGCTCAAAGATTTAGCATATCATTTGTTTAAAAAGAAAAAAACAACACTTCATGTAGTTCGACTGCTTCGTGTAAGTGACCGCTGACTAAGCACTGTAGGTATTTTAGAGAGTTTTTATAGTTGTAGATGACCAGAGACACACCATCCATGAATCCAGTATAAAAATGAAAACAAATTCATGAATAGTTTCCTGTTCTTTTATTAAGGGCACTTCAGAAAAGTTCTGTCATGTTAGTTTCAGCATGAAAGTAAAAACAGTATTACATTTTTCATCGAGTACTTTCCATTCGTATATAAAAAATAAATAAGCACAAGATGCTCATCAGGTATCTATTTAACCACATGTTTCATACATGGTAGGTCCCAACAAACTCATAAAGCATGCAAAGTTCTGAAATGGGTATAAGAATGTTTATACATTACATGTCATTGTGCATCTTGGCCTCATGGGGGCAGTATTTGTTCATTTCGACTCTGAAAGTCACTTTTGCTTTAAAAGCACATATGGGAATTTCAAAAGCGAATTGCTCCAAAGTCGTATGTCTAGTTTAACAAAATACATTATTACATTTAAAAAGCTTGTGATTGGAAAATGCAAAGTATAATGTTTTCGACCACTAATGCAAATACTGATTTAAAATAGAAGCCCTTAAACATGACAATATTTCCCACACCAGTGAGAAGCATTACGGACATTTCTGGGGTAATAATCAACAAGTTAAAAGCACAGTCTGTCACTACAGATCAGGCACCCCAGAGACAGAAGCTGTGTGTTCTTCATGCTCATTACGCTGTGCCTCTCCGTGTATTTCCTCATAGCCTCTAGTCGTCCTAACCCCAGACAGCCGCCTCCTTCTCTTCACCAGGATCACTGCCACTATGACCAGCAGCATCATCCCCATCACCCCAAAGGCTACACCTGCCTTTTCTCCATCAGACATCTGATTCAATTCTGGGTTAAGCTTTTGCACAATTTCCTTGATTTCCTCTGGACTGGCAAGTTTCCACGCCTTGGTCTGCCCCACTCTGACCCAGTTATGTTCCCCCTCCGTCATCACCATCACTGTGTTGGTGGCTCGCATGCTGACAAGCGGGCTTTTGGTGAATGGAGGCAGTCGGACAGGTTGCAGCTGCCCACCTGTGAACAATCCAGACTGGACGCAGTAAAGAATTTCACAGCCGTCGCTGACCGATGCAAGGTGCTGACTGAATTTGGGAGGGCACCTACGTTGATTTCTTGCCAGTGGGTTGCTTGACTGACAGCTGAAGAGGCCTCCGAATGGTACGGAGTATCTGGTTGCAGTCTCATAATCATTACTCACGCAGATCACTTGGCCATCTGAGAGAAACTTTACTGGGATGAAGTTTGGGGGGCAGCTTTTGGCTTTGGTGAGGGGGTTCAGGAGGGAGGGGCTGTACAGGCCTCCAAAGAGATACCCTGAGTTGCCCGGGGCCTGTCCGTTTGCAGAGCACCAGTAGGTGTTGACGCGAGCAATGCGAACATGGTTGTTGTCCTGACACTGCAATTTGTGACAATGGAACAGATGAAATAATCCACAGGAATACCTTTCATTGTGACAATCATACGTGCTGTAACTTTGCTGTCTCACTTCCGATCTCAGTAAAGTCGGGGAGTAAGGCGGACGGCAGGAGAAGTCTCCTGTTTCTGGGTTTTTCTGAGCCAGGGAATTACAAAGTGGACCTGCATCTGAGCTGACCTGTGTACACTCTTGGTAGACGCCACCAAAGCTAAGGTTTGTAGCGGGGCCTTCGCAGGATTTATCATCAATGTTGGCCTGGAAGTTGAAGTTCTTGGAGTTGATGTCGACACACCCAGGGCGGGTGTTGACCTTGTAGTAGCGCTCTATGGCCTGACTCAATGAGTGAGCCACTTTGCCAACTGTAGGCTGTGGCAAATCAGGGATACTGTTGGTGTTGATAAAGTAGTGTAAGGGAAATCCCGAACGGTCGATAGCAACCAGGTTGTTTCTGGTACTTTCCTGCCACTTCTGCAGAGTGATGCCAGGATAAAAAGGTATGCCGCCTCCTTGGCTTTGAATGAGGGAGTACTGAATGTTGGACTGGTATGTCTGAAGCGATGAGCTCTGCTTGGTGTTTTGACTGCTGATATCAAACTTGAGTTTGTCAAAAAAGTTTAGACCAGCCAGTGCTTTGACGGTCGAACTCTGTGACACACTGTCCGACACATACGAAGAGCTGAGGTAGTCCTCCTGCATCAAAGTCGCCCCAGCATCAACACCAGTGATGACATGAGTGCCGTAGTCCAGAACCATCTTCTCCGAGAGATAGTCGCTGTACCTCGTCTGGTTGTTCTCGATTGCATCAGCTATTTCTTTGGCTTGTTGAGCAAAGCGTGTATCCAGAGTGAAGTCTGGATAAGCCTTGACTGTGTAGATGAAGTTACGAACCTTTAAAGGAAAGGATTATAACATCATTACATTTTAAGGTTATTGTTTTGAACATTTTATTTTGTATTCTTTCTTTTTATTTGCTTAAATTAAAATGACTATGTAACATCTGTCCAGGGACTGCAGTTAAAGCATAGCCTTTTAAGTCAAGCACATTTAGTGCAACATTTGTAATACACACTGCATTAAATAAAGAAAAGAAAATACTTCAGGTCAGACAGCATTTTTCATCAACCACATTTTAAGCAATCAATGATAGAGTAGTTTTTGTGGACAAATATGTACTAAATCATTTTAGCTCTTGGTCAAGAAACACCGCAATTATGTGTTTGCATTTTTGTAATACAGTACATCCAAAAATAAATTTAAAAATAAAAAAAAAACTCACCTGGACTCTGGCTGTAGTTGAGGAGTCTCTGACCTGATGTGTTTTCATCCTCATGTTCTCAGTGGAAAATTTACCATTCAGCACTGAGAAGAAGGATATGTCTGCATTTATGCTGTGAGACGTGGAGCTTTTCTGCTCCAGCCATGAGCTGATGATCTCCGAGTTGGTCTCCACACCCGTCTCTTTGTGGGGGATGACAAACACTTCATCTGGGATGAGGTAGATCCCATCCTCAGTGGTCTGGCACTGGAAGTAGCTGAGGTTCATGACTCGGCCCATGTCCATGTTGCGGAGGTTGTCCCAGCCTCCGCCTGGCAGCACCTCCAGTGCTGTGATGGAGGTGTTGGTGGAGGCCCGACATTGTCTGAGCCAGTTAGTCGGGCGACTTACAGGGACTGAAGAGCAGACATGAAGGAAAGAGAGAGCCAGGAGGGTCACTGCTGTTTTCATGATGTCAGTGTCAGATGTGAGGACTGACAGCCGAGTTTAAACTATGTTCCTCCTCCTCCTCCTCTGATTAAAATCATCACATGACTAACAGGAATATCTTGCTTCACAATTTACAGCGCACGGTTAGGCTTTACTTTCACTTCTGGAAAGTCACGAGAAGACAAAAACTTGAGTGAAATTAAAAAAAAGTTAAGCTATTGAAAGATTGAGGGGGGCTGGCAAGATATGAAAAGCTATTTATTTGCTAATTTAATTAAATTTGTTAATTAATTAATTGATTAATTAAAAGAAGTTTAAATTATCTATTTGAAGAAACTTTCAGGGGATCCAGAATTCAAACTAAAGGCAATAAATACCGGCTTTAATACATCAGCTAAAAAGGGACTGGTTAGATACCAAACAGTTTTATAGAAGCGTGCAAATAAAAAACGATTTAAAAAGTAAAAGGACAAAAACACAGAATACAGAATAGGCATCCTCTTTTGAAATATGGCATGTACAATTACAATGAAAATTTCCAAAATACTGGGTTGGTTATGACTAGTAATGATGAAGCTTATTCTCACAAGCATAACACAGTATAATATAACCATATTAAAGTCCTTATCAGAAAACCTACAGGCATTTAAAGAAGTTACAGTGAATTATCGTATCTAATAGTTTAAGTAATTTAAAGTTATGATTTTTCTCAATGTATGACATGAAATGAACTCTAACATGAAAGTAGGAGGCAGAAGCCATGACAGTGTCTAAATTTGTACATACATGGTCATGTGACCTTCAAGTAGTGTAGAGGAATAACATTTGTTTTTTATTGTACTCTAACAACAGAAAAGATTTGATTTATTTCAGGTGTAATTTATATTTGATTTATTTCAGGTGCCATCTATATTTGTGAAAGACATAACAGAGCTGGAGTTCCCAGAAATTCAAGAATTTGGACTTCCTCCACAGCACAATGTAAATCTGTTCAGTTTTTATCTTATTAAAGAGAACAGAAAACAGGTATGAAAATAAGATCTACTAAAAGGAAGTTGCAGTGTTTTAAATGTCAGGAGAGATAAGTATGCTCAGTGTGAGTTTCCCAAGAATTTCCTGAGCCCCCCCCCCCCTCCCCCAACAATCAAGCCTGAGCTTGAATATTTAAACAAGATTAAAAAAAAATTGTTTTTAAAAACCTGTGTATAGTAATAAACTGCAGACTTGCAATATATATTTCAAACAATACAGTAAACACCGTCAAATGTCTTGTTTTATGTCACACATGGGGAAGTCCCCATTATTTTCCATTGTTTATTTTGGGTTAATTTTTGACATCAGTATGTTCACACTTATCGGACTTTCCCAAACTCCATGTCTGGAAAAACAAGTTAAAACACGCAAGATCACATGATGAGACTAAAAAACAGTTATGTACTGCATATTTAGACTTCCTCTTCATGTAACCCGAGAGTGATTCTGTGACGCTGACATCAGGAGTCTGCGGGAGGCCACAGGCTACCGCCCAAAGGGGCCCTTGTTCCTCTTGCAGAGGATAGTTCCTTATAGAAGTTTGTTGAAACATTTCTCATCTTTGTCTAAAAATGTAAGAACTTCTGTTTTCATAAACAGCAGATTATTTTGGTTTGCAATGCAGGGTGCCAAATTAATGCAGAATAACACTGCGCAAGGGTCAACTGACTCAGTCTCTGCCAAACATCTCACTAACTAACACTATGCAGGCTATGTTAATATACCAACGTAGAAACCACCTATAACAAAGCGTTGGCAACCCAGCGAGAGTGTGCAGTATCTCCCTGGGGTTATCAAGTGGTCACCTCCCTTCACCGGTGTTTCGTCAAGTTAGGCCCACCATACCTCGGGAAGGCTCACCTGCAGTCCTGGCGTCCCAGGACTACTCCCCTCAATACTCACACCCTGTGTGTCGCTCTACATGTTTAACATCCAATCTAGTGTGACCTGTGCCTACATACTTTGGCAGCATTATCGTTGCTCAAAGCCACAAGGTCATAGGCCAACATGCTACACACGACCACCACAACCATTCTTCCTCCACTAACTCCTGAGACTTTAAATTAATTTAGCAATATGTACTTTTTTCCGATTTATATTTGGGCTAGTTGATTTTATCAAATACCTCTGCGGTTTTCAAAGTCCACAACTTGTTACAGTAAAAGGCAACCCGGTGTCAACTGACTTGGGGTGAACCCTCCCGGTCCTAAGGACTGCAGTTGCGTCTTCTGGCCAGCAGATGGCAGTATGAAACCATACGCCACAGCAGATGAACTGTACAGCCAATTAACATCACCTCAGAGTATAGTATCAAAAGAAATTAAGGAATGTAGATCACGGGAACTTTTTAATGTTTTTTTTTAACCGCTATATCATCTGCTACCTAAATTCCTGAATGGTAGACTACAAGCTATCATCAGTAGGGCATATAACTATTGGTTCCTGTGTTCCCTGCTGAAACTCTGACATGTTTGTTGTATCAGCTGTTGAGAAGAGGAACTGTTGTCACGCCCACCAAGCCTCACTGTTGTCACAGATGTTTAGCTGTTTTTTGCAAGCAGCTATAAGGAGTGTCACCAGCGCTGTTTTATGACCACCCTGGCCTTGTCCCACTTGCCTATCAGTCGTGATTTGACGCAAGCAAAACAAACAAAAGCATCCAAAAGTACCCAAGTGACAGGTAAGAAGGGATCAAATTTGCATAAGAAGTACACGGGTCTGGTCGACTTGCGCGTAAAGGGTGCGTAAAAGCGCGTCTCCAAATTGTCCTGCGCGACCTGATCAAATAAATCCAGTTTTAAGCCAGCACTCACCAAAATATTTTTAGCTGCTTCACAAAGACATATTCAACAAGCCAACGGTAAAAAAAAAATCTCTGTGGCTAAGACCACAGAAGAAGTTTTCTGAAATACAACTCAGTTGCGCTGAATGGCACTACATAATGTAAACATGCTCAGAAACATCACGTGTACCTCACAACTGTACAGGCTCAGTATAAGTTTTCATTTTATCCGTTTGATGTTTACAGCAGACTGTGCTCAGAGTAGTAATTTTGACAAAAAGCCACACATCACGGTCTATAAATTAAAATAATTTTATTATTTCCAATAATTGCAGATCAGTCCATTACAGAACTGACAGAAGGCGAGAAGAAAAGAGATGTAAACACAGAAAGTTCATTATTTTCTGTTATAGAAAAACTGAAATAGATAGGTAACGCAAACTCAGGATCTTAAATTGAAAGCAACTTAGTCCACACAAGAGTCAAATGCCGGCAGAAACACCTTTGGGCGGCATTCAGTGTTCAGTAGGAGAATTTTCACTTCTTCGCAGTACCCCTGGTCTTAGGAGCCTTGGCGACCTTGCGTTTGGCCTACTTAGGGCTCTTTGGCTTCTTGGCGCTCTTGGTTGCAGCAGGTCGCTTGGCTTTCTTAGGACTCTTTACCTTCTTTTTCTTCGTTGACCTCTTGGCTGCTCTTCCTGCTGCTTTCTTGACACTGACCTTCTTGACCTTTTTCGCCTTTGGCTTCTTCTTCTTCACCACCTTCGTCTTGCGAGGTTTTGTGGGCTTTTTGTTGAGCTTGAAGGAGCCCGAGGCCCCGCTGCCCTTCAACTGGATCAGAGCTTTCTTAGTCAGCAAGCGCTTGATGGCTGTGACGATCCTGGCTTTGTTCTTCACCACGTTATATCCTGCGGCCTTCAAAGCCTTCCTCAGGGCTGGCAGAGACACACCGCTGGGCGATGGGGATGCAGACACAGCCTTCAGTATCAAGATTGACACTGACGGAGCTGTTTTCTTCCTCGGAGTCTTGGCTTTCCTTTGGGCAGGTTTGGCCGGACGTGCCGGTGTCAGAACAACCACAGCAGAAGACATTGTAATAGCTCGAATACCAGGATCAAGTTGGGGAGGTTCACAGACAGTACAAGACAGAGTGTTATCTGCGCTTGTGCTCTTGGCGGATCCAGGCTTTATCAAGCCTCTATGAGAACCGTGTAGAGTCAGCCCTGCAACCACAGTGCGCCTCTTCTCCCCCTCTTATTTGATCATGTTTGTGTTTTCTTCGTCTGAATTAACCTTTAGAATACCTGTGTAAAATGTTTTATATCCATATAAAAGTCACCTCATAAAAAACATCACAATTTGAACTGCCTATATGGATATTTTCTATTTAAGAATTGATTACATACATTATAGTTTATTGTGTAATTGCAAGCTGGCAGGTGTAAAATGTAATTTGAGATGTGCATTTTGAACATTTTAACAAGATTATATCCTCTAAATAATCAGGTACGTAGTTATATGATTAAGTACACTTAAGTACAGTGATGTGTGTGATATGTTGGCCCCAAAAACTGGTTTCATTTCAGCTATTTTTTTTTAAATAAATGAATTTAAAGATGACCAAAGAAACACAGTTGCCTTATATGTATGCTGAGGTCACTACAGAGTGGCTTCAACATGGAGGCAAGAATGTTTTTTAGTGACAGGATGTGGTGAGCAAGGTTCAATAACAAATAATTACGTTTTTTTGGAATTAGTGAATATAAAGGCTCCTATATGAGATGGACACTAGTATCAATAAGAGTTATCAGCTGAGGAGGGGCAGCCAGAGGAACGAATTTAAGATTATTTCCCCACGTTTCTTCTTTCTTTTTGTTTTTTTTACTCGGTTTAAAATAATCAGGGGTGTATTTAAACCAGTTTCTTTCTTATTTAAGCATCAATCTATGGTTTTATGGCCTTCTTTTTCAGTTTAACAAGAATATGGTGCCTTGAAGTGCTTCATTTTCACATGAGCATTTAATACACTCTGTCGTACACCTTTACATACATTAATTAAATCAAATGCAAAGGGGCCAATTAAGTGCTGGCATCATATAGCACTATTTTGCCTTTCTTCTATAAAGTACGCTAATGTACTGTTCAGGCTAGAAGACTTTATGAGATATTAACATCAGCCGGATACCATTATCATATTATTTTTAAACATGAAATAATATTTACTTTATATCATTAGTAATTGTTTGTGTTCATTAACATGTTTTTGTGCCATCAGCAAAATCAAACATAATTTCAGCTACATTTACATATTTCATATGGTATAGTAGAACACATTTGTAGTTAAAATTGTTTATTTGTTTCAAAATGAAGAAGACTGGCAGACACATGGACTGGAGTGTCAATAAATCGTAACTATTCCACTTGAAAAAACACTCAAACTGCTCAAACCACTGAGAATTTCTCTCTGTCTGTCTTTCATTCTCTCTCCCACTATTTCTTTTCTTTATTAATATTGAGTGTTTACTTAACCATGTGTGAAGGGGAAGATTAGCAAATCTTGCCTTCTGTAGTGCACTGATAGTGCCTACTCCAATTGCAGGCAAATGCACAAACACACACACAGTGTTGCAGCAGAGTGAGTATGTTTCGTTTCAGTGAAAATGCAGTTCTAGTTTCGGCCTGTCAGAGCGAGTCATAGTTTTTGTAAGCAAACCTACATTTTAAAGTGGCCATTGCAAGGTCATAGTTCTGTTTGGCACTCCAAAAATGAATATGGATAACATTTTAATTGTAGATGAGCAGAAACTTTCAAATTCACCATAATGATGGACTCCAGTAGAGAAGACAGGATGAAGCAGATATACTTTTTTTTGTCAATATTTACTTGACAGGGACTTTTACTTACTCAAAGAGGAAGGAATTTAGTACTGCAATGACTTCTTTTAGTTTGTGTCCAGTTGTGGTGTGAACAGTTTAAGTCTTAAACTGTGACACATGCAGTCAGAAAAGCAACTGAAACCTTCTGTTGTGCTACCTCAGACTCCCACAGTGGGTAAATGTGTCAGTGGATTGAATCTCCAGCATTCAGCTTGTCTGACTACCACTGTAATACAACTGAGGCATACACTTCAGCAGATAAAAGGGCTCCAACCATCCTATTGACGCACTCTTAATACAACCATTGTTTTGTGACAGTTATTTTTCAGCTCGGTCACTTTTCTAGCCCTCTATTGAGCTGCCAAAGGAGACCAAAATCGGAGTTGCCTTTAAACTCGAGGAGCATGAAGGGGCACTGTCACTCAAATAATGTTTTGATTGAAACCACAGATTCATGACACACACACACACACACACACACACACACACACACACACACACACACACACACACACACACACACACACACACACACACACACACACACACACACACACACACACACACACACACACACTTCCGGTGAAAAGTCATCCATGATAAACACAAGTGAGGAAGATGAACAGGTTTGTTGTGTCATGAATAACTGCTGAAAAGCTAAAATGCCCCCCAGTGGTGGAAAGTAACTACATTTAGTTAAGTACTGTACTTAAGTAAGATTTTGAGTTACTTGTTCTTCCCTTGAGTATTTTTCATACTTCCCAATACAACACTTGAGAGGGAAATATTGCACTTTCTACTCTACAACATTTATTTGACAGCTTGATATTTTAAAGGACAGATTTGACACAATGGATGATAAGCTTTAAGAATACAACACATTATTATAATTAAAATATGTTGTAGAAGGGCATTCAGAAAACAAAGACCTCCATTAAGGCCACTCGTCTGTTCTTCTATGACATGCAACCAGTATGTCTGGATATACTGGCAATTGTGGAAATGGGACGATTGTCATGGTTCTGGTTATTCCCTATGAAACCACTAACGACAGCTTACTGTATTTAGTTTGGGCAAATAAATGAGTATTCCAGAGGATTATTGATTCCCCTTGAATATGGATTGTGATATGGGATCATGGTATTTCTAGAATGGCCTATGTTTTGTCACAATTGGACTTTACTACCATCTACTGGATTTTCAGATGTACGGCATGTACCAGAACAATGTGTCCTTCTTTGGCCCATGCTACACCGTTCCACCAAGTTTTATGAAAATTGGGCTGGTAGTTTTGTTTTTAATCCTGTTGATAAACCAAAAAACATAACCACCAGGGGTTTCCAAACTTTCTGGCCTCTGACGTCTTAGAAAGAACATATTTCAGATGTCTATGGTGTGACTAGCCCCATCAAATAGGGATTTTTCCCTCTAAACTTCTCAAATGGTTTAACTTCAATAAAAAAAAAGCAAGTAATCCACTATCTCACCAAAATATAAAAGATTACAGAAAAAGTCCAACAACTGAAAAAAATATGTATTTTATACGAGAACTCTGTTTCTTTTCTTCTTCCAGTAGGCCCCTCACATTCATCTGGTGACCCTTTAGAGTGGCCCGACCCTGAGGTTGGGAACCACTGGATTAAACTAGCTAACGGTAGGCTACATAAAGTAGTTCAGATCAGCTCCAACTGCAGCAGCTACAACAGTAGCATGCAGCTTAACACACTGATGCTTCAGTATTAATAATCTAACGGTGTCTCATATAATAATATCAATCAGAGGGTCCAAACCACTACTTTAATAATACTTTAATTACTTTGCTGTTCATACTCCTGTACTTTTAGTTAAGCGGGACTTAAGCAGGTAACCTGACCTGAAGTGCATGTTTTTGGATGATGGGAGGAAGCCGGAGAACCCGGAGAGAACCCACGCAAGCACAGGGAGAACATGCACACTCCGCACAGAAAGGCCCAGGACTGGATTCGAACCCGGAACCTCTTTTTGATGGGAGGTGACAGTGCTAACCACTGCACCACCGTGCCGCCCTTTTGAGTATTTGTCTTACATTGCTGTATTTGCTGTAGGCTGTGTGTACTTTTACAGGCTTCTTCCATTATTGAATGCGTCCCTTTGAAGTCATCAGAGAGAGAGAGAGAGAGAGAGAGAGAGAGAGAGGACGCAAGTGTAGTTTTACCTTTTAAAATTTGACAAACAGAACTGGCTTTTACGCTAAAGGCGGAGGTAAAGGCATGTTAAAATAAATAAAAAATAAATAAATAAATTAAAAAAATTAAAAATGCATTGCTCGGTATTATAATGTTTTATTCCCCCCCCCCCCCCCAAAAAAAAAAAACAACCTCTGTCGAAGCCTGGGAGACCTGTTCACTTGGGTTGCTCTCCTCCCCGAAGCATGTGACCAGGTGATCACAGTCACTGCAGTCAGGCAAAGACGGAGGAAACTTGTGACCGAGGCGGTAGGAAGAGAAGCCCCCCTCCTCACCCACCCACCCACCCACCTCCACCCGCTCCGTGAGACCACAACTGGATCCGCAGCGACTGCACAGCCTTCCTTCGGTCTTTTCAGCTCCGTCACACAACATGGACTGCGGAATCATCACGTCCAAGACCATCCTCCTCTTCCTCAGTTTGATATTTTGGGTAAGTTCGCTGTGTTATTTCACCAGCCGCAGAGATTGGATTTCACAGTGACGGCTTTTTTTTTTTTTTTTTTTTTTTTTTTTAAAGAACGAAGGAAACATGGCTCTACAGCAGCACTTCCGTTCCTTTTTTTTTTTTTTGTCTGAAATAATTCGCTTATTGTTATTATTTCGTTGTCGGCGCGTCCTCGTGCGTTAAGGATTATAAATCAGAGTGAGAACTTGATAAACATCATATCATTGTGGATTGCTCCACTTTTCTGGCCTACGCGTTCGCATCTTTACTTCCTTATTTTTTTTTAATTTTTTTTTTAAACTCCTCTCCACTTTAAATATGCGTAGCTATTATTTCAAAGCCAGAAAAAAAAAAGACCGTGAGTTACATTTGCCAATAATATGAACTTCAGTCCGACTGAATTCCGGGTAAACAACTGCCCAACTATCTGTCCTGCTCTGCGTCCTGAAGAGCGAAGTGCTTTTTGAAGCAATGGAGTATGAACATCTGTCTGTCTGTGACTCATGTTTGTGTAATTAGATTACTGAGATACAACGTGTGTGTATATTTGAATATCTACTTTCGTACTTCCTTAATTTCATTTTTCTTCCAAATGTAACGTTTTTTTTTTGTTTTTGTTTTTTTAGCCTCCCACGTGATATTTTCTCATCTCCAACAGGTCTAGGTTTGATGAGCTAATAGGCTTCGTTGCATTTCTCTGCCTTTCACTATCAATTGTTTCCAGTCAATATGTCCCTACCATAGCAAAAAAATAAAATAAAAAGACTGATGGCATGGTAGGTTTCTAGTTGCAAAGCATTACAAATTCAATACTTTCACTTCACGTTTAAACCGCATAAGTAAAAAAAAAAAAAAAAAAAAAAAAGATCCCCACACGTGGATTGATCCTGTTTATTCAAACAGCTTCAGCTCAGTTGTTGTAGTTGCTCAGGTCTGCTGACTGCCGATGAGGAATATTGTTTAGCCAACAGTCTACGATTTATCAAGCTAAGCCAGTGTATTAGAATTAAATATTGAGCAACCATCTTTGATTATTTTTTTTTTAACACTAATTTATAAGACCTTGAGTCTTACATTTCTATAGAAATAAAGTTATGCTTACATAGCTGTGAGAGGTAAATTGCCACATTGTTTAGAAATGATCCTTATGTTTCTTCATTACTTTTTGGGGAGTTGTTTTGCTGTTGTTGTCGATTTTTTTTATTTTTTTTATCTCTCTCTGGTTGTCATCATTATTGAATTTTTTTTGACATATTAAGCTTCTCAAAGATTTCAAAGAATAGTGTTGGTTATATGCTAAAAGAAACTGCCCAGATTAACTTGGCTGCAGTCACGTGTCCTGATTCATCCAGAATATTAAACTGACCTTTCAAACAGTCTCACCCACAAAGCCTCTCTGGCATTATATTGAGCGAAACATTGTACGTACAAACCCTAAAAAGTTTATTTAACGTTTTGGTTTTTTTGAAGATCCCAAAGTTCCATTCACATCTCGGTGAATTCTAGGAAAATCTTAACAATTACAATATTTCCATTTGCTTTCATTTTGATGTGTAATTATGAAATTGAGTCAGGGTATATGTATCTTATCGTGTGTGTGTGTGTGTGTGTTTGTAACAAATTGAGCGATTTAAGGATGAAAATCAAGAGTTAAGAGGTTAATGCGCTCTGGAAGCACATGAGCAAATACGTCATGGCCTCTTTCGTTACTTTTTTTGTTGTTGTTGCACAACTTGCATCCTTTCTGTCTCTGAAACCTGGTCCAATGTACAGTAATAGTCCTGCAGGGGACCCACTAAAATCATCCCCACAGATCAAGAAACATTTCCTCAGGGGTTTCTCACATTCCAGAGAGGTGGCACCGTGTGCAGACGCTATATGTTATGTAAGCCTCTTTGTGCTGCTTCTTAGACACAAGATCAGAGTTTCTGGAAAGATTAGGGGTGAGTGGTGGAGGGGGGTGTAGAGTAGCTGCCCCACAGGGATCCCGTGACTGCGGAGTGATTAAGAGAATCGAGTCATGTGGCTGAACTGCAGGATGAATGATTGTTAGGCCACACAAAACACACATACTCCCATATAAAATAAAAAAAAACACCAGGCACACAATATAACTTCTGTAATTAAAAGGAAAATAATACTCAAAAATTACACTAATTCGCAGGCACAGACGAAGGAGGATTTCTGCCCAGTAGTACTCTCTTATGAAAAGGAAAATTCATCTGATCACACATTATCATATTCTCGTATTCCCACTGTGACATCAGCATTTAAAACAGGGCGAGATTTACATAAACTGCTTGTTTTAGTATATCTCAATCACAGTAGTTTCATAAGTTTTATAGATCATCAGTTAATTTTCCTTTTAGCTCTTTCCCCCACATTATCAGGCTTCTTTTTTTTCCTTTTTTTTTTTAATCAAAGACTGTGGTTCAAATCAAATGTGGTAGAGTGCGTTTCAAAGGGCTCAGGGAAGTCAGGAGTGCTGCTTATACGATAATACTTCAGAGTTATTGTAATCTTAACATTTGTTACTGTTGTTGAGCTTTAGTTATTACATTCCGGACTTGTGACATTTTCAATGAAATGAGAAATAATTTCTTGAATTGTCCAAGTCATTTTATTCTGGAGTGTGTATGCACAAAATTGACCCAGTATACGCGCAGTCTTGTGATTGGTGATCTCACTCACGAAGTATGACTCGTAGAAAAGTGGTGATGTCGGTAGGTGACTTGATGCAGAATCTACGTCCGACTCCACCAGGACAGGCAGTCGGTGACCTTCACAGCCTGGGTTAATCACATGAGGTCAGATAACAAACGGAGAACAAATCTCTTTTGAGCTTTGTCTATTTGTGTTTTTAACAGCCAGCTTTGTTCTCACTTTATAATTATTGGTATTCATGGCTAAAGTTAGTGTTTCTCCTATTGTTTGTACCTTTAGAAAAAGAAGACTTATAAAACAGTATAGTTTTCATGTTGACAGACCAAAGACCAAATGGCCAACTGAAACTTTACATCAATATTTATTAATGCAAGGTTTTAAAAAACATTTCTGACTTCGGTTGTTGGCCACTTCAGCTACCGAATTTGATCCAGATGCTTTCAGCTACAGCGCAGAGAGGAAAAACACAGATCGTGTGACGAAGCCCTTCAGTTGTATCGTGTTTGCTTCTGCAGTAAATTGCGGTGTGAAATGCAGAGTCCATGCATGATGACATTTTTAAAAACTAAAGATTCACTGCTTCACGTTAGTTGATCTTTTTGGCACGAGCGTAAAAAGGCCTTAATAAATTTGGAATGAACAGAAATTGAATTTGCCTCAACGTGGCACAAGTGATGTCAGCAGATGAGATGTGTACATTTAAACCCGCGTTCATTTCAGTGGGATCTTTACTTTTTAACTTTTATTCAGGTCAGGAAGCTGAGCGAACGTGTGTCTCGTGATGATACTTTTGCTTTACATTTACCCTCAACTCTTTGCCGATTTAGAAATGTAATAATAAAAAGATTTTGATCTGTGCGCACATGTTCGATAGTTAGTCTCACTAAAACCGTGTTGCTAAATTGTTTACTGTAAATAAACACTTTGATGACATGTAACGTCATTATTTTTCTCCTCCCCGCAGGCTGCAGGAGCAACGTTGGCCTACGTTGGTTCCTACGTGATCAGGAGCTATGACAGCTTTAGCAGCTTCATTCAGGACTGGAACGCGCTGATCCCAGCAGCTACGATCATCTGTGTCAGTGTGGTGATGTTCTTTTTCGGTCTGGTGGGATGCTGCGCCACACTCCGCGAGTCCAAATTTGGCCTCAGCTTCGTAAGTGTGTGTGTGTGTGTGTGTGTGTGTGTGTGTGTGTGTGTGTGTGTGTTTGTTTTCCATTACCTTTTGTTTACCCATTCACTGTATTCATTTTCTCTTTTATTCTCTGAAATGAAATTCTATTATTTTCTTTCTCCAGTTCTTTCTTTTCATCTTGGCAATCTTTGTAGCTGAATTGGCTGCCTTGGGATTTAGCTTCATCTACCAGGGCAAGGTGAGTCACAGATTTGAACGTATTATCATCAGTTTTAAATATGCTATGACAAATTTGGGTACTCTGATAGAGCTCACTGTTAAAGTACCTGAGTATTATTTTTTTTCTTGTGTCTTTCCAGATAAATGGACTCGTAAATGGCTCTATGGGCAACGTCTTCAAAAAGTATGGTTTAGAAGCTGCTGAGACTAAAGCTGTGGACTTACTGCAAATTAAGGTTGGTGTTGTATTCTCCAGTGTATAAATAGATTTGTTTTCTCATTTGTACTTTCGGTCTGTTCGACCTCTTCTGCTTTGCTTGCGTTCTCTCCCACCTGCTTGGTTTTATTTCCTCCTATCGTTCTTTGAATTTGCTCTATAGTCTGGCTTCTTTAAGAAAATAAAATCTTCAAACGGCAGCAGCTACAGTGAGATCCATAAACGACCACCATGTTCTCCACCTACATGCCCAAAATGCTCTAAAATTACTCCTCAGTCAAAAGTAATTCTGGGAAATGTAGTAGAGGAATACAAAGATGAAGTAGAAAGATAGTGTGCAGGTCAAACACTAAAGAGGACTTCACATGTGCCAAAATAAGCTCTGTACTGTAACTGATATGCAGACTGATGATGGTGTTAGTAGGTGTATATTTCCCATAACCCTCTCTCATGTAGTGTCTAACTTTGCTGCTCTTCTTGACATAATTTGTTAATCAGCCTCCTTTCTTATCACCTGTCCACTTTCTCTGTGCAGTTGCAGTGCTGTGGTGTGCACAACTACACCAGCTGGTTCAACACTTCCTGGTTCAGCAGCAGCAACAACAACTCGGTGCCCGCAACGTGCTGTAAAAACAGCAGCTCATCGTGCACCGGCAATCTGAGTCAACTTGACCCGCTTAACTTGAAGGTAAATCCCACGGAGGAACACCGAGGCCCCTGTTGACATAAAAACAGTGTCAGTGTGCACGTGGTTACATGTGTGTACTGTGTCATGGTTGCTTGAAGAAGACTTTGAAACAGGCAATCTCTTAAGTTAACTGACTTTTCCTGTTCTTGAAATGCTTTGATGACTGCGAGAATAAAGTCCGCAAAAATTTCACTGTACTTGTGTATGTATTTCAGGGTTGTGAGGGCATCCTGCAACACTTCCTACAGGATGTGTTGAGTTATGCCATGCTGGTAACTCTTGGCTTTGCCTTGATCAAGGTAAGATCATCACCCACAGTTTAGCAATTGAATGAGCATTGCTCTACCTCCTGCTCTCTGTTAACGTAATGCAGTGAGATACCCACTAGTCAGTGCAACAGATGACATGTCTCCTTGTAGAAATAGCCTACATATTACAATGAATTCTCAAACCTAGCACTTATTGCAGCTTGTCAAAAGTGGAAAACTAATGCCTGGAATCACGCAGATAGAAAAGTACTTGTCTTGACGTCTACTCAAGTCAATGTACAATGACAGCTCTGTTGAAAGGATTTGAAACAGAAAAGGGTCAGGGTCAGCCATTTCAGCATTTATACACTTCAGCTATGCCTGTCAGAAAGATTTAATCTAAGAAAGCTGAACTCAGATAGCCTTACGAGGTAAAAAAAACAACAACAAAGCAATCTCATTGAAATGTCCTCATGATCGTCCTGTAGACTACTTTGTAATTCTTATACTTCTACAGAGATTAGAGTACAGTACTTGATTCTAGCCTTCATAGCATTTAGCCTACTTGTAACCTTTACTTTCCCCTAAAAGCCAATGTGTTCACAAATCATTTGCTGCTTCATAAAATATATTTTAAGCTCGTTTCTGATGGCTTTTATTTTTCCTGTTGCAGTTCTTTGGGATGACGAGCGTGTGTGTGATAACCTGTAGAAGTGGCAACCGGAGGAGTGGCTACCAGCCTCTCTATGCCTGAACCACTTCCTGCAGCCACCCACTGTAGCACCTCCTCATTTTGCTCTACTGTAGGTTTCCTGACTGCTTACTCTATGTTGTACACATTCATTGCAGAGTTATTTTGAAATCAAAACTTGGAAAACCGTGTCTCAGTCTAAAGGGGGGTCTTACCAGACCATTCCTTCTCAGAATATAATCATTTTGTTAAATGTGGATACAGCTTTCAAATTTCTAAATTGTCTAGATTTGTGTCATTGGGTATTTTTTTAATCATACAGTTTCCATATGGTAAAGCAGCCCAAACTTATCTGTCGTGACTCAGCCCAACTATGGCCAATCATTGGGATAACAATTCATTTTAAAAGTAATTAAACAGTCACAAATGTTGATTCCCGTTGCACAGCTTTGGATTTTGTTTCCTGGAAGCCTTATTCTTCTGACGCATCATTTTCATTTCTAACATAGTCTGTAGTGCAGCAGCAGCCATGACATCAAAGGACAGAAAAGATCACAGAGAAGAAAAATCTATTTTGGACATTAAGGCTTCTACTCGTAAATCTTGCTGAGCCTTTTTAATCAGTTGAGATCATGTAGATATTATTTTACAGGACATTATACTTTGGAATGTACTTTAATGAATGACTTCAAACTATATTTTAAGCTTTTTTCTGATTGTGAACAAAATAACAGCAGTTTAATGCCTTACGTAGCGTTGCAATATTTATGGCCAGCTGAACGGATGAATATGGACATATGTCATTTTGGGGTGTATCAACTGTATTGAATGGAATTGTAGCTTTACTTCTAGTTTGACGCTGGTTGTGTTTATTATATTTCTAAATTAAAAAGGTGAATGTTTCACAATAATTTGGAGTTCGGTGCAATTATATCCCTTGCTTGAATGGCCTACTCTTCTATACTTTCTAACAACCTCTTGTAATTTACAATATTAAAAATATTTATTGTGCAATATACATTCAACAAAAATATGAACGCAACGCTTTTATTTTTGCTCGAATTTCTCGAGTTTAATTAAAAGATGCAAGGCTTCTTTTATGCGTGAATAGGCTCATTTATTTTCAATTTTCTTCACAAATATGTTAAATTTATGTTAGTGAGCACTTCACCTTTGCCAAAATATTTCATCCACCTGACCGGTGTGACACACAAGATGCTGTGCCTTGGACTGTTCATAATAAAAATGCCCCTCTAAAATGTGTAGTTTAATCAAGCGACACAATGCCACAGATGTCACAAGTTTTGAAAGAGCGTGCAGTTGGTATGCTGAATGTAGGAATGAGCTGTTGCCTGAGAAATTGAATGTTCATTTCACTACCATGAGCCTTTTCCAACGTCGTTTCTGAGAGTTTGGCAGGCATCACCTGCAAGATCATCCTGAGACGAGCCACCTAGACAGCTGGTGAAACAACCGTTTTGCACAACTGAAGAACTTCTCACAAACTGTCACGAACCGTCTTAGGGAATCACCCGAGTGCTCCTCATTCTCATCGAGGTTTTAACCTTACGTGACCGACGTGTGTCGTCGTAACAGAGTCAAGTTGGCAAATGCCATATGTAACTGCACAATTAGAGTGGCCTTTAATTGTGACCAGTCCAAGGCACACCTGTGCAACAATCATGCTGTTTAATCAGCATCTTGGTGGATGGATTCATACTTTAAGGGAGAGATAACCCTTTTGTGTGCATAGAAGAAGTCTTATATCTTTTACTTCCAACACATGAAAAATGGAAGTGAACACAAAAGTGTTGCGTTTAAATTTTTGTTGAGCATACATAAGTTATTATAAATATATAAATTATTATAACATCCTTAATTATTAAGTCTTTATAGCTAGGACACACTGACAGTCACACACATAATATCGTGTCATTGTAATGAAACGAGGGCATAGGGGAGTAAAACGTTATGTTGAATCATCTGTTCATTTTGGTGCCAAAACGCCTTCCTATCTTCTTTTCAAGAAAGCAGACCACTGTGGCAGAGTGTACATTCATACATCCCATTAAACATGACCCACGGTGGTTATCTGTCACCTCCTGACTGCTGATAAAGAGGCCCCTGGTGTAGCACATACAGAAAATAGAAGTATTCATCTTACATAAGCCCTGTCACTGTTGAAAAAGATACATAAGAATATAAACTCATGTCCAGGGGGAGTCGCTGTCATCAATCATCACTGAGCACAGAGAAAACAGATATGTCACCCACTGATGAGGCATAAATACAACTGATTTTAGCCTTCTTCTTTTTTTAAATCCAAAGTTAAATAATATATTTTTTAATTAATGTGGTGCGTCAACCTAATTTGTCGCCCCGATTGCCCGTCCTAATACCTACGTAAACAAATTTGGATTGCTTTTTAGACCTGCAGATGAAACATTAGATCGCGCAACATGTTTGTTGTTGTATGTTTAGTTGCAGTAACCAAGAAAATCCTGTATGTGGAGCCAAAGAACCTGCTCTAAGTTTAAAGACGAAAACAAGTTGTGGTGCTGAAAGGGGCCCAGAAAAACACTCACAATGCACTTGCTACAGCAGAAGATATACGAGTTCATACTTTGTCGGTTAATAGGTATTATATACATATATAAGTACAATTAGATATAAGTACATTTTGTACGTAAGTACGTGCGTTCTTTGTGTTGGAGTTTCAATTAGTGGCTCTTTGCGTGATTGAGATCTCTGTGTGTGTGTGTGTGTGTGTGTGTGTGTGCGACTGTATTTATGATGTAAATGACCGTGCCGACCCGTCTCAGTCCGTGTCCCTCTCATATCTCTCGACTGCATATCTTATTCGGGGCACATCCCCCGCTGCCCCAGGCTGTGTTGACATTTAGACAGGTCGTTGTTTTTTTTTTAGACACAACTGTTGGCACACGCACAGCCACATAACTTTGTCAACTCTGAGACCCGCTTCCCTCCCTTGTTCCTTAAACTGTCTTGTTTTTTCCCGTCTCTCGTTCGCTTTCATGTCAGTTATGTCAGTTCTTTGGCTTCACCTTTTCTCTCGTCACATATCTTTCTTTATTTGTTTCTGTTTTGTTTTTTTTATGTTTGAGGTGTATTTGCATCTCTATCTCCTCCCTAGACCACACCTCTGTTTTCTGTTCTGTCTTCTTGTTTTTTTTTTAACTTCTCTGGCCCTGTAGTATCCCAAGTGTTCACCCTGGATATCAAGTGGTGCAGCAGATATGATAGTGCTCTTTCTCACTCACTCGTGCTGCATACTGGGAATACTACAAATCAGTCTGAGCACAGCAGCTGTCCTTGAAAAGTAATATAGTAAATTAAAACCCAAACCGAGAAGATGTTTTATTTTCGTTAAAAAGATAAAAAAAAAGATAAAAGCCTAAACATTTGCTGCCATAGACCAGGCTGTGAAGTGAAGTATTCTTTTAAGGCTTTTACAATAAAAGATCCATCTTAGGCATCCCACTGTAAACATTGTAACTTGTGTGTGTGGCTCAGATGCCCTCCTGCAGAGTGCTCTGCTAGGATCTGCACTGCTTGCAACCATGTTATCGCTGCAGTCTGCGCCAAAATGTCTGCATTCATTTGTCAAAACTTGGTTAAAACATTGTTTTAACAATGTTTTCATCTCATATTTATGTGGTGAAATCTCTTCTCGTTGAACTCTCTTGTGAAGCTCCAAAAACACTGGTTCCAACATGTACCATAATGCACCTGGATATTAGTCTTAATTAGCTTCTCCTTGCCTCAGTAGCCTCTTCTTTCAAAATCAACACCTAAAGTTTATAATGCAACCGTTTTGATTGAAAAAATAAGTCGTTTTAGGTCCAGTGAAACTTTAGGTGAAGTCAGTTGACTTCATCAGAGTATAAAAACAATGGTACGCTCCTTTAAACTTGAATAGCATGAACTTTTAATAAGGTTGTATTTCTTGTTCTATAACAGGCATGTTCTCCGGCTTCCTCCCATCATCCAAAAACATGCACCTCAGGTTACCTGGCGCCGCGCTAGTGGCAGCCTGCTGCAGCATCTCCCCCCTGAGAGCCCCCCTGCTGTAGTAAAGAAATTTCCCCTCGGGGATTAATAAAGTGTATAAAATAAAATAATAAAAAAAAAATGTTCAGCCTCTTTCCATCACCTTAAAGATAAAAACAAAGAAAGTTTTTAATTCACCAGGGGAAGAGTTGCTGTGCGTAGAATTTGGCACGGAAGTATTTTCTTTCATCTTTGCACACCTACAGATGTGGCTCCTTTCTCTTTCTCTCTCCATTTTGGGCCATTAACCTGATGGAAAAAACATTCATCACAAACACGCACAGAGCGAGCCGACTCAGCCAGATACCATCACAAGGAAATTTCAGCCTGACCTCTAATTTATTTATTTCCTTTCCTTACTTACACAGGGATCCTTTGAAAGGAGGTAATCTGAGGAGCACACACATGCAGTGCTGTGGCTCACTCTGTGTTGAAGGTAGATAGACAAAAGGACCGGAAGGCAGTTTTAGTGTGTCTTTGTAGAAGTCCGAGGACTCTTCTCCAGAAAATTTCTTCATGACACAAGTAGCTATTCTATTACTAAATGGCTTTTCTGGATTCATTTCATAACTACTGGTTTTGTTACATATCTGTCAGCTTTAACATCAAACAAAAAACCCTGCTCAGCACAAACAGTGAAGGTGAGATGAATCACACGGCAGATTGTAGGGCTTGTGTGCTTTCTTATAGGGTAGGACAAGAACAAAAGGGGTTTTAGAGTCCTTTTTTATTATTAAAAAAAAAGAACAATACAAACAAATAGGGAAACTGTGCAATGTCAGGGTTTATTTGGATTTCTCTCTTTCAACTTTCTTTTCAGGAATGATGCCTAAATAATTTGTCAGGACTAGGAGCAAGTTATACTGACAACATGCCTGTGTGTGTATGCGTGTGTGCTTCTGTAAATAGCCACCCACGACCGACACTGTGATGTCTCCATTTGTCAGATGCTATCAGTGTTAATAAGAAGAGGGCAGCCAGAAATAAGGAACAGAAATACAGCACAGACAGTGAGAACAAAGACTGAAATGGGCCACATGAGCCACAGCAATATCACAGTATTATCTATAATTTTAATCTTCACAGTATACGTTGCTACAAGGGGTATTAATGCCATCTCATTTCTTTGCCCCTTTACTTGTTTTTTCACTTGATCTCTTTCTCCTGTTTCTTTCATGTGTTGTCATTTAACAGCTTTTGGGGGATTTATCTATTTTTTGGCCCACCTCCAGTGACCAATAACTTTTCATATACCTCCAACTACAATTTCTTTTGAAATACTAAAAAAAAAAAAATGTTTTGCTAAATACTGTATCTGGAAATAGCCACAGAAACATCAATAAGAAAATACTAACAAGAAGTTATTTATGTGACTTTCACCTCAGTAATATATATCAACACTTTTTATTTCTGCCATCTCAGCATGTGTTATAAATAAAAGCAGATTGTGATGTTGCAGTTTTTCAGAAGCTGCATCACTAGTTGTGTCTGTCAGGGGACACCAGAAAGTGTTGTTTCATGCCTTTGTGGGCAGATAAACTTTTGAACTGCACCACTGCTTGTCACTGGTCACAAGGGGAAAATAGGACAACATCAAAGAGCTTTTACTAAATGATTTAAGATTTAGATTTAGATTTTGCATACAAAACCAAATATCAACCTTTAAAATATTAGTTTTTTTTGAAGAATGGCCATGAATGGGGACAAATCACAACATCAAAACAGCATTCAAAGTTGTTGTTTTTTTTGCTTGTTAAATTTATTTGATTAAGTCATCTGGTTTTTTTTTTCATTATGAATCAGCAGATAAGACTTTTGTGAAGCATTGGATCAATCAAAATACACTTCCTAAAAATAATTGAAAGGAAAAAAATTGATAACATCTTTCATTAAAAACTGGCCTGTGCCATTATTTCTGACAGTTCTCCTGCTACTGAATAAAAGCATCTGGAAAAAAAAAAATTTGCTCCATCTGCAACAAAAGCCTTTGACAATTTTCTCACTACATTCCATTTGTATGCCTAAGTTATCTCGCCAACACGCAGGACATAGAGGAGATACACACCTGAAAAATGTAAATTCTAAAAGACTCTTTCAATCCCACAAGCTTCACTTTAGATACCGCAGGGGTACAGGACGTCCACAGCTGCTGTTTGAAAGGGCTGAACCTTTGTTTGTCTCTACATTTTCCCAGCAGCATCACAACCTCCCCCCCCCCCCATCATCACACAGACACCACTGATCCATCACTTGCTGACTTGTGTTTAGCAACTTCTTCATCAGATTATCCTATAAAATACAACAAAAAGGTATCAAATGAGCAACAAATGTACATTTTTACTTATATATGTCATATACTGGTGCAGGAATACAAATCCATGTCTATCCTTGTAACTGTCCTCTGTTCTTCTCATCGACAGAGCCAGAACATCATAACAACATCACACCCAGTTCATTATATAAGGTGGCCTGTGGGTCTGTTCTACGGCAGCCTCACTTCACATTATGAACCCCTTCTCTGCATGATCATTATTACACTCACCATGACCTGGCCTCTCTTCCTTCTTCTCTCTCCCACTGCGTTGACTCTCATAAGAACGCTAGCCGCTCTCTACTCACCACAGGCGATGACACTGCAAACACTGGAGAAACTTTACTCTTTTGCTGTGCTTCTCTCCATCTTCATGAGGCCCTCAGTCCCACACAGTGTAATAAGTTCACACAGCTTTCTGCACTTTGCAGAGATGGCTCTGGAAAAGTAAGAAATCAGAAACTACTTTAAACACTTACAGTGGAGGAAATAATTATTTGATCCCTTGCCGATTTTATAAGTTTGCCCAGTGACGAAGAAATGAACGGTCTATAATTGTAATGGTAGGTTTATTTTAACAGTGAGAGACAGAATATCAAAATAAAATCCAGCAAATCACATCGTATTAAAGTTATGAATTGATTTGTATTTGATTGTGTGAAATAAGTATATGATCCCCTAGCAAAACATGACTCAGTACTTGGTGGAGAAACCGTTGTTGGAAGCACAGAGGTCAGACGTTTATTGTAGTTGGTCACCAGGTTTGAACACATCTCAGGAGGGATTTTGGTCCCCTCCTCTTTGCTGATCCTCTCCAAATCCTTAAGGTTTCGAGGCTTTCGCTTGGAAACTCGAAGCTTCAGCTCCCTCAACAGATTTTCTATGGGATGAAGGTCCGGAGCATGGCTCGGCCACTCCATGACCTTAATGTGCTTCTTCATGAGCCACTCCTTTGTTGCCTTGGCCGTATGTTTTGGGTCAATGTCGTGCTGGAAGACCCATCCACGACCCATTTTCAGTGTCCTGGCTGAGGGAAGGAGGTTGTCGCCCAAGATTTCACGGTACATGGCCCCGTCCATCCTCCCCTCGATGCGGTGAAGTCTTCCTGTCCCCTTAGCAGAGAAACACCCCCGAAGCATAATGTTTCCAACTCCATGCTTAACGGTAGGGACGGTCTTCTTGTGGTTATAGTCAGCATTTCTCTTCCTCCAAACACAGCGAGTCGAGTTGATACCAAAGAGCTCGATTTTGGTCTCATCTGACCACATCACCTTCTCCCAAGCCTTCTCTGAATCATTCAGGTGTTCATTGGCAAACTTTAAACGGACCTGTCCATGTGCCTTCTTGAGCAGGGGGACCTCGCGGGCGCTGCAGGATTTTGATCCATTACGGCGTCGTGTGTTACCAATGGTTTTCTTGGTGACTGTGGTCCCAGCTGTCTTGAGATCATTAACAAGTTCCTCCCGTGTAGTTCTGGGCTGATCCCTCACCTTTCTCATGATCATCGATACCCCACTAGGCAAGATCTTGCGTGGAGTCCAAGACTGAGGGCGATTGATGGTCATTTTGTGTTTCTTCCATTTCCGAAAAATTGCACCAACAGTTATCTCCTTCTCACTGAGCTGCTTGCCGATGGTCTTGTAGCCCATGCTAGCCTTGTGCAGGTCTACAATCTTGTCCCTTATGTCCTTAGACAGGTCTTTGGTCTTACCCATGGTGGAGAGGTTGGAATCTGATTGATTGATTCTGTGGGCAGGTGTCTTTTACAAAGGTAACGAGTTGAGATTCGGAGTACTTTCTTAAAGCGAGAGGACTAATCTAACCCGGTCTGTGGGAGCCAAAATTCTTGCTGGTTGGTGGAGGATCAAATACTTATTTCATACAATCAAATGCAAATCAATTTATAACTTTTATATGATGTGATTTCCTGGATTTCTTTTTTTTTCCTTGATATTCTGTCTCTCACTGTTAAAATAAACCTACCATTACAATTATAGACTATTCATTTCTTTGTCAGTGGGCAAACTTACTAAATCGGCAAGGGATCAAATGATTATATCCCCCACTGTATATAGAATAATACAAACCAATGATAAATCCAATTTTAAGAGTACATTTTATTTTTAATATATTCTGGACTGTTTTCTTTATGGGGTTTTATGGAACAGCGTGGTTTAACTGATTGATAAAATTGTTTAATTTCATAATGAATACACAAGAAATTATCTCAGACAATGTAAATCTTTTTTTAATTTTTTAATCATAAAACAGGCATATTTTACCTCATAAACAGCAATTTTCTGTGAAACCAGGCTCCTGTTTTCAAGTATCTCACCTCTTCTTTATTTCATATCCATTCCCGTTATGATCTCCCTACAATGTGAGCTATACTTTCCCCAGAAGTCTGGTACAAACTGTTGTTTCTTTTGGAAGTCCTTGACATGTCATAGCATCCTCTGTAAAGATATTCATTCACACTCAACAGAGGCTCCTCTCTCCAGCTTCCTCTCTTGGGAACACAGATATCTTGCGCCTGTCAGGATGATAGATGACCAGGGTAATCATGAAGCTATAATAATCGGGCTGGAATGAGATAGAGGCGAGTTCAGCCCATCTTCAAATACATTGAAAATGACAGGTTATATTCATGTTCTTTGATCCTTAGTCTTCAGTGGGTTTGGACACTCCTGCAAAACCGTGGTCCAGTTTTAACTCAGTTCAGGGAGCTCCAGGGAGTCCAGAGTCAGAGAAGTAGAGGATATAAGGGAGGGAGAGAGGGAGAGAGATCATGTGTGGTGCAGTGTGAGGCCACTAAGGTCTGATAGATGCGCGTGAATCGGGGTGATCCCTTCCGCTCCTTCTTCACTCCTCTCGAAGCGCTGACAGAGAGCGGACAGTCGCCCACAATAACCGACTTTATAACAGCCTCTGGCTTATCTCATTTCGGCGGATCGCCCCCGGTGCCGACCCGTACCGACTGTTCGCCCCTGTAGCATCTAAATCTCACTCACAAGGGAAGAGAAGAAAGATAGATTTGCAATCGTGTTTCACTTTCTTTGCTTCCAAAGGACCCGTATCTTTCCTATCTTTCCCCCGGATCTTTGTTTCTGGACGGCAGGCTGCGGCTGCGTAAAGCCCTGGTGAGTATTGATGGTTGCTGCTGTCATGTTTGCTTGTATTTCTTTCTTCTTCCTCTTGTTATTGGCCACCGAACAGATGCTTAGATAAGATAAGATATCGTGTCGCTGATCTGAGAGGGAAACGGAGCACAGGACTGTTTGTGGTTGGTACACTTTTTCTTGGAAACGGGGCTGTATTGTTTTTATTTCATTCACTCAATTTGACTGTTTTTGTTCTGTCAGAGGGGCGTAACTAGAGTGTATGAAGATACACAAAGGCAGCTGCATTAAGCCAGTGTGCAGAGAGGATGCAGCGTTTCCCATCTGTAGTAAAAACTGCCTTAACGCTTGTTGGAAAGTAAATCGAGTCAAAAAAAGAAAGAAAACACAGCCAGAGAGGGTCCTGGGGGACAAAGAGGCAGCAGCACAAAGCCCGAGTACAACAGATGTGCCCTTGTTTGCTCATATCTGCTATCACCTACAAATTTGGTAACATCAAAGCTACTGGCTCACTCCAAGTGCAGAGAACAGTTTAATTTTTTTTCTTCCCTTTTCTGAACATAAATTAAAGGCTATTTAAAGCCAGTGTGATATTCCTAAACCTTTTGACTCTGGGCTTAAATATAACGAACTTAGAGTTTATTCACTGCATCCAGAAACAGCAAATGATTCTTATTTATTATGTATATTGTCATTGCATAACCTGAAGAAATATGCAGAATAAATGCTCAGAGAGAGCACCAACCGCCATCTCTAGTGGTTATGCATTATTTATAAAGTTACCCCAGTGCTGCACCTCCCAACCAGCACCACTGTCAATCTCCCTCTCTTTTAGTCTCTGTTCTCACCTTACACTCTTGCAGTCTCTGACAGTCCGCCTGACATGAGTGTTTGTAAGTATTATTTGTGTTTGTAAGGCTGTTAAAGAGCAGCCGTAGTTGTGGGTCTGTGCCCAGGTCTGTGCCCGATTTTGAGAAAGAAACTGAGAGTGGGAGAGTTCATTCTCAAATGTGACCTCAGGCCTGTGATTGCAAAGAGACTTGTATTATGGATTGATGGATCGTTTGAGCTCACACAGCTCAAGGATGCTGTAGGGGCGAGAGGAAATCAAAGCTTTTGTTTTCTACCACTGTGTGACCTTTCTAAGGGCAGAAATAAGAAGCGAAATCTCAGGTATAGCAGGACGTGCAATGGTAAACAAATAAAGGAAGAAGAAGTAGACTTTCAATTCGATGTCTCCATGTTAATCTGTTCCAAGCTTTGAAAATGTCTCTTTGCTCTGAAAGCCTTTACAGCTTCATATAGATATTAAAGCATCATTGAACTGGCATGATTATCCTCTCTAAGCACATAAAGTTGCTTGTGTAGATTCGATTACAGTGCCATTCAGTGTTATGTAATAGCAACTCCCCTGCAACACAGACCCTGTTAACACCCAGGCTCTGTTGCTGTGTAACTTTCATCTTTATCCTACTCGTCTCTCGGCTCTCTGTTCACCCTTTTTCCTCTTTTTCTCCCCAGCAGCAGCAGCAGCAGCAGCAGCACATGTGAGAAACACTGCTAATAGCGCTATCATCCCACAGTGGCCACAGCCTCATGCTGAAATCCCTACATTCATGAGAAGGCAACAGGAAGCAGATTACTGAGGGATTAAACTCATGCACATGTATGCGCATGCACACACAGAGGACACCGTGCTTCCAGGATTTGACGGCCATCCAGCTGGGCATCTCACACTGAATGAACTTGTGTGACTGACTGAGACACTCTCTGGTATCATGGAAGAAGAGGAGGAGCCAACAGAGACTCATTGAATTTAAAACCCACGATCTCACCTCCTGTACTCTGCCTCACCATCGAAGGCTTTATGACTTGTAACAAACAGCAGAGCATGCAGAAAGAGAGAGGAGTGCAGAGCCAACCGTCCGCCTGCTGCTGTCCCATGATGCGTCGGCACTTGTAAGAGCAGAATCTGCCACACAGAGGGCTGTTTCTATGGATACCCCTGCCCTGGGAAGTATTAATAAGACTCACTGACAATCTGACTATCTGCTCATGAAGAATATACAGAGAGAGATTAGAAGTGCATCCTTGCAGCATAAAAAAAACAAAACATGAGTAGAGCAGAGAAAGACATCATCAAGTATATTTAAACATGAGGCCACAAGATCACTGACTAAACCAAACATCAGATTTATTTTCACTTGGTTTCATATATTGTGATCCTGTATGATTTTCTTGCATCAAAGATCATCAAAAATGTCACATGAAGTATGTTCTCAGTTCAGGGCAACATGAGCAGAAGATGTTTCAGAAAAAGTTTGATTTCATAAGAGATGCCCCACACAGGACTAAATGCAGAAGTGCAATGATGCGCAAACAAACTTGCAATACTGAGTATCGCACCAAATTCAGCACAGGCCTGTCTTCATGTAATCAGCCCATTTCAATTTTTGTGGGCCCTTAGAAATACCACCTCTTTCTGCAAGACAAATAGTAATAGTTGGGTCTTGTCTACTACAAAACAGACATCTACATGCAGCAGCTACCTATAGAAAAATCAGCTCTGTACTCACCAGCAAGATGTCACACTATTAATCTAGAGATTAAATCCATCACCTGCAATTTATCTATCGTTCATCTCTCAATTGAGCTGTGATGGCCAGACAGGACACTCCTCTCTTCCTCCACGGCTTTGACCTCAGTGGTCACTTCGTTGACCCTCGACCTCTTGGCACAGGTGTCACTGGCCTGGTGCTGTCGGCTGTGGACCAACGCACTGGACAGCGTGTAGCAATTAAAAAGCTGGTGATGCGAGATGCCGTGACCGTAAAACACGCCCTGCGGGAGGTGAAAATCACCCGACGACTGCACCATGAGAATGTGGTGCGGGTCCACGACGTCTTAGCACCGTACGGACGACCGCTGCCCAGAGACCCGACCCAGCTCAGCGCTCTGTATATCATTCAGGAGTGCATGGAGACTGATCTGGCTCGGCTGCTTGAGCAAGGACCTCTGCCCACAGGTATGAGGGAAAAGAAATAGAAAAATCAACCTATAAATTAAAATAAACCAATAAATAAATAAATACAAAATATTTTTCTGTGAATTTGAACAATTTTAAAAATCCAGTTGACCAAACAATCTCCACCCGAGGTCCTACACTCTACAGTTACTGTATCAGTGTGATGTGAACAAAAGCTACTAAATAGACCACGAAGAGAGACTTTTTTTGTACACTGTTGTTTCCAAGAATATATTTCAAACCTCAAAGTCAGTATTACCCACTGCTGATATGATGATTCCTATTGGTACTATAATTTCACTGCTGGCTGTGTTTACATTGTGATTTATTAGATTTAGTATGAATTCATTTTCTGCCATATTAGTTAACACTGTGACCCAAAAAAATCCTGTCATATTTTAAAATTACACATTTGAAACTGACTCACAATTTTACTCTATTTGAATTAATTCATTCACTGTTTTTCATGAGCATACTGTATGCTGTAAAGCATTAGAGTGAAACAGATTTAAGATTTTCTATATCAACAAGTCACATGTCCAAAAGGGAAGTCAGAATTATACGTGAAATGTGCTTGTTCATTTATATGTCAGTGGTTTGATTATTTGAATAACACATTATTTTAACCTGGGGATGTAAAATGTAGAAAAAGTAGTTCATTTACAAAGTATTAGTATGTAATGCGTGCACATTGTAGCTGTAAATATGTGAGTGCATTAGAGTGTGTGCTGATATGGGATTTTTGCCCTTGAACAGGTCATGCTACTCTGCTGTTCTACCAGCTGCTGAGGGGACTCAAGTTCATCCACTCAGCCAACGTGCTCCATAGAGACCTGAAGCCTGCCAACATATTTATCAATACGGACCAACTGCTGCTCAAGATCGGAGACTTCGGGCTGGCCAGAATAGTTGACCCTCATTATTCTCATAAGGTGAGTGTGAGACACAGAAGGACCCCCCCCACACACACACATACACACAGACACACACAACACACACAAACACAAACACTGGAAGGACATTCATATATACAGAGTATTAACTCTCAGCAGCCTCAGAGCGCTCCTACAGTGTGTTTACATGCAGTCTTTTCAGTCTTCACTATCAACAGTAATCTAATTATGAATATGATACTTGGACTGTATATACCACTGGTGATTTGATGTCTTTTTCTGGTGCTCATCTGCAAGAAAAATTGTTTAGTGAAGGCTAAACCTGGCATGTCAGCATGGACCTTTGCACATGTACAAACATTCCAAACCTAATTCCTCTTACTAATCTTTTTGAGGGCATGTCAATGTAGTCAAAGAGCCAAGTTTTGTTTGACCAAAGGCCATTAAATGCCTGTGACCATATTTTAAATCCTAAACGTTCATACTGGTCTGTCCACTGAAGATTGTGATCTTTATAGTTTAATTTTGTCTTCTTTAAAAATAGTAATTTTAAGACATACAAACATTTTGTATAAATTTTAGATTTTTCACTCTTGTCATTGCTCTGATGCACAGTGCGCTGCTATGCTGCTGATGGATGAATCTCAGGATAGTATTCTAATATTAAACATTATCGCTGTTCCATAGAGCTGTTATCAAGGAGGAGACAGCAGCTCCTCAAGCCCCGGCCCGATGTGGTTATTAGACAGCAATGCACAAATCCTTGGCCTTGTGTAGAAATGGATACACTGTATGTAGTGTACTGTTACGGAAGAATCCTCTGATAGAAAAGCAGTAGGGTGCACACATAGACACAATTGACAATGCAGAATAATCTTTCTTTTAGGTATCTTTTCAGTGTGGTTAGGTGGCGTCTTAGGCGTCACTCGTCAGATTTTGCTGATTTTGCTGATAGTTTGCTGGTCAAACAGAGCCATTTTCAAACTCTCACGTTTTGAAAAGAGTCTAACCGCTCCACCTCTTTCTGAGTGTTTCAACTGCAGTACAGCTAAGTTTTTTTTTTTTTTTTTTTAATTATTATTATTAATGGCTTCTCTAATTACACTGCCCCATGTCTGATGTTACCGAATGTGTCTTTCACAATGGGCTTCCTCTCCAGCCCAAACCGTGCTATTAAAGCCTTCTTCCCAGACCTGGTATCAAGTTTTGCACTAATCAAACACTGTGATTAGCCTGTCCATTGTAGATGATAGCTTCTGAGAGATTATTGTGACAATTCACTGCTCCCGTGTTCTGCTTTATTATGCGCAAAGATCCCACAGCAATGCTGTAACTCTAGCAGGGCTGGATGTGTGTGCGTGTTTGTATGTTTGTGTGTTTTTCGGTTCCGCGCATGTGAAGAGGAGCCTCTTGTGAAAGGCGATCTTTGTCAGCTCCGAACACAGGACTGGGGATCAGCTGGGTGCAGACACAGGGGGTTCGTTTGGAGGGAAGGAAGGAGGTGGAGGGGAAGAGGAGGAGGAAGGGAAAGAACAGATGAGTTGCAAGGGTGGGAAATATTGAGCCATGGGAGGATGAGAGGAAGAGAGGTGAGAAGGGCGAAGGCAGAGGCAGGCAGAAAAAAGGATTGTGAGTACAATAAAAGTACAAAGAATAGAAACAAGGAAAAGAGGTGGAGGCGCAAACAAATGATAAAGACAGACAGACAGATAGATAGATAGATAGATAGATAGATAGATAGATAGATAGATAGATAGATAGATAGATAGATAGATAGATAGATAGATAGATAGATAGATAGATAGATAGATAGATAGATAGATAGATAGATAGATAGATAGATAGATAGATAGATAGATAGATAGATAGATAGATAGATAGATAGATAGATAGATAGATAGATAGATAGATAGATAGATAGATAGATAGATAGATAGATAGATAGATAGATAGATAGATAGATAGATAGATACACATACAGGCAGACAGACAGACGATTCATCTGTTACCCAGCATAACATCAATTCGTCTTTCGCATGTAATGTGTGTGCGAGATGAAGCTGCTGTATTTGTGATGCTGTTTTGACACCAAAGCGGATGCCTGCACTGAATGTGATAGTATCCTCTCTCTCTTATTTAATAATGCAAAGCAAAAGCCCTGCTTTTTCTAACAGTTAGTGTTAATGGACGTGAGTAGTATTGACTTCAGCTATGATGGAAATTCACAAATACTATTAACTGTTATTTTGTGCCGTTAAACAAGACTTCTGGAACTTTTTTATACATCATTTATAGTGCTTTCAGATGGGCTCCTTGCACCACAGTTGACCATGATCAGATTTTATAATGTGTCATACTTGTCAGCAAGATTGGCAGGTTAAGAGTTCAAGTTCTCACCATTGAAGGATGATACCTCTTTTCATTTATCTGTAATTGCTTTAAATAACTCCCTCCTACATTTTCTTACTAAGTCCTCATGTCTCACATGGTCCGTGTGGTCTGACAATGGCTTTATCAGACTACCGTGACTCTGCAGCGCATTGAAATGAGGTTGTTTGGCGAGCTGTCTAGAACTGTGCTTCTGACTACACAGACAAACATTTACTCAGGCGAAGAGAGATGACAGAGGGGTGGAGAGAAGAGGTGAGGAAAACAGAGGCCATAAAACCCCACCATTATTTGTGATGTTGTTTACAGTCTACACCGGTGCTTCTGTGAGTGTGTATGTGTGAACGTCACCTGCTGAGGCAGCGCTGGATCCGGCCAGAAATTATTCATGACCAGGCTGAAGGACAGACAAATAAGGAGAGGACGAGTGAATAAGAACAGAGCATTTAAAAGTAACCGAGCAAGAAGAGAAGGAGGGAAGAAAGAGGTGAGAAAGGAGGTGAGGGAAGGAGGGTGGTAAAGAACAGTGAGATGGGGTGAAGTGTGAAGAAACAGTCATAGATCATGATGACACAGAGAAACACTAAGGTGTGTGTGTGTGTGGAGTGAACAGATAGAGAGAGAAGTGGGAGGTGAAGACAGGAAGAAGAAGGTCACGGGAAAAGATGAGACTGCAAAGAATGAAGGCACCGAATAAGCCTTTTTAATTGGTAAAAACCTGAACGGTGCAGAAATAGTTACATAATAAAACCTGAGACCATGTCTATGCATTTTCTTTCTAAAACTAAGACCTATATACTTATTTTTCCCTTTAAAACAGTTATTTAATGATCAACTTTCATCATCAAATAATATTTCATCCTGAAACAAGGACACTCTCTAAAATTCTCCGTCAAATACTTGGCAGGCAGGAGAGCTTAGATATAGTGATCAGCAAATAGGGGAGAGAAGGACCTACAGATAGACGACTTACTATATGTATATGTTCGTCAGAGCATCGCTGAGCACTAAGCATCAGTTTAAGCTCTGTTATCTGCTGCCACACAGACGAGAGCAGGCGGTGATGAGGGAGGGCATGAAGAGGAAGGAGAGGCTGCGGGTGAGGGAGAGACAGGAAATAGAGATAAAACAATAAAATAATTAGATAAGAAACGTGATGCAGAGGTAAAGACAATAGGAACGAGAGAAAAGGAAAGTAGCACAAGAGGAGCAGGTGCAAAAAGAGTAGACTGAAGAGAAACACTGAAGGCTGAGGAGAGCTGTCCACTTAAGGTTGTTCTCAGCTCTCAGGTCTTCCCAGCTACTCAGCGGTGCTGTGCAACTGGCCAAGTCACTTGATATGTTGTATTGTAGAAGTAATATAACTTCTGAGAGAGCTGGCACCCAAAAAAATTAATTTTGACACGTAAAACCATCTCAGCCAGGCTGATTCTTCGTAGGGCCACACTGCTGGGAGTGATGTTTAAGCGGGAACATTGCCGTGGGTGGCCCACAATGAATAAACGCTCTGAGTCACGGCAAAAACCTGCTGATCAAGAAGGAATCCACTATTTTTTTTTTTTTTTGCCAGCTTCAAAGATGAAGAAGGCACTTGCTTTTCAGCTGTCGAGTAAAATACAAAGCCACTCAGCAATAAACCTAAAACATAATCTTGACCCTACTTGATGTAATGTTATGCAGCTCGAGATAATTTAATTGGTGTGAAAAAGCTCACGGAGCAGTTTCTGACATCCATTTTGATAACTCATCCACAAGAAATACAAGATGAAGAGGGAGGTGAATGGTGAGGGGGGAAATGGAAATAGTAGACTTCAGGAGAGGGGTGATGTGAGGGCACAAGGGAAGAGGAGCAGCGGGGATAGAGGAGGGAGGGCTAAAGAGATGAAAGGCAGGATATGAGAAGAGTGCTTAGAGGCACATTAGATACTTCAACCAATGTCTCATTCTGGGAAGACTGAACAAAACTATGCCAGTCAATGAAAAAGCAGAATGTGTAATGTCTGCCATCATGAAACACTTCAAAGCAGTTTTATTGAAAAATATTGAAGAAAAACTGGGCCATCAGCTGCCAACAAATATACAAATGTGTGAGACTTATAAGTGTATTTTGTTGTGCAGCTTATAGTCTTGTAATACCAGAAGTGTCAAGAAGTTTAAGAGCCTGGGGCGCAACATTTTGTTATTTTTTTTTAATCACGAGAGATGTAATGAAAACAACATAAATTTAATTTGAAATGCAAGTATTTGGAGATTTTGTAAGGTTGGAGAATGAAGAGTGGAGTGATACACAAGAGGTGATAAGAGTGTTAATGATAGCAGTAGGTAAAAACATCTCATTATTACATTTGGTTTGTATGTAAATACGCTCGTCAGTGGTCCATCTTCATGCTCAACATCATCGTTATTCACAAGGTGAACATTGACAAAGGTAAAGGCTGAAAGGAGCCTTGTCGGAGGAGCCCTGAGGAGAGCAGTCATGTCTTCACACAGCAGAGCATCAAAGGCTTGGTGAAACTCAGGAACTCCAGGAGGAGATTGAGGGGAATGTTTTCTATTGCAGTGTCTCCAGAAGCCAGTTTCTATCATGTAGTGACATAAAGCTGAAGTCTGTGTGCGTGTAAATCAAAATATCCCTTGTGAGCTCAAGTCTCCTTTTTTTTAGCTGACAGTACCAACTTCACAATGCTTCCACTCCAACAAAAATAACTACTGCTAGCTGGATTGCACTGAAACTGAGTAACTTGAACACCTTATAGACATGCAAGTGCATGCAGACTTACAAGTACAACTGGTGTGTTGCGTGCTCATCACTAATATAACTTCATTACTCCCTCATGTCCACAGGGCTATCTGTCCGAGGGTTTGGTAACTAAGTGGTATTGTTCCCCCCGTCTGCTCCTCTCCCCCAACAATTACACCAAGGCCATAGACATGTGGGCTGCTGGCTGCATATTGGCCGAGATGCTCACCGGACGCATGCTGTTTGCAGGTACCTCTACTGTTTGTCATGCAGTCTCAATGAAACCTTCCCTGAACTCGATGTCCTGCAGAAACGATATGATCATTGATGTGATAAAAAAACAAATAAGATAAGCTCTTCTCATTAGTATTCAGAGGAGATATCATAGAAGTCTGGCTAGATCTTTCCTGGGAGAAGTGTTTCTTGTAGCTGGGATTATTTCCAATTAATATTTTGGTATTTTTGGTATTTCACATGTTTGGTTATGTTTTGGCTCCTGTGTGGAACAGACGATTGAGATAGAAATTCAGTGACATTTTATTTGCACACTCTTTTCTTGTTACGTGAAAATAAAGATATACATACAAAGTTTTCAAGGGAAAGTTGAGCACATTCTGTCAATATCTGCATATTAGAATTCAAAGTATGAGAAAGTGACACCAGACTGTCAGCAACAGCAAACACCAGTCTTGTGTAGTTAAGTCAATACAGTAATCAGTTTAAATCACTTGTACCCAAACACGTCTTTTGTTCCCTTATGTAAAGTTTTTACTTGCAGAGATGCAAAAAAGGAGTTTAAAGACTGCATCACAGTGTTGGTGATGTCCAGTCAGTGCAAAGAAGAGTTTGTCATTCCAGAGTGTCCTCCACCAAAGACACTTTACTCTCCTTCTGCAGGCTACTTCTTTGCCTGACCAGAATAACAATGATGACAGAAATTTTCACTGTCTGACGTAGTTCCCTCACTGACTGGCTGAGTTGACCTCCACCAGCCCTCTCTACAACACAGGGCTGACATCATAAACTAGATAGCATCATCCGGCTCCCTGGTGTTCCTGTGTGCTAGATTTTTATACATCAGGTGTTAGAGATGTTTTTGCCCTGTCTTTCACTTACCAAACAGAAAAAGGGTATATTTTTGTTTACCAAAGGGGAAACAATGTACTCTTATCCAAACAAACCACCATGGCTTGCTTATTTCTTAGAGGGATAAATGTGTTCATATAGCACCACCTGCTGGTGTCCATTATTTCGATGAAAACTTTTAAAGAGCAAATTCATACTTTGTCACATAGGTGGAAAAATGCTGCTGTCCTGCTCTCTATTAGCAGAGAACTTGCGTGCAACACAAACATGTTACACTTCTGGTTACACTGCAGTCAGTGACTTCAAAGTATTTGTTTTCCATCCGCTGCCAGAGATAAAATGTACTATATGGACTTTTTCAGAGTTGGCCAGCATCAGATTCCTCCCAGTTTGTGTGCGACTAAAACTCATTGAGATGTTTAAAGTTACAAAGGTTTAACATTAGGGTCTGGGGCCTTGTTTGGGTACATCTCTACCACTATAAGAGGGATGCAGGGATGTCTTTAACATTACAAAGGTGAAGGTGACCAGAAAAAGAATACGCTTGGAATTTCAACATTCACTGTAGCGGTATTTGATTAATTTTTAACAGATCAATAATCTGAGGGAGAGAGAAAAATGAAGCTGCAAGTAGTGACATTTAAAAAAAAATCAGTTTAAGCAATGTAATTCAAATTGAAGTGGATGTTATAATATTTGAGTTTTAGAATAGTAATTTCTCACATTGTTTTTAATTGGAAACTGTTTTAATAGTTGACTGCGGAGCATTTCAGCCTATCTGCATAATTTTAACTGAATATCCTTTCCACTTCTTTCACTTGACAGCTCACACCTCCCAGTTCTTCCTGTTTGACTCTTACTGGTCTAATTTCTTT
Organism: Brachyistius frenatus; assembly: GCF_029030835.1. Classification (NCBI taxonomy): domain Eukaryota; kingdom Metazoa; phylum Chordata; class Actinopteri; family Embiotocidae; genus Brachyistius; species Brachyistius frenatus. The sequence continues at coordinate 2,399,191 of NW_027210629.1, forward strand.
ACTTATGTAACTGATGCTCCGTCTCTGCTCGTCTCTGATTGGTTGGTTCTCTCTCACAGGAGCTCATGAGCTGGAGCAGATGCAGCTGATTCTCAACACAGTGCCCGTGCTGAGAGAGGAAGACAGGCAGGATCTGCTACAGGTGACGTCTCCATGGCTGCTGCAAGTCATATGTCTGCAGCCTCAGGGTGTCGTGCTATGTTTGCAGCTCTACACGACTATTTACAAATATTTAGGCACCTTTTAATGTGTACACAGGTTTTGGAGTACTTGAATAGACTAAATAAATGTACAAAAACCAGAACAAGTATGTGATATTTTAACCTTGCTTTCCCAGGTGATGCCTTCATATGTCCGTCATGGATGGAGAGTCAAGAAACCCTTTTCTGAATTGCTGCCTGAAGTGGATGCTCAGGGTGAGCAGAGGGAATTGAGTGGTGGGAGGAAAGGGGGAGGTCAAGCAGTAGAGTGTAGACAAATAAGAGTGATGGAGGTGTGAGAAGGAACAAAGACTCAGAAAACCACAGCTCTTCTGGCATGTGACTGATGAAGAGATGATTGAGTAGGGTGTTGAAGTGTAGAGGTCTATATGATTTAGTCTTGAGAAAGGATGATGAATGAGAATGGGTATCTGAAGAAGAACACACTTCATGGAGACTACATTGTCCTTCTCTTCCTCCCTCACTTACCCCTTCTTCTTCTTCTCCTCCCAGCTGTGGACTTCCTTGAGCGTATCTTAACATTTAACCCCATGGATCGCCTGACAGCCGAAGCAACGCTGTCCCACCCTTTCCTTCAGCAGTACTCCTGTCCGGAGGATGAGCCCACTTCATCGCATCCCTTCCGTATCGAGGATGAACTGGAGGATAGCCTCATCACCGAGCAAAGCCTCAGCAACAGCAACAGTCAGGCCTCTAGCATCCACTGGGACAGGTGTGCAGACTCAGTACTCTTTCAAACACTGGTGAAGTTTTAATATTAAATGTCTAATTAACAAACCTCTGTTTCACAGTGAGATCATCAACAAACAAAGAGAGATTATCTATTTTGTTAATTATTTTGTTGATTTCGCATCAAAATTAACAAGTGACCACTTGTATTTAAAGGCAGAAGTTTCTGGTTACTCAAGACTCAGCTGTACCTTTGAAGTTATAATATATGCTATAACTACACAACTATTTATATGTTGAATCACAAAGTAATTATTTCTAATGCAGGCTAATCCACAATCGTTTTGGAGATGTTGTCACACAATATTGGGTGTTACAGTAGATATTTCTATCGCTGTAGTCCTGCTAAACTGGACTGGGACTGTGATCAGATGGTAGAGTGGGTTACCCATTAATTGGAATGTTGGTGGTTCGATCCTGGCTCATCCTGTCCACATGCCTAAGTGTCCTTGAGCAAGAACCCCAAGTTGTTCCTGATGGCGTACCATCGTATGTATGTGTGACCTTGCATGGAAGCTCAGTGTCATTAGTGTGAATGTATGGGTGAATGGAAAACCGTGTAAAAGCGCTTCGAGATCCTAAGGTGGTAAAGCGCGTTTTCAAGTGCAGACCATTTGCCATTTAACTGCATGTCATCAAAGGATTTAGGTTACTAACATAACTACGACATCTATCCATTAGCTGTGACTGCTTGTCCTTAAGATAGCTGACACTGGGCAAGACACAACCATTCATACTCACATTCCCAACAATTGTTGTCTATTAACCAACCTACATGTCTTTGAACCGAGCCTTCAAATTTTACTGAACGCTACCATAATTTGACCCAGTCTAAAGTGATTTTAAATCATAAGAAATGTATTTACATAGTTTGTCTATTTTATGGATTAAATCAAAATGTAAATGTAAATTGTGAGTTATGTTTGGCAAAACATAATGAGATTTGTGTATAGCTCAACTGTGCATCAGCTTTTCCTCTACCCTATTGGGACTGAACATATAATACTGAATAACAAGGTTCAAATGAATTTCATTTCTGCTTTTCTGCAGGTACGAAAATAGTTTATCAACAGATATGTGCTGGCAGCAGTCAGGAGGAAGGTGTCGCTGCATGCCCTCCAGCTGCATAGCCTCTGACCTGGGGGACACAACAGAGGATGAGGAGGTGCAGAGGGACCCCCGAGCCAGCTCCAGCTCACTGCTAGAGGAGGCTCAGGTTGAATATGCTTTGTCCTTTTGACCCATACTGACTGATTGATAAATTTGTACTTTATTAGAAACATTATCCTGTTTTAATGATATGCAAAGATCGAGAGCAAGCTGGTATAGCTGATTAGGTTAAACATGCATAAATTAGCTGCTGGCTGAGGGATTGTGTGGCCTCAGTTTTACAGCAGGGATATTGTAAAGTTACAGTGTATTTACGACATGACTGCATTTCCTCTGGCTCCGTTGTTTCCTGTCACAAAGACATCACTCCTCTAAAGACAAATTCAAGTTGCACACAGAGGCATTTTATGTCTTTTGCCACCAGCTATTTGGCAAAATGAAATTTTCATCAGATAGATTATTATTTGTGGTGTAGGAACTTTCTTTATTCCTGATTTTCCTTTTAGGTAGTCCTGCACTTTTCATGCAAGTGCAGTCTTTTGGTAAACACTGTAGAAACTTCATATTGTTTGATATTATTAGTGTTACAGTTCCAATACTTACTGTACAGTATATGTTCTACCAAATTAGAATGAGTCAAAACAGTTAACACACAGTACAATGGTCATTTGTCGTTTGTCACCTTCTCTCTCCCCATCTGTCTCGTACAGGTTGACCCACGCAAATATTCCCACAGCAGCTCAGCTGAACGTTTCCTGGAAAACTCGCACTCCTCTCTGGAGCGGGCCTGTGGTTTGGGGTACGGTGACCTCGACTGTGGCCACTCATGTGACTACAAAGTGGGCTCTCCTTCATATCTGGATAAAATTGCCTGGAGGGAGGGGAAGCCTCAACACTACTCAGAGCCTAAGCTGATCCTGGATCTGTCTCACTGGAAGCGCAACATTAACAGCCTTCCTGTGCCTGTCGAACCTGTTGGTGGCAGCATGGAGGACCTGGGAGAAATGAAGGAAGAGGAAGCAGAGGAGGAAGAAGAGGAGGAGGAGACCGTGGATTTATTCCAGGAAATCTCTCGCTGGGTGGAGAGCACCCAATCTCGTCTGCACTCACCAAGTCCCAGTCCTTCTTTGGAGCAGCAGTCACCCTCCTGCTACACCTCCTCCCCGCCTCTCCCTCTCTCTCCTACTGACCTCCCAGCTCCAGTCTTCCACTACACGGACGTTGTGCGGCAACGATCAGCTGAATATGACGAAGACAGACGAAGCCCGCTTCCCCCTTTCAGATCCTCCTCTAATACCCTTCCCTCACTTCTCCCTTCATCTCCCACTGCTCTACTTCCACCACTGTCACCTCAAACAGTGTCACCCCCCACCACTCTACTTTTGCCTCCCCTGCGGTCTCAACCCCTTTCCTCTACTTCTCAGCCAGTAAATGCTGACTCAATGGAGTCACTTTCTGTCAAGCAAAAAGACCGTCTGTTTGACCTGGATGTGTTCATATCCCGAGCGCTGAAACTGTGCAGGCAGAATAAGGAGAAAGCAAACGGGAGGAAAGGAAAAGAGGGAGGGTGGATGGAAGAAAGCAAACAGCCAAACATTAACCGAAAGGTATCCAGGTTTCCAGAGCACAGGACTCCACCACCGCAGACCCCCAACTCCTGATGTTGAATTTCAACTTCAGGTTCACCACAGTATAGCATCATCACGGGTAGCACTCCCAAATGCTCATAGTGCTTTTTGTAGTGAGGGATGCCCATGGTTGAATACGCTGCTTAAAATTAGACCTTAGTGTTGGCAGCTTTTGTCTTTTCGGTACTACTGCAATGAAAAAAAAAAAAAAAATCACTTGAAGAATCAATCTTGCAGCTTTGTCATGAGATGTTCTCAGGCAATAAAAGGTCAGAAATCATATGGGTTCAACATAAGTAACCATGCTTAGCATCACAAATATCAAAGATTTGTTCCACTCAAGCATATTTAGAAATAATCAGCTAATAATGGTTGTGGTATTTGCGGTTTCCTTTGTCAGACAAGACAAGATCAGACAAGACTTGACAGTGACTGATTCTGTGACACCCATACTTCCATACTTGCAAATGACAAAGAGGGAGCAGTCAGCTGTGGATATCTAGGCTACTGATGACAGAAACTGAAGAGAGATCCCTTAGCGTGTTTTAAGATTGCTTTAAATAGGTTTTTCGATACAGGATCCTGCACTGTGTCAGTCAGTCAGTACATTTTCAAAATGTCAGACAGTCTTCCAAAGGTGATGTTCACCAAATAATTATAGTGATACGGGAAATTGTTTTTCCTGGTGTCTCTGAATGTATTAGCTGAAAAATAATAAGTCAAATTATGATACATGGTGATCTATGAAGATTATATTTGCTTCTGTTAACACTCCCACACTGACTTCTTCATGAATTTGGTCACCGTTGCAAAAGGCTTGTAAACTTGTATAAAATTGTTGTCTTATTTAATTATACCGTATATTTCTCAAAACTTTGAATAATATTCCTGTGTCTAAAATACTCTTGTATTCTTTGTTGAATGCTAGGTTGAACGCACACGTTCATGTTAACTAGGAGTGAGTTGCGTTTTGTTTGAATGTGGAATGCTCTATATGGTAGTATTTGATTATGATTATTCAGCCAATTTTGCTCCAATTTGATCATAAACAGTTTCTCGTCTGCCCGATGATCTCAACAAGGTCAACATCTTTTCTACACTTTAAATCCTTTCTGTACTAGACAGATAAACATCTATTACCATTTTGCTAACTTCAGTGTTAGCCACAGAAAGCTTTAATGCAAACAACAGTAGCCTATATTTTGGAGAGTGTAGATCCTTTACAACCTTTATAGGAAATAATTTGTACTCAAAACCTCTCAGTGCTGCCCAGAAACCATATTAATATATGGAACAGTAAATAAATAAAACTTATATTTGTATGTCCAGCATGTTAAGCAGTAGACACTAACAGTTTTTTTTGACAGTATTTTGTCATTTGATGTCTCCTAATCAAGAGAACTAGACCGGGTAAAAGATACAGTTTGGTGTAGTAAGCTATTACCAATGCAGGCTGTTGGCTTGTGCCTCATAGTCGCTCAAACAAATGCATTTGACATCCACTTCAATCATGTTTCAATCATATGGCTATTAGTGAGCATAGGGAAATGGCATTAAAGATATTTGGCAGAGCTAGTGACAAAAATAAATACAGTTAAATAAATGTTATCTATATTCTGTAGCCAAATCGCACCAGCCCCGCTTACACTGCTTGAAATGTAACTCTCATCTCTGAGTTGACCATTGACTGTATGCAGTCTGTTTGCTGTATATGCACAGGAGTCCATCAATAGGGAGTGGCAGAGGCACAATACTGATAAAACACACTGCCAGCACCACCACAAAATATGAATGTTTTATCATCTTTAATTCCAGGATCTAAAACTTATTCTGACTGTATAAATCACTCAGTTGGCAACAAATCATGTCATGCCCTAAGATATTAATTTGAATCCTTCCATACAATCAAGCAGCAAACAGATCAAAGTTCTCCTTTCAAATCCTTTGCAACTCTTAATTGCTGTGCACATCTAAAGTTGCTCTAAAACGTTGACTTTCACGCCCGCTGCAGCCAACACAGGCAGGTTGTAAGCAGATCTTTACTTGCACAACATAGTGTGACTTCCAAAGAATCGAGCCATTCATGAGCACTGCTAACAGTACAAGCTTTGAGACAGCAAAGCCAGGTATATTTGTTTGTATTCACAATGAAGCACATGTAGCACATTCAGAAAGACAAGATTTCCTCAACAACAACGGGAACATTACCACCTTCTATGTTCATTATTGTCACCTTTTTAGCAATTGACCATACCTATTGCTGGACTCAATGAAAGAAGTTGTTCAAGTAAAGAGAAACTGTCAGTTGTATGATCATAGTGTTTAATCTATTTACAGAAACAGAGAAACGCTGTGCTGCAGTCCAAATAATTACAATGTAAAATATATTTAGTATTTAATTAATACAGGTCTAATGATCACATTTTGTATTTTACAGTTTCTTCTGCAGGTAACCTAAGCCAGCAATAACATCATTGAACACAAACATACTGTAACACGTGGTTACTGAGCCGAAGTAAATTCTTTTAGGTGTGTAAAGCAATGTAGAAAATGTGCCTCAGTACACCTCAATTCTTCCAGCTTACTGAATGTAACAAATGCCCTCCCTTCTGCATGGCTATTCAAACAGGTTAAACGTTGTTAGTTTTATTATGTGTCAGTTTGTGAAACAGTCAGATTCCAGTGGTCTCTTATTTCTTTTGTACTCACGGTGCAAAGAGGCCTCAGCTTTTCATTTGAGAAAATCTGTGAGGTCTTTAATGTTCAATATTGACTGATTTTGGAGTTTCTGTTTTTGCTGGAAAATTAATAAAACAAAACTAATATTTGATCTCATGCTTTTAAGTGTTTTGGCAGAATACCAGGTAAAGATGACATTTTTTTTTTTGCTTTAATTAGTCATTCAGGGGTGTTTCACGTTTGATTGGTGTTTTATTTTGTAGTGACAAAATTCAAAGCATTAAAAGGAAATGTAGATTGTAATGTCCATCCCCACTTAGGCCTTTATACACACATCCATGAACACAAAAGTTATTCCTCTTTAAAAAACTATTTAAGTTTTAGTTTACAGGTGCAATATGTAATTATTGTACCGTTTTTTCTTCTTCTTCTTCTTTTTTTTTTTTTTTTTTTAATTTATCTTAAATGGTGATAATGAGTCGCTGTGGCGTCCAGTCTGCCTTCAATCCAGCTCTGAGTTTCGGCAGATTGGTCAAATGTTTTGTTTTGTTGCCCTGCCCTGTTTTGTTTGCTGCATAAAATTGCCTTAGAGAGCTGGACGATGAGCTATTTGAGGACATCCCATAGGATTACAACAGCAGACATATTAAAACAGTCATAATATAACTACCTACCTTTAATAACTGTTTGCAACATGTCCAACCAACCACATATGTTGACTGTGTTTCTTGGTTTGTTTGTATATAATATATACAGATATATAATGTACTGTATATACTATGCATTTTATATTTTATATTTTTTACTGCTATGTACTGCTATTTTATTGCTTTTCTATTATTCTATCCTATTATTTTATTCAATTATTTCTATTATTATCTTATTGCTTCTGTATGCTGCTGTAGCGGGAAAAAAAAAAAAATTCCCCTCGGGGATTAACAAAGTAAATACCTACCTACATAAACTGGTAGGACCTTTACGGTAATTTATGGACTTCTCACCAACAAATCGTGCGCATCTTGCGGATCTTTACGGTAAACGAAGAAGGAAATCCCACCATGTGATTGGATGAGCGGCCAAGTTCTTCCCGGCGGAGTCTCCTCACCTCACCTCACCCCACCTCTCCTCCACCACTCCTCCACCTCCACCTCTCCTCCACCACTCCGCTGCATCTGCGGCTGCAAACGGGGCTCAGACCAAGTAGTGGAAAGTAAAGCGCTTTTACACCGCGACTCTCGGAGGAAACATGCCTCACAATCAGTGACCCGTTCAACGGAAGGAGCGGCTGCGTTGCGTTAACTTAAAGCAGGTAAACGATGTCTTTGTTCTCTAAACAATAGAAAGTCGGTGGCGTCTTAAGAACTAAGAATAACGTACAAAAAGGGGTTGTTGTGTTTTTTTAATGAATGACAGCGACGTCGCCGGGGTAGAAGGTGTTTTCCCGGTTTGACTGGTTTGATTTAAGAGTTACAAACATGTCGTCTGTTCATCAAATACCGACACACGCCGTCTTCATTTCCGAGCTAGCTAAACGTTTGCTAGTAGCGGTTGTTAGCAGCGTGAGGTTATTTATCACGACGTCTCGGTCCGGTGGACAATTACACTTTTGTTTTTGTTTGTTTTGTTTTGTTTTTGTTTTTGTTTTACATGTCCGCCTGATTTTTCTGCGCAAACGTAGTCGTGACGTGTTCACAGCAGCCCGTCCGTCCGTCCGTCCTTCACCTCCCGACTCCTCACCGAGGATGGAAGTGACGAGTTCATAAATGTCGCTTTCGTTTTTATAAGTTACGTATTAAAACACTAATAAGAACATAAAACTGTAGGAGACCGGGAGGTTTTACGGTCCTCACGATGGTTATTACCACATTTACACAGGCCAGTATAAACTACAGTTGTCTTGCATATTCAGTGGCCAGACGCACTTTTACTATTTAAGACTAAAAGGAGAATAAAAGGAGAATAAAAACGCCTGTCAGTAGAGCCACACCTCGCTGATGACCGATGTCTGTTTGCTATTTAATACTCTGTAATATGGACCCATGAGCAGTACAATGTTTACCTCCGTGTGTGTGTGCTTTGCTGCTTGTTTCAGAGTGTGCGCAGGAGGCCACTGCGTTTCTGTCAGTAAGGAAACCTTTTTTTGTTATTACACCACGTCTGTTGAAGTCAATACAGTTATTGTATTGCACAGACTACTTGCAGACCCAGTAATGCACAATGTATTACTACCCTGGGTAGATTGTACAATCTGTGGTGTTTGCTAGATGGCAATATTTCCCGGAGCTGACACACTGAGTGGGAGAGAAATTGAAGCTCTGTGTGCTCAAGAAACAGGCGGGAGTATGAAATACACAGATCATTAACACTTCTGATGATTGTTGGTGCTCATATTTCAGTTTACTGCTTCCTCCCCCCCCCTTCCCTCCCCCTGCTTCAAAGCAGCTTCCTGGGTGTGTAGTTGCCAGCTGGCAGCTTGTCATTTCTTTCATCAGATTTTGTGGTGAATGAGAAGACCGCACGATCCGGTGAATACTACTTCCTTTGAGTCTGGTCTTCGACAGCAAGTGCAGGCTAATGGAAAAATCCCACCGAGTGTTTGCTCAGAAGTTTTTAAGCTCGCTTGTGATTTATAAACTGGCTGACCTGCTCATCAGAAGTGAGCCAGCTAAATTAAACACGTGGATTGTCATTAAAATACGGTTCTAGGCCATGAAATCAATCAAAATGTGCTCTTTTTTTTTTTTTTTTTTTTTAAAGAAGACTTTGCTAACCCGTTTTTGTGACTGACGACTGCAGTTGACTGTAGTTTCCTCATGCGTCGTGCATTTCAAAACGAATTGTTTTACAGATATGCAACCCTTGGTAACTAAACTATAAGGAACTAGAATAGAAACTGCATCGTTGTTTCCTATTTAACTTGCTTACAGGTCCAGTTTCATTTCCTCTGGGTAATTACTTACTTATTACTTAATAAAGGCAGGCCAACAAGATGTTTTCTAGATCCTAAAATGACTAAAAACATGAAAACATTTTTTAACATAGTAAAAGTTACAGAGTACAGTATACCAGGTGGGTTAAGAAGTTGTTTTGGCGACATCTTGTTTTGTTGTCTGCTTCACTTTTTCTGTAACAGTGATATTTGTGCAATCTTCCCTTGTTGACATTATTATTTAAAATACAAGGTAGCATTATATCAGCATCACATAGGGCTTTTTAAAGTTGTCCATTCAGTCCCTTTGCTTTGTCTCACGGGAAAGCTGCATTTATTTTTGTGGTTTCATAGTCAACGTTGGTTTATTTGTATACAACTTAGAAAGAGGATAACGGTGTAGCTTTAACTGGCCTCTTTCTGCATCCGGCACAACACAGCACAACACAATCTAGCAGTGAATCCCAGGTCACGTGCATGACAGCTCTCACAACATAGATGCTATTCAGGCCACCAACAGGAACTGAAAGTCTGACCCTCGTGTCAAATAACGTGGCATCATTTTAGGAAACCCTGCCATCGGTTACTGTTTTATGGTTTTATTTATGATCTTGTTTTTTTTTTTTTCTCCTTTACTCCCAAAAATGTCTATCTCATTCATTCCTTCAGGTTTACTCTCTCAATAGCACAAAAGAGTTCTGTGGTCAGCAGTCGGAGTCTTGCTTCCAGCATGTGAAGCGTGTTATCCGCCTGTCTTTCACGCGGATCCTCTGCTGGTTTGATGTCACCACCATTTATTTTGTTCTCTGTCTTCATGTTGAGCTCATTGCAAAAGGGATTACGACAATCTTTCAAGGCTTTTTTTTTTTTTTTTCTCAGATCACACACTAAATCACTTCTGACCACATGCAGATTAATGACAGCCACTGCTCTCAGTATTTTTAATCCTCAACTGTATGACTGTCCCTGCACACCAAGTGCATCCTTCAGCTTCTGTGAATTGTTGTGTGCCAGTAGGCTGAGATTCCTCACTGTTGAGCTTTATGTCATGTCAAGATGCGATTGGGTGTGATGTTGTCATGTATTTAAATGTTGTGAATGGAGTCAGAAGCCAAAATAGCTCAACATTAAAGCGGTGACTCTTCCTGTTGACAATAAGGAAGCCAAAAAAAGAATACTTTTTTTCTTTGTGCTTGCATGTAATGCATCTTGGATACAAGTTAGGCTTAACAACAGGCAAAAAAAACTTAAGAATTGGTGTTTGTCCATGTTGATGAACTATTGCACTGTACTTAATTACTTTTGTCAGGAGACATACTCATAATATTAAGGATCCGAGCAGAACAATTTACAACAGGCAGTTTTGGTGAATTAGTTGCACATTTCCCAAGCAGGAAAATTAAGATGGAAATAGTCAACTTTGTCTTCTCCTCCTCAGAAACTCTCCACCAGTGCACCATCCATCCCAGTGACTGTCTACCATGTTGTTCCGGTTGAGGACAACCTGGTCCCTGAGGCCCTGTGTCTCTGCTTGCAGATGGGCACACACCAAAGAAAAGGGCAAGCCCCTCATGCTCAGCCCTCGCACCAACAAAGTAAGCAGATTACTGACATTCTGTTTGAAGAGAAATGGCTTCATGAACATGTTGTGCAGCGTTTCAGACCATTTGGTCTTAAGATCCGTACGTTGTTTTGTTTGCCCGGGCAGAAGATAATGATTGTCTTATTTCTGCACTGCAAAGACATCAAAGATGTGCAATAACTTTCAATTATTTCTTCTTTTATGTCTTAATTTAATTTGGATTTGATTTACAACATCTCTGTCTTTGAAACGTAAGGTTATGTCTTGTGTTGACATACACATCCGACTTCAGTCGACAGCGGTGTCACATCTGCATCGCTGCAGCAAAGACGCAGCTGACAAAATACTGAAGAGCTTTCAGCTGATGAAAATTGCTCTGCAACCTCTATTTAATACCTATTGCAGACATGCATCACATTGTTTGGTGTTTTGTAGTTGACTTTGGCTTGTAGGAGTTTCTTGTCAAGTTTTTCAAAGTGTTTAAGGTTACAAATGACATTTGTAACATGAGGCTCAAAGTGACATGGTCTCACTCTGCAAGTTATGATAAACTTAGCACAGACTCCACATGTTGTTGCGCTAAATATAGATATCCCAAGCCACATGTAAACTGGTAACAGGCCAGCTGCTCAATGGTCCAAAAGACTGTATATGTAGATGGAGTTAGCGCGTCTACAATTGTGCCTGTTTGAAGCCCAGATTTTCAGTTTATGATTAAGATGGCTACGCGGCTAGTCTCCAATAGACTGAACTTACAAGTAAAATTGATAAAAAGGTTCATAAAACTATAAATATATAACCAAATCTGTAGTTGAGGTTGTAGAGTTCCTTCCCCTTCCCCCTCTAACTGATGACACTACACGCAATCACAATTTAAGTAAAACAGCCTGGCATCTATTTTTCTGATTGGCCAGCATCTTGGCACACTGTAACCCTCTGTTAAAATCATGGAGAAAATAAGTGAGCCTGCAAGCAAACTGGAAGTTGCACATAGGGCAGTTTTGTTGAGAGTAAGCAAAACCTTGAGTGAGTATGTTTGTATGATTCTTGTTGTTCTCGGCAACAAGAATCATACAAACATACCCTCATGGTTGAAATGCACTTATTGTAAGTCGCTTTGGATAAAACCGTCAGCTAAATGAAATGTAATGAAATGTAATGTAAAGTATGCAAGGGTTTGAAACTGGGTGGAAGATCTTAAGTGGATAATGGGAAACACAGTGAGGTATTGAATAATTTTCATTTGCTCAAATTCAATTTATTGGGGAAATACGATTTATGTGCTTGCATAACATGTTTGCACACTCAGGAATGGGGCACAAATATAAATACATAGTAGAGCTGCCTAGTTGGAATTTCTCATTAAATAACAGTTCAACTCTAGCATTAATAGTCACTGAGTTCATCTAAACACACTTAAAACTGCATTTAGCCAGATTAAATACAAAAGATTCTGGTTATTCAGTGACTGTATTTACCAGAGCAGATTTGACTTGCATTATACCTCAATAATAATAGTGTTGCAGGAATGCATTTTTATTACATCAGACTGTTCTGTGATTTCATGTTCCTCTACCTCAATTTTATATATCAGTTATGCACCTCAAATGTTCACCGTGCAGGACAGTTCCATCTGTTTTGGCCAATTTAATATTCTTAAACTAAAAAAAAAGATAACTTAAACTCATGAATTCCTGTCCAGTTTGTACTTAAAAAAGTCTTAAAACGGTTTACTTTTTTATAAATCCATGCCAATTTTATGCACTTTTGTTTAGAAAATTGAAAGTGTTTCAAACCACATTCAACATTGACAAATCATAGGATACAAAGGTAAATATATTAAAGACATGCCTCCACAAACAACAAGACTAGAGCAAATGAAGCATTATTTTACATTTTATAGATTATACTACTTTTTGAATCACTCAAAGCACTCAAATGAAATGCCAGACAGAAAAACAGGAAAGGGGAAAAAAAGAAAAGTTTAAATGTTCTGTTACAAGTAAAAAGATGAAACCTACATATCAGAGGTTTGTAGCATGTTGCATTAGGCTGAGAGCAACTGAGTGCTCGAACTGAGAGAAGTAAAATGCTCCATCAGCATGACTCAGCATTTTTTTTCTCCAGGGGAGCCCTCGACATTCATCACTCTCAGAAAATAATCAGCCCCCACCCCGGCCCCAGACCCGAAGGCTTTTATGTGTTACGGCCATATGACATTCAGCGATGGGGCTGTAACTCTGCGTGCACACATGCTCACATACACTGCAGGGGCATGAAAGCACTTTGTAGCTACCGCTTACCTCCCCCATCCTCTCTTTTACAAAAGGGGGTGTTTTAGCCTACAGTGTTCTTCATTGGCTTCTTTGAGGCTACTCCCCCTCTCTTACCCCATTTTCCATCTCCTTCGCCCTGCTTTTCGTCTTGGTTTTCCCTCCTTTCACTCAACTCAAATTTTCTCTAGTAGAGTCTATAGGTCAACCCCACCAAAGGGCTCATAGGTAAGGTAGTGTGCCCTCTGGTGACAAAACTACATCACAGTACGTGAACATTTTCTGCAGCAGGTACTCACAAAGTTAATAAAAAAAAAAAATTCACGAGGGATATTTAATTAACTATAAATGCTTGTTTTTGTTTTAAAACTTAAACACAGCACATGTTTGCAGCAGAATTTGTTGCAGCAGACAGGAGATATTTAAACTTGAATTCTCAGAAACATGTAAAATGACATCTACAAACTGAACATATTATCCTCCTTTTTTTTTTTTTTTTTTACATTTCCAGATAGTCTGTAAGTATTTCATAAATAAGTCTGGGCCAAAATATTTAACATTTCTATCCAATCCAGTCCAATCAATCATGCAGTACTCTTGGTGTGTGTGTTCTGGTGTATTTGGATCTGCGTGTGACATACTGCATGTTGGCTGTAGTTTGATTGTCAATGTATACGGATGTACAGTATATTGTGTGAATGTGGAGAGACTTTGTGCTCCTACGTCACCCGTGGTCTCTTCAATGCTCAAGACAAAGTTCTTCTCATGGAGACAATAACGGCCAATTGAATCTAATATAATGTAATTTAATCCAATGTAATATAATGCAATCGAATCCAATTGAATATACAAAATTTGGACAGTGCAAGTTTTGCCAGACGTCTGGAGTAAACGAGTCTTGATTAGAAATAATAGCACACTTGTCATATTAGAAGAGGAAACTAGAAGAGTTCAGTAGTTCATTATGTCTTTACACTGTTTTCATATCAATGCTTCCTGAACTAAAACCAAGTGAACTTGACTCTGAAATTATTCTCTAGCAATGAATAGAGGTACAGCAGATCTCAACATTTCTATTGTCTCCTTACTAACTCTTCTGTGTGTGTGTGTGTGTGTGTGTGTGTGTGTGTGTGTGTGTGTGTGTGTGTGTGTGTGTGTGTGTGTGTGTGTGTGTGTGTGTGTGTGTGTACGTACGTATTTTTACCCAGGGTATGGCCTTCTCCCTACAAGAGCGACAGATTTTGGGGATACATGGTTTGTTGCCTCCTAAAGTGGAGACTCAGGACATGCAGGCCATGCGCTTTCAGAATAATCTAAAGAAGATGACTGATCCCCTGGAGAAGTAAGGAATTATTTTCTTTAAAATACTAGAAAGTGAAGTTATGGAAAGAAAAAAAACCTTCTCAGAGCATTAGCTAAATAATAAAAACAATATATTTGTCTTCCTGTATGCAGCTTTAATTCATTTTTTCCTCTTATTTTCCTCTCCTTTTCCCCACAGATACATATACCTGATGGGCATCCAGGAGAGGAATGAGAGGCTTTTCTATCGGGTGTTGATGGAAGACATCGATGAACTGATGCCAATTGTCTACACTCCCACTGTAGGCCTGGCCTGCACGCAGTACGGACACATATTCAGAAGACCCAAGTAAGCGTTGAGCAAAGCTATCAAAAAGGAAGGAAAAAAAAAGACACCTTTAATGTAGCTTTTTTCTTTTGGTCCAGACATACTATGCCTATCAAACCCCCAGGAATTAGTATCTAAAATACAGAAGAAAAACGTTTTTTTAATGAATATTAACTCCCACAGAGATGCATTTCCTTTTCTTCATTTGTACTAGAGAGTCTTACAAGACTCTGTTGCTAGAATAGCTAAACTGATTTTTTTTTTTGATTTTTTTTTTTTTATCTCCCCAGAGGCTTGTTCATCTCCATTCGGGACAGCGGACATGTCCGCTCCATCCTGGACAACTGGCCAGAGACTGACGTTGCAGTGAGTATCCAAAAACCTTATCGCAGAAATACCTGTTCAGCTGTCATCTCCTCTGTATTACAGTGTAAAAAGACACTCCTAGAGCTTTTTATCCTCTTAAACCCACATACTAGAGAATTGATATATTAAATGTGAATGCAGGGATGATCACTGTTGCCATTTTCTAAACTAATGTTCTTATTTTCCACCTCCTCTCTCTCTCATACTGTAGGCAGTAGTAGTGACTGATGGAGAGCGTATTTTAGGATTAGGGGACCTAGGTGTTTATGGGATGGGCATACCTGTCGGAAAACTCTGCCTGTACACCGCCTGTGCTGGCATCAGACCTGAGAAATGTCTACCTGTGGTGATAGATGTTGGCACGGACAATGAGGTAGGAAAAGGCTATTTGTGTTTCCTGTTCACTGTATGTGTGTAAGTGGTTTAGTGAAAAGTGGTTAGTGGTTTAGATAGAAAAATTGTTTATCCTCCTGGTGCTTGTTCTTGTCCTCCCATCAGACTCTCTTGAGGGACCCACTGTACATGGGCCTGTACCAGAAGCGAGACCGCTCTCAAGCCTACGATGATCTGATTGATGAGTTCATGGGAGCTGTGGTGGAAAAGTATGGGCAGGACACACTGATCCAGTTTGAGGACTTTGGGAACCACAATGCATTCCGCTTCCTCAGGAAGTACAGGGAGAAGTACTGCACCTTCAACGATGATATCCAAGGTTCATATATACCCCTAACACAGCACAAGGGACTTCAACTGTGAAATACATTATACATCTAATGCATAATTCATATAGATAATTATACCCTGTTACACGATTCTATCCGTGTAAATACCTCACTTAGAAATGCATAACCAGTTGTACCATATAAAATATTTAATTTACAGATTTGTGTATCTGTCCTGCTTTGTGAAGTCTATTTTACATATTCAGTTATATTTATATAGTTTAGCTCAGTTCAGTTGGTGTTGCTTCTCAAAGTATTCAGGAAGTTACTGTACAAATTGCATTCTATTTTAATTTGTTAAATACTAGGAGAAGTTTTTAAAAGCGTAACTACAACACTATATTCTATTTTACTGTAAAGATCATATCACAGGCCTGAAACGTGCTTGAAAATAAGTAACCCATGACAGAGAACATACAGTATTGTGGCCTTTAGGTTACATTTCAGCTGCAATTTTTGCTTGGACCATTTTGAAAAGACAGCTATAATTTTAGACTTTGTTCTTCTACATGTTTCCAGGCACTGCATCAATGGCCCTTGCTGGTCTGCTAGCAGCTCAGAGAGTCATTGGAAAACCCATTACTGAACACCGGGTGCTTTTCCTGGGAGCAGGAGAGGTAAGAAAGCTCATGTTTATCCATTAATCCATCAATCCAAGTTCTCTAGGTTTCTCAATTATCTCCATTTTGGAATGCGAACAATACCAAATATCAAAATATGAAACAAAAAAAAATGAAGATTTGCTCAGTTGGCTTATGTTTTCTAAATACTTTCTTTACAGGCTGCCCTTGGTATCGCCAATCTGATAGTAATGGCCATGGTGGAGACAGGGATGACCCACACTGAGGCCAGACAGAAAATCTGGATGTACGACAAACACGGCTTACTTGTAAAGGTTAGTTTGTGTGACACAGACTGTAATGACCAGAAGATACAGTACAGATGTCTGCGTGGCTTCCTGTCTGTGTTGCTTCCTCGCTCACTGTTTGAACACTGTCTGCCAGTGGTTTTGTTGTATTGCTATTGATTTATAATAATATAATTTCCACCGATGAACCATATGTAACTCCAGGGCAGACCGCAGGACACGGACACTAACCAGGAGGCTTTTGTCCATGACAGTCCAGGAGATGTACAGAGTTTCCTCGATGCTGTCAACACCATCAAACCAACAGCTATCATTGGTAACAATTTTTTTTTTATTATTCACGTAATCATAGCTTAGTAGTACGGTTTGGAATATGCATTTTTAGGTTTAATCAAAAGAGTCTGAATTAAATAATCATTTTGCTGTCATTTGTGATGTTGTTTTTATCATTTAATTTGAACCCAAGAAGGATATCCCTTCAGTTCAACAAATCCCTTAAGTTTTTTATTTACTCAATTTTATTTTTTATTTCATCAATCAAGACCAAAATTATCTTAATTTGTTCTGTCAAAGGTCAGTGCAGTCGCAAGCATATGATGACCAACTTTTCTCTTTCCTTCTTTCAGGTGTGGCAGGAGCTGGACATCTGTTTACCCATGATGTCATCAAGGCCATAGGTTCCTTTAATGAACGACCAATCATCTTTGCTCTGAGTAACCCAACCACTAAAGCAGAGTGCACTGCAGAGGACGCCTACAAACTGACTGATGTACACATTTTTATTTCTTTTTTTTTTTTAATGAACTTTGAAATTAAGCGTATTATCGCCCCCTGACCCCCATCACATGTCATTTGTTTCTGCGTCTCACAGGGCAGATGTCTTTTTGCCAGCGGCAGTCCATTCGGTCCTGTGACTCTGAGTGATGGCCGCGTCATAACGCCGGGACAAGGCAACAACGCTTACATCTTTCCAGGTGAAAGAAATAAAACGGAATATTTATAATATACATGAACAACCAGCACAGAGGAAGAATTAAGTGCATGTTCCCTGAACATGACTAATGTTAAAAAGTAACAAAAACCTAGTATTTGCGCAGTGTTTAAACAATTGGGGAAAATCTATGGATGCAGAAAGAAAATGCAGAGGGGTTGGGTAACACATGCTATTTGTACTTTTCAGGTGTGGCCCTGGCTGTGATCTTGAGTGGAGTGAGACACATCAGTGACACCGTATTCCTAGAGGCTGCCAAGGTCTGAAGGCGTCACTAAGCATTGCTCCATATCTTCTTTAAACTTGCCAAAAGGCCATGTTTCCTCGCCCACACCCCATCCTGCATTTTTTTCTCGCTGACTCTGTCTCGTATGCATTCGTCCCATATGCTCATCTAAACCCTCTTTAACCCTTTGATGTCTCCTCTTCCCTCTCTTTCTAGACTCTGGCATAACAGCTAACAGAGGAAGAGCTTTTAAAAGGCTGATACTGCTTTGTACTTTTTCCATCTATGTTCTTCATTCTTTTTCTGAGCTGCTTTTGATGTCGTAACACTGATCAGTGCAATTGATGATCACACAATGCTTTCTTAATAGTTCTCGTAGGTTAATATTGAAAACACTGTCATTTGTATGGTGGTAATATTAGTTAAGGGTAGTTTGATCTGTCATTTGACCCTTAATTTGTCTTTTTCTCAGTCAAAAGCACATTATATTTATGAATGCACATTTGTGTACATGGCAAACAACAGAAGTATGTTACAGGCAAATAATAGTTTTTATGTCTGTTATTTGAGCCCTAAAAATGAAGCCTAAACATTTGTATACTCCTTGCAGACCCTTGTAGAGCAGCTGACAGATAAAGAGCTTGAAGAAGGAAGACTCTATCCTCCTCTCGCCAACATCAGAGAGGTCTCTGTCCAGATGGCTGTCAAGGTAAGTGTTCTGAAAATAAGAGGCCCTGTTCGCAATGTTCAATGTGGGTGAACGGATCACAAGTGGGCAGCTCAAACAAGTACGGCAGTTCACACTTGTCATTTCATACATCTCTACATTCCTCTCGAGTGACTACTTTGATCGGATGTCACTTCCCTGCTCGATATTTAAGTGAACATGTACATCATGTCAATATACACGTAAACAAGCACATGTACACATACAGAAACGGGACGAGAGGAGTCGAAGTAACAGGCATTAAAACAGACATCGTTGCTCTCTAAACCTTAATTTTAATGCAAAGCCTCTTAAAAATGTATGACATATTACAGTTGTAGATGTGTGAACACTGTTCAGTAAGTTTGTAATTCACAACCTGAACCGTCAGGTCCTGATTGGTTCGAGTGAGATTATTATTGAATTATTCCAGCGGGTTTGACAAGGTCGGATTCTGCACCGGTGCATCAATGAACTGTGCGAGGGCCTGAGGGCTCTCACAGCTGTGGGTCTTGCTGTTCGTCTACAGTATGTCTGTCCTTGTGTCCTACTGGTATTTATCAGTGCATAACTGTCTCTTCTTCAATACAGGTGATGGAGTACGTCTATGCTAAAGGCATGGCGTTCCGCTACCCTGAGCCTGTGGACAAGAACAGCTTCATACGTGCTACTGTCTGGAACACCAACTACGACTCCTTCGTGCCAGACATCTATGACTGGCCCGGTGTCAGCTTCATCCCAAAGACTAACTAGAAGTAGAACAGACCCTCACTGTGCCCCATGTCATAATAACGCTCCCTTCCTCTGTTTTACACTTGACTCTTAATCACAGATTTTTTTAGGATCATCGTTACTTTAGTGCAAACGCATGCTTCTGGAAAAAAAAAAAAAAAGCTTGCAGTGATGCTTCCATGTAGCTGCATTTGTACTAAACCAGTCTTATGGGATCTGTGAAAAGTTAGAGTGGAAAGTGTCACTTGAAAGAGAAGGACATCTGAACAAGAGTACCCATTATCGCTTCACATTACAGTCTCTTTTTCGCTGCATCACATGTAGACCTGCACAGGACCGGAGGGCCACCTGGTGGTGGAAAAGGGCAGTGTGGAACTCTGGTTTCAATGCTGATGCATTTAAACCGTTTATTCTCTGCTTTTAATAGAATTCAATTATTATTAGAGTCAATTATTCATAGAAAGTTTATTTAAGAAAACCCCAGCTCTACACTTGCAGCAAAAAATTTTGAATTAGATTATGCAGCATCATCAAGCAAACTCGATAGGAACAATTGTGTCTCCTCTGAAGGTGAACATTTGTTTTTACAAAATAGAGATGACTGATTTGTTTTGTGTTCATGTCATTATACATTTTTTTTTTAGTTATGTATAACCTAAGAATAAGTCGGCCCTGTGAACAATTAGCGTGTATTATTTTATTATTATTGCCTCTATTTGAGGATGTAGATTTGACTATATTTTAAAGTAATGGCTGACTATAATTTGATGTAAAGTGTGCTGTGTGCACTCCTGATACACAACAGTCTTTGGTTAGCACAGACGACCTCCATTATTTAGTTTTAATCCACGTATTACTATGCTGACTACATCTAGCTACCTAGACATTACCTAACCTCATAAACATGTATTAATATGAAGTATCGATTTCTACATTGCCTTTTTCCACATCAAGTGGAGCTCTGGTGGCTTCCTTGATCCAACCAACGGCCAGTGTGAGATGCAGCAGAGCAGAGGGTAGAAGAGCTTTGCCTTTGTGTGCAAACCAGGAGAGATAAAGAAAAAAGCAATGTACTTCAGGGGAGAAATAAAGTGATGAGACTTCTTAACAGAAACGGATACAAATTTCATAGAGGGATATCAAACAAAATATTTATCTAAAAACATTCAAGATATGCAGCTAGAGAACACTCGGACGTCCACTCCAGCATTTAGTTTGTTCGAATGCTTTTTTTTAACACTGTATTTATTTCTTTGAATTTATTTGTTTTATTTGTTTTTAGATGTTTCGCAAAGTCTCACATCAGCACTTCTTTAATGAATCATAATATAAAGAATCTACTCCTAAAAATGAACCCTTAAGTGTTATATAAATTTGAATATAAACTATATTTTAAATATTTAAGGAGTATCAAATGATCGGATGAATATAATTTTATATTTTGTTTTGTTAACGGTGTATGCACTTTTGGTAACAGACAGGGCTCTTTGGCTTCAATTCACTGTTGTGAACTACCATGAAGTTGTAAAGGTCATAAACATTTAAATGAAAATGTTGACCTTTTGATATGGTTTTCATCCTAACTACCCACTGAAATAAAAGGTTTCTGCAATTGCTCATTTCCCAAATAGATCCTATTACATATTCCAGTTATTTTCTTTTTCAAATAGTTCACAAACCCTCTCTCAATTTAAAGCACTGCATTAATATCAGTGAGACAACTGCTGACAGTTTTCAGTTTTTGCTCTGTGCACTGACCGATTGCTGCAGTATAGTATGGTGTTTAAGCAAAAGGTATAACATGTAAAATGTTAGATAATGTCATCAAAATTTCATTTCATTTAAAATGCAAGAATGGAAATTTAATTTGAGACCACATACACACAGACACGGTTAGTTAACTGATGACAATTAACTACTTATTAGTTTATTTCATCTGTAGATTCTTATCTGGGGCATTAGCTGTACTGTGCATCAGTCTTCTGATATGTTAAAATATATAATAGCCCGCTGTGGCGATTTTAACCTCAGGACATCGTATTAGGACCTTCTAACCACCTGCACTGTAGTGCTAGCGTGATGTTCAATGTTACTTCAAGCTCCATCGTGTAGACCTCCACAACATACTGCACACGGAGCTGAGAAACCACTGAACAGCACTATGAATATAAACATAGCTCTTTATTTTGTACACAACGATGTAACTTTGTAGTATTCAACATGCAGCGTTTTCACATCACATTGATTATATTGTTTCGGGCAGAGTTTTTTTAAAATTTTTTTTACTAATCATAACGTTTTCAATCGTTTTATTTGAAGGAAGCTGCTTGTAAACAGTTAATTGTGTGTACGTGTGTCTATCCATTCTTCACTGCAATTGTCCAATATGAGTTTTTACTGTTTGTCAGGTGAATGGTTTGTTCATGTGATTCCTGTCGACCCAATTGACGGTTATTCATTGGGATATGCGTTTATATAGTGCTGTGCCCTTCCAGTCCGTTTCTGAAGTTTATATTTGGTACACGGTGATGTTATTGCCTTAGTGTTTGTGTGCAGAGAGCAGCATGTTTTTTTGCTGCATCATACTGCAAAATAAAAACTTATTTTACATCGGCTCCCTTGTGTCCTGGTTTTCAAAAAAAATTAAAAACGTTTTCCCTGACAGATTCATACTGTTATAAATAGGCAGTGCCATTTTCAAGCCATAATTAATAAATCTGTCTGTAATGACGATAAAAGGACAATTGGATTTGTGCCCCTATTCAACTGAGAGGAGGAAATGAGCACGATTTCAACAGGATTTTACGTCTAATTACAAACAGTCTAGGGTTCAAAAACATAATAATAATAATTGTAGTCTTCATAATTACAACGAATCAGGCCGAAAACGTAAACTTCCAGCCGTCGCTCCTCCTACGTCATCAGCGTGCGACAGTGTTTATAATGAGAGGGGGAGCGTCACGTTCTTGCGGTGGCGTGGTAGTAAAGAGACCGTGTTGTTGTTGTTTTACCAATTTCCCAGTAACTTTGGGAGGATGTCCATGGATATGACTTTCCTCGGGACCGGCTCGGCTTACCCGTCTCCTCACCGCGGTGCCTCGGCTCTGGTGCTGCGGACGGACGGGGAGAGCTGGTTGTTTGACTGCGGAGAGGGAACCCAGACCCAGCTGATGAAGAGCCAACTGAGAGCCGGTGAGTCGGTGCAACTCCTTCTCCTACTCCTGTCTTGCCTTTAAATGATTCGTAGGGGAGGGAAGTATAACAATTTCCATCAGTGAACTTTGGATAACATTTCTTCACTTCAATAGACGGCGGATAAAGACATGAATTGAATTGCTGCTGGAAGCTGTGGTCAAATCTTTGCGGAAGTACAGTAATTACGTGCAGGGGTCATTTTTTTTATTTTTTTTTATTTCGGTTTACTCGATCATAGCACATATGTTCCCGACAACTGTTTTCAGCAGCTCATCAATTCATGACTTTATCTTTATTCACACGTTTTCTTGTTTCCGTGACCTATCAACCTCCCCGTATCAAACTACTTGATATATTTGGGACAATCCTCCTTCCGGTGTTGTCCTATCTTCCTCAGCCAGTCTCTATACCACCTCTGCAATAATTGCATATCAGTTGGCCATCTATCCGCAAATATAATGGGAGAATTATTTCAACAGGTGATTTTTTTTTTTTTTTTTTTTCTACCACCCACTCCGACTATCCGGCCACAGCCAGCATGTCCACATCTTAAATATCACAACAACAACAATTAAAAGTTGACAAGAACCTGAGTGGATTCCTGTTTAGGATGACACCGACCATGAACCTGTTTATTATCAGGTACTAAGGAAAGTTTGTGGCAAAGTTCACTTTAATATTAAATATTATTTTAAAAAAACATCTTGAATAGGTGATGAGAAACTTTGAGTGGATTCCTATTGAATATGACCCAGAATATCACCATAATTAATATCAATTGATTGTAGTATCCCGTTACTGATACATTTAAAGGCAAAGTGATGGAAAGAAAAGGTTTGTCTCTTCCTCTTGTTTGCATTGTGGCTCCGGAAAGTCTCTTTGGGTTTCTGTCTTATTTGCAAGTGATTCCTTTTTGTTTTACTTTCCGCATCTAATTGACGACTCCCCTGTGTCCTTACACTCAGAAAGGTTTCTTTTGTTTTACTCTTATTTGCAAGTGACTCCTGGAAAGTTCCTTTTGTTTTACTTTCAGCATCTAACTGACGACTCCCTGTGTCCTTATCTTGTGACCTACAACCAACTCAGTATTACCATACAAAAGGGGACACAAAGGGAATGGGGGTGATTGTCAACTGTTTGTCACACTATAAAAGCTGCCCTACGGAGGAGTGACCTTTTTCTGGACACCTCCCTTTGAGGGTGCATGTATTTGCTCCTTCTTGCAAGAATAAATGTCCGACATGTTTGATTTTGAACCAAGCCTCTTGAGTAATTTTTCTAACACAAAGTTGACTCTTTTCACATTTTAACACAATCAAGTGTGTCCACATAAATAGTAAATAAATATAAAAAGAGTGAACCTTGCCTTTGAATTTCTCAGTAACCCTGCAGTAAAGTCACTTGATATTAAGAAAGGACACAGGCTGTGGCATTTTAAACCTGAATCCACTGAATGTTTCTTGTCACCTGTTTTTGATGTGGACATTTTAATGTGTTATAATGTGAAAAGAGTGAACTTTGTCTTTAAATTCCTCACTAATAGTGCAGTATAATTACTTGATAGTAATTAGGGTCATAGTCTGGGTCATCCTGAACAGGAATCCACTCAAAATGTCTCGTCACCCATTAACAATTTTTTTTTTTTTAAATTAATTATAAGATATAGACATTTAAATGTGTTATCATGTAAAAAGAGTGAACTTTGTTTTAAAATTTCTTGGTAACTCTACAGTATAATCAATTGATTTTAATTAGGGTCATGGTCTGGATCATCCTGAATAGGAATCCACTCACAGTTTCTCATCACCTATCAAGGATTTCTTTTAATTCATATTTAATTTTGGACATTCTGACAGTTACAGTGTGAAAAGAGTGAACTTTGCCTTTGGCTTTCTCAGTAACCGTACACTAAAATCACTTGATATTAAACTGGGTTATGGTAGGGGTTATCCAGAACAGAAATCCACTGAAAGTGTCTAAATATTAAGGATTATTTTCTGTAATATTTAACACAAGGACATGTCTTATGATGTGAAATCAGAGTATAAAATACTGTACAACCTTTAGGTTTTTACGGTTTTATTCATATTAAATTAAATTTCACATAATGTGCAATATTATGCTGTTTTTACTTGTTATAGGTCGATTGCATGAGAACCATTTGGTGAATCGGGTGTTTCGTCGGTGTTTTCGCTCCGGGTACCAGTACCGTAATACCACAGATAGTCGCGCACCTACAATCCCAGGGGGGCGGCTGGTTTGACCGTGTTTTAAAAGATGACGGCTCACTTGACCGCAGTAATTTTAACCGATAAGGCCGACAATTCAAGTGAAAGTGGTATAACACTAGAGTAATTTGCGTCGTTGTGAAATTGATTTTGCTATCATAACCCCCCCTCCCCCTGCAGCTGTCGCGTAAAAGACAGTGCGGAATAGACAGGAAATCGGTGATTTATCAAATCTAATCCAGGTTCAATGAGGAGATTGGTTAATAGGTTACTCGTCTGACTGCCGCACTGACAAAAGAAATATCCACCCCGAATAACACGAACAGCAACAGGTTTAATTTCAACACAATGTATTAAACAATAACAGAACAAATTGACATTTTCACACATCAAAAAGTGTCCGAGCAGGTAACAACGAAAATCAAAACCTCTGAGATCTCAGGAACTAACGAAACTGAGCTGAAAAATGACAAAAGAAAGAGTTCCAAGTTCTCAGATGTCGTACTGTGCACAAACCGATGTCCAGCGAAATGAACTCCAGGTGAACTGTGATGTCAGTTTGAGATGAAGGTTCCCTCGGGTGAAGGTAGACGGTGAGCTGAATGAAGATAGGGGGCATTGGGAGGGGAGGAGGGGGCGGCAGGCAGGACGCTGGATGGACGACACCTCGGGTTCCAACAAAGAAGCGATATAAAAAAAAATAAATAAAAAAAAGTGCAGGACAATACAGTTCTACAATTCATTACCAATTCAACTTGCTCAAAATTAAATTAAAAGTAACCGATGGCTATAAACATCACGCACAATAGAACACCTAGTTAGCGACAGTACATAACTCAAACGCACTCAAATATAATTATTACATCTTTCTATCCCCGTCAGATTTGATCCTGACTGGTTTTTTAGTAGAATACACAATTTACTCATTAAAAATATCAGCGAGCATTCCTGCTAATAAAGCTTGCATGCAACGGGTAAAAGCATTGAACTTCAACGAGCAGAATCAATAAATGTCTGATGTAATGACTACAAGGTATTTGAACCTTTTGTGTACCTCCAGTGTGTAACAATATGCTATGTTTCCTGCGCAGGCCGAATCACCAAGGTCTTCATCTCCCATTTGCATGGAGATCATTTGTTCGGTCTGCCCGGTCTCCTTTGCACTGTGAGTCTCAACACCAACGCCGACCCCCAGCAGACTCTGAATTGCGTGGACATCTACGGGCCCCGGGGCCTCCGGCACTTTCTCAGGGTCACACTCGGCCTCACAGGATCACAGCTGCTCTTCCCCTATGCAGGCAGGTCTAAAGTGCACAGGCCTTTCTCCATGCCACTGCAAGCCTGAAAACGCCGCAGACGGTGTGTAGCGCATTCGCTTTTAAATAAAGGTTTCTAGAAACAAAAAAAGACTGCCCAGAGATGCCTCTATGCCATCCTACATATCTTAGAGAAGCATGAAGTCTCTCGCATAAATGGGAAGTTTTTTTCAAACCCTCGGGTTTAGAACGTCTTTTACGAGACAATTTAGCTTTTTTTTTTTCATTTACCCAACTATCACCATGTACTGCCTGATTTGGTTCCGTTTCTCTACCGGTAGTTTTTATTGTCCTTAACTCCATGCACTCTGCTGTGTGTGTGTGTGTTGCTGTAGTGCATGAGCTGGAGCCCACACCTGACCAGAGTCCGGAAGACGGACAGCTCAGCTTGGAGGTAGGAGGTTGATGTTGGTGTTCCTGTGCAGTAGGAGGTCACACTTACTGTTGGGTACCTGAAGGTAAACACGCCAGTGCAAAGAGACCGACGTACAATACTTCTAAAACATTCCAGTATTAGTCCCAGGTCATTCTTTAAAGCGCCCGATAAAAGTTGTCGCTGACTCGGTTATAGTTTTGTGAAGCTGAAAGCTCAGGCCCAGCGCGACACGCTGTCACTACTACGCATTACACGCTGTGGTTCATTGCTTCGAGGTCGGTGTGTTCCTCTGCATCCATGTTGTTACATTAGCAACAGCTTTGCAGAAACAAACAAAAATATCCCAACACATTTTAATGGAGGTGATGGCCATCGACGGAGGCATTATGGTTTCAGGTTGTCCGTCCGTCCGTCCGTCTGTCCTGTTCTCTTGAATGCAATATCTCAAGAACGCCTTGAGGTCATCTCTTTCAACTTTGCGAAAGCATTCACTCGAAGCGAAGGATGAACTGATTCGATTTCTACACTTTCACATGAAGGCGATATCTGAGGATCGTCCGGATGGAATTTCGGGGTACGTTCAACGATGACATGTTTCGAATTTTGTGATCAAATGTCCAAAATACGACATCACGTCCGTCCTTATCTGCCCGTTGCATTCTCGTGAATGCAGTATCTCGTAAACGTCTCGAGGGAATCTTATCGACATGTGGCACAAACACGAGGATGAACTGATACACATTTTGATGGTCAAAGGTCAAGGTCACCGAGTTCACACCCATTTCCCTTTTTTGAATGCGAACACCTAGAATGCCAAATTTGGCACAAATATTCATGTAGACTGAATGATAAACTGATTACATTTTGGGTTTTAAAGGTCCAGATCACTGTCCCTTACATCGACCCGTGCTCGTGAGCACATCTGGGGAACGCCTAGAGGAAATTTCTTGAAATTTGCCACAAACATTCAGTTGGACTCAAAGATGAAGTGAGTAGATTTTGGTAATCAGAGGTCAAGGGCAATATGACCTCACATCCTTCCTATCCATTAGTCCTATTCTTGTGAATACGATATATTAAGAACACCTTAAAAAATGTAGCACTGACATTTATTTGGACTGAAGGATGAACTGATTGCAATTTGGTTGTCAAAGGTAAGTCTGACCTCACGAAACATTACTGTGGCCATAGCTTAATAATTCAAATATCTGACGGGATAAAATGATTATTTTCTGTCTATTATTCAAAACCGGGGCGGTCCATTTAGAAATTACTATGATTCTATGATATCTTCTGTGCTGTCAGGATTGCAGTTGTGTGTGAACCATCCATGTTTTAGAATTGATAGTCTCCTTTCAGCAATATCTACTGTATATGGGTTTGGACACATATGTAACTACAACTTCAGTGGTTAGCAGAGATATACAACTGCTAAATGGCAATTCTATTTTTTTTTTTTTTTTTTGTGGGAGTGGTACTAATATAGATCTCTCGCTCTTCTTAGATGACAGCAGAGTGCGGTCCTCTCCATTCCCAGGAGCAGCCTGGCAGGACGATCTCCCTGGATGTCTCAAGTGACTGTTACCACCTCTTTGAAGACGAGAAGTTTATGGTTAAGGCCTTCAGGTTGTTCCACCGTATCCCTTCCTTTGGCTTTTGCATTCGGGAGCATGATCGACCTGGAAAACTGAAAACTCATCTCCTGAAGGCGCTGGGTAAAATGAACTTTCTGTATTATTTAATACACTGCGCCAAAAAAATAAAGGGAACACTTAAACAACACAATGTAACTCCAAGTCAATCACACTTCTGGGAAATCAACCTGTCCAGTTAGGAAGCAACACTGATTGTGAATCAATTTCACCTGCTGTTGTGCAAATGGAACAGACAACAGGTGGAAATGAGGCAATTATCAAGACAACCCCTATAAAGGAACGGTTCTGCAGGCGGTGTCTACAACCCACAGAAATTGCTCAGGTAGTGCAGCTCATCCAGGATGACACATCAATGCACGCTGTGGCAAGAAGGTTCACTGTGTCTGTCAGCACAGTGTCAAGAGCACGGAGGAGATACCAGGAGACAGGCCGGTACACCAGGAGACGTGGAGGGGGCCATAGGAGGACAACAACCCAGCAGCGGGACCGCTATCTGCTCCTTTGTGCAAGGAGGAACAGGAGGAGCACTGCCAGAGCCCTACAAAATGACCTCCAGCAGGCCACTAATGTGCATGTTCCTGCTCAAACTGTCAGAAACAGACTCCATGAGGGTGGTACGAGGGCCCGACGTCCACAAGTGGGGCTTGTGCTTACAGCCCAACACCGTGCAGGGCGATTGGACTTTGCCAGAGAACACCAAGGTGGGCAGCTTCGCCAGGTTCACACTGAGCACATGTGACAGACGTGACAGAGTCTGGAGACGCCGTGGAGAACGTTCTGCTGCCTGCAACATCCTCCAGCGTGACCGGTTTGGCGGTGGGTCAGCGATGGTCTGGGGAGGCATTTCTTTGGAGGGCCGCACAGCCCTCCATGTGCTAGCCAGAGGTACCCTGACTGCCATTAGGTACCGGGATGAGATCCTCAGACCCATTGGAAGACCATATGCTGGTGCAGTGGGCCCTGGGTTCCTTCTGATGCATGACAATGCTCGGCCTCATGTTGCTGGAGTGTCAGCAGTTCCTGCATGATGAAGGCATCGATGCTATGGACCGGCCTGCCCGTTCCCCAGACCTGAATCCAATCCAGCACATCTGGGACATCGTGTCTCGTTCCGTCCACCGACGCCACGTCGCACCACAGACTGTCCAGGAGTTGACTGATGCTTTGATCCAGGTCTGGGAGGAGGTCCCAGACCATGGTGGAAACAAAATATGAATTCAAATAATTTTTGCCCTAGTTGCATATTACAGGCGGTTTGTTGTCCGTAGTCCAGTGATCGGACATGGTAATCAGAATCAACGTTTCTTTTATCAATTTACAAATGTTGAACATTTTCCATAAGAATAAAAAAAAGGATACTTTTTTATTTTAAACATATTTGATATATTTATAATATTCCGTTTTTGAAAACAAACGTTATATTACAAGAGGGGCAGAAATGCTTCTGAAGTAACTGATGACACAGATTTGAAGTTTTTGCGTTAAATCGTTAAAAATACACACGGATGTAAAGTGGAGGGGGAAAAAAAAACCGGTCTAAAATACATAAATTGTTAATTATCAGTGAAGTACATAGATGGTTACGTTGCATTCAATGAATTCAAATTTTGTTGGGAAATGATTTGAAGATCTTGTATTTCTGAAGTCTTATTTTGTCGCGCAATTATGCGGCGCTGTAAACCATTTCAGAAAAGTGCACGTGAATTACAATTAACTGCTCTCATCTCTTGTCCCCCCGCCAGGCGTGAAACCGGGGCCTCTCTACGGGCGTCTCAAAGCCGGAGAGTCCATAACTCTTGAAAGCGGGCGCGTCGTGCTGCCCAGCGAGGTGCTGGGAGAAGCTATCCCCGGGAGGAAAGTCTGCATTTTCGGAGACTGCAGCTCAGTGCTTGGGGAAGGACCGCTGAGGTTGTGCAACGGAGCGGACGTTCTGGTTCACGAGGCCACCCTCGGGAACGAGCATCGGGAGAAGGCGGTGGGGCACGGTCACAGCACGCCCGAGATGGCAGCGGCGGTGGCCCGGGCTTGCTGCGCGCGGAGGCTGGTGCTGTACCACTTCAGTCAGAGGTATAAACCCAGCTCACTGCAGAAGGAAGGGGACGAGGACAACGTCTCGGAGCTCAAGAAACAGGCTGAAGAAGCTCTGCGGGACAATGGCGTAGAAGTGACTGTAGCTGAAGACTTCCTGACTCTACCGATCCCTCTCGTAAGACCAAGGTAACGGCTTCAGTTTAGGTATCGTAAAGCTGGTCGTGGATCTGATTTAAAAAAAAAAAAAAAACAGGGCAGCTGTCGGTTTACTGTCATATGGTGTAAAATGAACCGAGTACTTACTATTGGCCCTCGTCAACCGATTTACTGATTTGGTTTTCCTCTCCACGTTGTTCCAGTTTGGCTGTTGTTTTGGGGTTGTTGTTTTTTTTATCCTATTCAGCATTTTTGTATCAGTAAATCCTGAATTAGTCAAATAACAAAAGTGAAGTTGTCAAAATAAATCTCAGCTCAAGGTTCCATTATTATTCTGGACTTATGACCATGTTGCACAACAACAACCAATCTATCAGTAAATGCAGTTTTCTGAGAGATTTGAAATGACTGACGTTTAATGTTTCCATTTTTTTTTTTTTTTTTTTTTGGCTACTGTTTAGGACTCGGGCATACATTTTGGCTTTTACTTTGAGCCTCATAACTGCTGTTCACAAAAGTGCCTCCGAGTCTTCAGTTTTTAAGTCCAACAGCTGCTTAAAACATCTGAACTGTCAGTTGAAAGCCCCAGAACAAGCAAATGAACCTGAACACTTGAGGTGTTTTTGTCTGTTGTTGTTTACAAGGTAAAGAATGATTTTTCTTCAGCGATATCATAATTTGGTTACCTGCAAAAATGCTAACTATTAGTACAATTGTCTTTTTTATGTGGTGATAAAGAACATGCGGTCTTCTCCGAACCTTTTCCAGAGCTTTATTTCTGGATCTGTACACAAGGTATTAAAGTACAACAGAAAATACAAAATAATGTTTAACAAAAGGAAAAAAAAAACTCAATGTTTATGTACAATTCTTATAAACAATAAAGATAGCTTCTTGAACATTTCTCATAGTGAAGTTTTTGATTGTCTATATTTCTGGATATACATTTTTAAGTTTTGTAGGTTTTTTTTTATTCACAAAGGTGTTTTTGTTTTCATCAAAGGACTCGAGTTTTCTTTTTCAAAACCACAACTGCTATATCTTTTTTTTTTTTTTTTCCTTTTTAAAACTTCAAAACACAATACAAAATATAAAATAAATTTGTTTAGTGCTTGCTTGCACACACAAGTCTCATACCAGAGATATCAATAAAATATCACATTTTCGAGAGTTCACAGGGAGGTGAAAAACCTACTTCTACTACTTAATGGCCTTTACATTCTGACAGTTTTTCTGAGTCTTTGTACAAACCACAGGTAAAATAAATATCACTGCACTGCTAAAGCTAGAAGAGCTTGGAGGACCTACTGCATTATGCACATTGCATTAAAAGAGAAACTAGCTCTCCACATACTTAGAGCAGCAGCCATCCCTTTACCATCAAGACAAATATAGACAACATGGAAAAATATTATTATTATTTTTTTTTTTTAAGGAAAGAAAGATGAGTGTCTTTTACACATGGCTGCAAGTTTCGAATGCAAAATTGCAACATTGAGTTAATATCAATACGTCTTCTGGTAAAGCCGTTTTCAGTGGTACAACTTGAGAAAACAGGCACAGCTGGCATGCGTGGTTTCAGCTGTGGCCTGGTGTCTGGGTGACTTTCCAAAGAGAGAGAGGGAAAAAAAAATAAAAAAAAATAAAAATAAAAACACCAAGTAAACCGGTAAAATGCAAAACCCAAAAATTATCTGTACATATCTACAAATTATTGCCTTTCTGACAAGGAATCGAATTAAAACCTTTGTATCAACACAGATTCACAAGTGTAAGAGGTCAGTTAATAAACTTTTTAAAGGCTATTTGCTAATTATTTACATGAAATGCAGATGTGAATATCCTCTCTGATGCTGGGCTTAGAAAATGAATCACTTGCTCAAACTTAAAAAGACGGTTAGTAATCGGCATGAATCCTGTCTGCACACACACAATGGTGAAATACGAGCTCTATGGACATGACACGCATGATGTACCCCTGAAAGAAAAAAAACAACTAAATATTCATAGCACAATGCATAGATAAATTAAGTAAACACTACTACTGCATCCAATCGACTGACGCTGACCCGCTAAGCGTTTCACAATTATGGACTTCTGTCGAGGGAAAGCGGCTCCATATCTGCTACCAGACTCCGAGAAATTTTCGACCAGATTTCAAAAGGCATCTCTAGTCAGTACAGGCTAGACCGAGGTTTAGTACAAAATCAGAGAGGCTTTAAATAAAGATATAATACTGCTAGCGGGTTAACCCAAGCTTGCTAGTGGTCTGAAAAATGGCGCTACTTGATTTTAGTAACAGATTCTAACATTTTGACTATAACAAAGGACAAACACAGCTAAACTTGGTTAAGAGTAGCATGAGGAAAAAAAAACAAAAAAAACATGTGAGGTTAAGGTAAAACTATATGCAATAAATACATATGTTACTGTGTCTATGTTTAAATGGCTATTAACCCAACCAAAATCTTTGCATTGCAATATTGCCATTATGGTTTGCTGATATCCTCCAAGAAAGAAGAAGTAAAACAAGGTGACTGCCATCATTTTTAACTCTGCACAGGTACTCTTCTTCACCTGCTTAAAAATGGAATAGAAAAACTATGAATCAAGGCCTGTAATTTGGGTTTGACTACAAGGGATGAAAAGACATTCACACGCTCCAGTTTGGCCACTTTGAACAGAAGTAAACAAGCAGACAAACTCCGAACAAGCTTCCACAGGAGAAAAGGAAAAAAAAAAAAGGAAAGAAAACCAAACGGGAGGGCCTTAGCAGCTAATCTCCATGCTAGTGTTGCTCTTCAAATAATAAATAATATGTACCCAGGTATATTTGGGAACAAATAAAAAAAAAATCTACACCAGTCTGGTTAATGAAAAGTACCTGTAAACCAAACACTTCAAAAAAATAATAATAATAAAAAAAAAAATTTAAAAAAAATTGTTTAAAAAAAAAAAAAAAAAGTACCACTTCAAACAACAAAGGCAATTAAATGCTAACACTAAGGGCAGAAAAACTAAGCCAATTTTTGGCAGCTGAAAAGAATGGCAGGATAACATAGTGTAGCTCTGAAGATGTTGTGTGTAGACGTGAGGGAGGAAGATACACAACTCTCCTACCGCAGCCTCTGGGCCCCACTGTACATGGACGTTACGCATCTCAAGACCGCAGAACAAAAATAAAATAAATGGCTATATAAACTCTTGAGAGAAATCAAGATTTTAGTTCTATATGATAGACATCACTGATGTCATATTACACAAAAAAATGAAAACAAAAAGTATATTCATATACATATAGATATATATATAGATAGATATCTATATCTAGATACATATAGATATATATAAATATAAATATATATATATATCTAGATACATATAGATATATATATAATAGAATTTAAACAAATTGGATTTTCCAGTGAGGTCAGTCTTATTTACAAGCAGGAAAAAGGGTTTCAAAAGGGAAGAACAGGGGAAGAAGATGAGGAAGATCACTCTGACTGAAGTGCTGCAGTGTGCTGTGTGTGGTGCCGTGCATGTGCTCCCAGAAACCCGTTGGGCTCCCCGCTGCCGGCCAAGCTCCCAAAGTCTGTGACGGACACGGCCATTTTGGCGCCGGTGATTCGGTGGTGATGCGTCGTCGTCCGCCGCGCTTCAAAGTCCACGCCGAGGTTACCGACCGACACGTCGTTGATAAAGGAGTCAGGCAGCGCCATCTTGAGTCTCTTGGAGGGCCGCTCGCAGTCCTTATTGACGCACACGCCTCCTAGCTGTCCCAGGTCCGAGTGGTAGAAACCGGCGTCGAGCATGTTGAGGCAGTCGGGGTCTGCGCCGTTCGAAGGGAACCCAAGGGACTCGTCGTGGCTCAGGGATCCGCGGTGAAGACTTTCCAATGGAGGGAAGCTGTAGGAGTCCAGGCAACTAACCTCTGCAGGGCTGCATACTGTGGCTACGCTGTTGCTCAAAGCTGCAAGAAGAGAGGACACTCGGTGAACACTGAATCACTGGAAGTAGTAAGAGAATGAGGTCAAGAAATATGTCGAGCGAGAGGGAAACCAGGACGTAGCATTAAAATACTGAATACTAAAGCTGTATTAAGTGATGTTCGAGAATACTTCCATCCAATACCAACCTGTGAGGTCGCTGGCAGTGATGGAGTTGAGCAGGCTGAGCTGCTGTTCTGTGGTGGTCTCCAGCCTCCCTCCTCCGCCAGCTCCTGAACACACAGAGGAGGAACTGTCCACTGCTAGTCCCTCTGCTTCGTCCACCAGCCTGTCCATCAGGTCACTGGATACAAAAGAAACAGGTCAGTGGGTTTGTTTTTCCCCCTCCAAAGTTATGTGCACTTTTTCAAACGTTCTCGTGTTAAAACATCAGCAGAAACATCAAACAATCCAAACGGATGTACTTTGCAATTTTTCTGTCACTCACGTCACGCCGGGATAGCTGCTGTACTTTTTCTTCCCAAACCGATTCTGCTGCACGAAGAAGTCAAAGCGCTCCGATTTTTTCCACATGTAATAAAACGCCACACATTCTGCTACTGTTCGCGTTGAGACCTGAAAGAAAAACAATCGTCATTTAGAGGAAAACGTTTTGTGTTTTTTTTTTTAAAATATATCTTTTAAAGTTGTGGAAGAAATCATGAAATCAGACTCACTTTGTGTTTCTGTATGAGGTGGAAGTTCTTGTCGTACATCTGTAGAGCGTGTTCAAAGTTCTTACATTCCTCTTCTGACCACGGTGATTTTTCTGAAATGAAACCAAAAACCATTCCGATTTTGATGTTGCACAGGCAAGTGATCCATTTGTAGACAAAAGGAAACCCCACAGAGAAAATTCAGTTGAACTGAATCAGTCTATCGAAAGGTTGAAAAGTCTGTCAATAAACGACTCAAACAAGAGCTGAAATGATTAGTTGATTGACAGAAAATGAATTACCATCTATTTTGGTAATCGAATAATCATTTTGAGTCATTTTTTTTAAATGAAAATTTGCCAAAAATTCTCCGATTCCAGCTTCTTAAAATGTGACCATTTCATTTCGTTCCTCCATGACAATAGACTGAGCATATTTTGGTTGAGGACTGATCATTGGAACAAAACGAGACATTTTAAGCTGCAACTTCGGCTCTGAAAAACACTGGTCAACATTTTTTTTTTTTTTTTACCATTTTCGGATTTCTGACAACAGCTAAACAACTTGTGGAGAAAATAATCAACAGATTATTTGGTAATAAAAATTATAATTTGTTGCACCCCACCTTCAAGACGAGAAGTGAAATGACATTATCAAATATAAAAATATTTTTCAGGTTTACATCAATATACATCAAAAGGACAGAATCAAAAGGTTTTTGAAGTATAATAAAAAATGCTTTCTACTACAACCAAAAAAGTTATCTGTCTTCCTCCAAAAATATTTAAATACTGATACCACAGACGGAAAATGTAGTTTGATGTAATCTGATAGAATCAGCAATTTGGATTCAAACTTTTGCAGCTGCAACATTTAAGTTTTCTCACAATAATGCTGGCAGCAAACAAAGTCAGAACTGCTATCAACATATAATAAAAAACGACAGTTTCCTGTGGTAGAAATGTGGAATCCATCACTTTGCTTACCTTTTGAAGACTTTACATGACTGCAATACCTCTCTAGTGCTTCGCGGGTGTTGTAGTTGCATTTGACAAGCTCATGCAAAGCCTGGATTGGAAGAGTGGAATGGTCAACACTACAATATTGTCCAAAATGCATCAAATGTACATCAGACGCATAAATCCAAAAGAAATCAGGAATAATCTGAAGAATTCAAAGCCCAATTGCTTCAGGAGGTTATGAATAACAGTTTCTAAAAAATAAAATATTGGTAATGCTGCTAATGCCACATTCAACATTGTATTCCAACATGAAAGGCTTGATTAATAAAGACATGACTAACCTGCTCATTGTCTCGAACATGCATCCCCGGTTTGTCGCATCCTGTCTTTTCATTTGTTGTCCGTGACAATACGTCAGACAGGAAACCTCTCACCTTGTTTTCTGACAATGTACCTGGGCTCCATAATAACTCATCTTCATCCTCATACACTATACAACAAAGTACATGACGGGGAGATTAGTCATCTTGTGCACATTATCTAGTCTCGATTGAATGGATAGCAAAACTGTAAAGCAGCAACACTGAAGAATACATTCAGCATGAAAACAAAAAAAGCAGTCGTCACCTTTCTCCCCATCTTTGTAGTGACAGAGGCACGAAGGAACATCTGCTTGGTACTGTGTTCCCACCATTATTTCCTAATACAAAAATCAAACAAAAGAAAACACATAGTACATTTAAATCCAAGAGCAAAGTAGCACTGATTAAACCTAAGACATAATGAAAACTCTTTATCTACGTTTCAAAACCAAATGTGTCCTTTACCTTCCTGGAGTCCTCAGGGCTTGGGCCATCTTCATCACACTCTGACTCTTTATCACCGTCAGAGATAGCGTTGGCTGAAAATAATAAAACAAATACAACTTAAATGAATTTCAGTTGCACCTGCTGGATGAGTTGTGGACTGTTTTAACAAAAACAAAACAAAAATTCATTAGTTGCAGTCCAAATTTCTTTGGACTTGAAAGTTAATTTATTTCAAATAGTGCATGGTATAGTATGGCACTAAATGAGAAGCATTAATCCAACAAAGTTACATTTTTAAAAAAATTTTTTAAAAAAGGACTGTTTTATAGCAATTGCAACCTTTCACTTACATCGAAGTGTTCTTGGGAAGAAATCAGTGGCCTCATGCGAGGTGACTGAAGGTGTCAGATCATCAGCTGAGGATTGGGTCTCCTCCTCGTAATCCCCAGACAGCAGGTCTTTTGCTATTTCCTCCTACAAAAAAAAAAAAAAAAAATAATATCCAAACCAAAGGAGCTCAATAGAGTACCCATTTTACCTATATAAACATTATATATACACACATTAATTAAGTTGACTTCTAATTGTGTTTCATAATTCATTAATACATTTTATAAACCTATTCATTAACTCTTTAACTACCACGGAGGCACTTACCTTATCCAAAGTCATGTCAGGCAGCTCATCAGTCAGGTCTCCAGAGGAGCTGTCTATACTGGAGCCTGCTGAGGCCTCATAGCGATAGATGGCCAACAGTTCTTCCAAAGGCATGTTCCCTTCCTGGACAGGAAAAAAAATGTGGAAAGGCAGAATGTATGATGCACATTGTTTTCGTTGTACCCGAATTACATCATGACGTCTAGGTAGGAAAACCTTGCATATTACACTTAATCAGTGTTTCATGAGGGTGTCAAAACATCATAAAAGTCTTTTTTTTTTTGAGTAAAAGTGACTGTCCTTTTTTCAAAATAAAACCAAATCATACAGTTAAAATACAATTTGTGAACAGCATTCCCATTGTCACAAAGAGACGTGAACAGAATGCATCTGTACACAAACTAGGTTGACCTAATAATTGGAACACATGAAGCCGTGACGCAAACAGCTTCACCTCATCATCACCGAGTTCGCATCAGCAATCTTTAGAGTGTTATAAAACCAACAAAACACCTTAAATGCGCATTACTACGGCATTAAGCAGGAACAAGAGCTCTGGTTCCCATATTAAGAATACGTAAACATGTTTTATACTCATCAGTTAATTCAGTAATTCTCAATGAGTCTTTTGCAAGTTACAGCAAATTACAGATACACAAGATCATAATAATTTAAAATCATCCACTCCAAGCAGCCGCCCCTCACAATAGTCAAAGCAGATTTGGTTATTTAAAATCACCGCACTTATTACATCTGCACAGATTTTGGACGTTTAAAAAAAAAAAAAAAAAAAAAGAATTGTTTACCTTTTCCAGGTCTGCAATTTCAGAGCCGAAATTTCTGCCGCCTTCCAGAGACTCTTCCTCCTCTAGAGTCCTCTCATCATCATACTCATGAACTAACATTTCTGCTGTTGGGTCAAAGTCATGGTCTTCTGATGATAAAGAGCCAACTGCATAATAGAAATAGAGAGGAAAAATGTGTTATTGCACATCCTGTGGAAATTAAACATTTCTCTACTAAAAAAAAAACACACAAAAAAAACCACACGTTACTTGATGGCAAGTAGAAAAGCAATTTCCAAACTATCTCCTCTAACAAATTGGGGGGGGGGGGGAAATCATATTTCATCTTCATGTTTTTGATTCGCAAATGTATTTCTTAAATGTGAAGATAACGTTTAAGTACAACATAAACTGCAGATACTAATAATGTATTACCTGGACTTGAACTCCCTAGGGAAGCCTGAAACAGAAAAAGAAAAAAACAAAAACAAAGTAGAAATTAGTGTAATTGTTAAAACATGGGCTCAATTATCATTTGACTTCGAACATTAATCCCAGCGTAGTTAAAAAAAAATAAAAATAAAAAAGACATTATCGGGCTGTAATATGATCAGTGAGGCAGGAAAGCTGCATTTGCCGCTAACATTACCTGACATAGATAGGAGGCTCTAACAACTAGCTCCGCTGCACACCGAGGACAGATGTGAGCACATTTTTTTTGTTTGTTTTTGTTTTGAACACTGGATTTGAGATGTTTCCGTGTCGACCGAAGAAAAAAAATAAATAAAAATAAAGCCGAATATATCGGGGAAGCCAATACGACTCATGCAGAGTCGGCTAGCCCGGCGAGCTAACCCCTGAGCCTGATGTTAACGTTATGCCATCGAAAAATGTAAACACTAAAAAAAAAAAATTAAAAAAAAAACAACATTTCGTATACGCGCTACCGGGAATCGATAAGGCTCAGATCATCTTGGATGGAAAAGGTGCCACTAATTTAGCCAATGATTAATTTTTTTTTTCCCATTCATCGTGAACCCAATCAGATCTGTTATATCCTTTAACCAGCAGGCTAACGTTGAATTTACGGATCAATTTACACAGCTGCTCCACCGAAAGCAGCTGAGAGAGCGAAGGCGCAGAGGCCTCGTAGTGAAGGATCAGTCCAAACATCCAGGCATATTTTAGAGCGATAAAAATGACAATTATCGCACAAAACACGCCGTGCAGAAGGCAAAAAACACCGTCTCTTCAATCGATAACGTAGAAATGAAAAATACAACACAGAAATTTTAAAAATATCGATTAAAGATCGATTGCTTCTCCCCTGTTTTCCCTCTTACCTCCGCCATATTGGTACCTTTAGCTAATGGGCTCGTTCTAGCGCAGTACCCGGATCAGCGCTCTGAGCCAATCAGCGATCCAGGTGACCGTCCGGGTCGTGACGCCGTTCAAACCAGCCACAGATCGAGACTAACGGGATTCATTTATGAACAGTGAATCTACGGCACGAAAAATTAAAGATACACATATATATATATATAAATATATATATATATATCTGCCGTAATGCTAAACACAAAGTCACTTTGTTCGAACATTCCTAGAATATACTCGGATCATTCCCGGCTGGATTTCCTGCTCTGTAATATCGCACTTTCAAACCGCGGTGTTAACAGAAATATGGTTTCTGTCACTACATTGCTGTAAGAACATTTACACTGCCTTCAGGTGGAAAATATTAAGAGGTTTTCAGTTGTGTTATCAGCCATACTACCCCCAAATACTAACCTCTACAAATTAAATCTTATTGTACAATAATAAACTGTTTATTTTATAAGTAATCAAATTGGATTGCATAAACTTTTACTCACATGATAGTCTACATCTTATTGAATTATTCATACCTGACAAAAATTCAGATATCCAGTTTATGATTTCCAATTGAGGCATGAAGCTGCTTTGCCTTAAGATTTCTGAGAGCAATTTTTATATTTTCAGATTAGGGTTGGACATATCTGATGATGATACTGAAACAGATATGTACCATAACCTTTTTCAGAATAATAATTTTAAAGTAAAAAAAATGTAGGCTATATTTTTCAAAATATACAGGCAGCAGGGGGCAGAATTACTGCATATAGCCACTCTATTTACACCACTGATATCTACTCCATCTTTCCCCATTCTCCCCTCTCTTCCTGTTTTGGATGACTGTGAAACCTCCCATTGTATTTGATCATATATTCACATGTGAAAACAGGTTGACAATTTGGGCAGGCTGGGGTGTAAGTTGATCCAGATCCAGTTTTCAATATGCAGAATCCACATATCCAAAGACTTCCCTCTGCAACCTACCTGACCAACAGACAAGTTTCTCTTTCTTCTGTTGTTGTTTCTGTGTTTGGTTGTGCATATCGGCCTCTTGAAATTGTTTCACTAGCAGGGAAACTATAGGATTTTCTAGTTCAAGGTGAGACTTGCACCATGCAGCTGCTATACTGTTAGAAGATCTGCAGATGTTTGTACACAGGCCGTCAGCTAGATACACTGCTTCCTGGACCTGACCAGATCCAGGGCAGGAGGTGGGCATCCTTCCTGCAGCAGAATAGAAAGATAACCATGTGTTTTTGCCATTTCAACAGATTAAATTTGTTTTGGACTTGAACTGTGATTCTTTTTTTTTGTGTGCGTCATACGGGTGAGAGTTTGAATTTTTTTTAATATTTTTTTTTGGAGTAAGGAGCATAATATTAATTTGTCTTTAAAGAAGGCTATATATATAGGCAACTAATTTCTCACTTTGTCAAGTTTGGCCATTCAGCTTAAGTGCATAAACCACAGTAAGCCCTGTATAAGAATAATGTGTCATTTGTTGGACCCGATGGCGCAATATTCTCATTAGAGGTAGAGGATGGTCTGACTCCTTGACTGTGCTTATAATGGCTGTCAGGATTGAATTGGATGAGATATTTTGTCACTTGTAATGGTGGTGCTTTTGCTTTGTTTGACTGAAAAACCTCATTCACAAACACAACCATATATGCACTGAAATACACATGCGGAAACATTGCTTGCACCAATAAACCGATCTCAATCCTGTGATGTAGACCAGCTCTCATAAATGTTGACTCGTTGGTTGCAAGTGGTGGGTGTCAAACTTTTAAATTAAACCATAACACACAATCTAGGGTTTATATATTGATCCAATTTAATTTGTCATTCTGTTTGTATTTTTTTTTTTTAGACTTGTCGCAGAAAGTAAACACCTCCGTGTTTGGAAATAGAATTTCCCATGAGGAAGAGCAGTGTGGGCTTCGTTTGGAAGACTCTGCAAACAAATTAGTCACTAACAGTTCAAAAGCACATCTCTCTGTAGCCCACATTTGTTAATGATCTGAGTTAAGTTGGACCACAATAAGGACCCAAAGTTGGACCGGATCAAGTTAAACAACCCAGTACACATACTGAATATACATGATATCGGAGTTGAATGGCTTCTCCAACAAAAGTATAAGGTCGTCATCAGATTCTCCTTGCAAATACGAGTTGTACCTGTTTATTGTTTGTTTCCCTGTGAACAGGTCACCATGTTTGTGTATACATAGTGAGTAGAATGAAATTAAAGCATCATTATCTGTTTCTTTTCTCTTTTTCCTCTGCAGCTAATTTATGATTATTATTATCATTTGAAAGCCCATTCACTCCCTACTTGTTCAGAACAATAAAGTCAGGAAGATGTGTTCCCTCACCAAATGAGTGAAACTGTCAGGTCAACAAGTTATCCTCTGACGTAGATTATGGAGAGGTGGGTGACGAAGGGTCACAGTCCATTGTTGTAGCATAAAACGGATGATGCTGATTAATGCTGGCACACACCTACACTGATTCTGCAATTGTCCAGCAACCACCCACTCAGCTGATGTGCCTCACAATACATGATAAAATGAATAACTTTCTCATAACTATCAATTATATTTCAGACCAAAGGGACACATCAGCTGCATATTCACAGATCATAATTTTACACGAGACATTACTAGAGGATGCCAGACTGAGTAAACTGTGAGTCTTGAACACATTTAGTATTGTTTATATTTGTTGTTGATGGTTTTAGAACACAAATAAAGCATCGTTTTTTTTTTTTTTAACCCTGCATGTGAGGAGGGAGACACTGAATTACATCGTTATGAAGACTCATACTAAAAACACATTTGGTTACAATATTCCCTCTGCGCATACTAAGGCTGGATGACAAAAAAATATATTTTTATTTTGCATTGTAGATAATGTCTATTACTTCTAATACCTCGAGCTAAACATCAATAAGAATGTCAATGAACAGATTCAATAAGTGATATATTGGTGAGGGTTTTTCTTTTTGTTTGTTTGTTGTTGTTTTCTAAATTTAGGTTGTAAGATAAAGAATCCATAGTTGATTAAGCTATGTTTGGTCACATATTTTTGTTTTATCAGGCAGTGGGTTTACTGTAAAAATAAACTTGGAATTGAATTTATTAAAAATTACCTTGAACTTTGGGAATTCAACTACTTGCCGCATATGTTAGTGTTCCTAATGCTGTGCCTTTCTTGAGTCAAGTCAGCATTGTGAAATAATTCATGGTATACTTTACAATTTAAAACGTTTGCCTACACCACCAGGTGGCAATGTGTGACAGCTTTAGGTTCTTTAGGTCATTTTCCACTACCACAGTGCTCCAAACCTCATCCACAGTCAGACTGCATCAATGATTTTATGAACACTGACTGCATGTTGAGTTGATATTGTTGGATGAGTCATGTAAAATTCCAACATGTGCAGTGACGCAGCTTTGTGTGTTTGAAAGTATAGTATTTATCCCCACATGCGGCTTATAAACAGTCAGCAGCTGCACAGCAAGTCCTACAGTATCAACAAATCTTTCTGAAGAACTTGGAAATTCTAAAGTTTATATTATCTACCAGTAAGATAAACAAGCTGTTTTGCTTACTTTAGTATAATGCAACTTCCATGAAATCCTGGTAAATTTATTGTACATATCTGTATTTTTATCATACTATGACACGAAGGAGCAAGACATGCAAGTAAACAATCTATAAAGAAAATTAAATTCAGTTCCATCCACAGGCAGGTATTGCTAATTTTTGTTTATCCCATTTCAAGTTTGCATTGCGGATGAAAAACAAATACAAGCTGCTCTGGTGAATACAAATTTCAGAAAATACTTAACAGCTACTACAATGCATCTACCTTTTTTTTTTTTTTTTTTTTTTTTACCTTTGTGAAGAAGAATGAAGGACAAATGGGTATTGGCATGTCAAGAATTTAAAGTAAAGCAATAAAATCAATAAATAAGTTATAAGCACACAGTCCATCACAGTAAAACGAAATGAAGGTCATGCTATGCTTAAACATTTGCTCCTTTTTGTGTGCACATGCTTCACATTTACTATTATCACGGTACAATAGGATACTGAGAACAAGATATCATGGAAATGTATCATTGGGAAGAGAAACTCAAATGATTGTGTTCCATTACAGCTGTAACATACTGTAATTGTTTAGCAAGTGTATTGTGTTGCACAATGTCCAGTGACATTTAAAGGCAGGGTACAATACATTACACACAACATGTAGTTGGTGTTACAGGAAATAGGTATTGACCATGAAGCCCTGAGGCTTATTAGGTGCAAACAGTTCTGCTTTTAGATCGTTATATGTTTAGGGATTTATTTTTGCACTTGAAACAGTCACTGGTGCTGTAATTTAAAGATACACGTCAGTTAGGTCTTTATTACAGAACATTGTTGACCATCCAATCCCATGCTGTCACAGCTCCTCCAACCTTCTGAAGCTCAGGCTGGAAGTTCAGCCAACAACCATTTACTTATGTCATGTGCGTCACAAATATCTTAAAATATGCTATTTGCTTTAACATTTTCCATCTTGCATATGTCTCCGGAATAAGCTTAAATGTGAGATGGGTTTTGTGCAAAATGCAAAGTGAAGTTCCAGACATATTAATTTGTCAAAATATAAATGCACCCTTTCGGTCATTGGAGAGGATTCTCTGGTATATTGAGGGTACATTAGTGGCAGTAGGTACAAAAATGGAAGCTATTACTGTAACACCTGAAATGGACGTGTAATTCTCCATGAAGAGGATTCTATGGAGATGAAATGGCCAGAGATGGCACAATTTTGTTCAAAACAGTCCCTTTATTGAAATAAAACTATAAATATGTTGCTTTTAGACTGATGGAAAGTTTTCAAATCAAAAAATACCTGAGATGTTCAAAAAGTACTTGCATCTTCCAAGATGTCCCTGTGTGATCCTGATCATTCTGCGAGGGCATTTCAGTGGGATCAG
Organism: Brachyistius frenatus; assembly: GCF_029030835.1. NCBI lineage: Eukaryota > Metazoa > Chordata > Actinopteri > Embiotocidae > Brachyistius > Brachyistius frenatus. The sequence goes on from NW_027210629.1 coordinate 2,443,769, forward strand.
GGTACCGCCACTGTTTCAGATTGTTAATTGAGTGTTCTCAAAAGCAGAACAATATGTGCTCACTCTAGTAGGGTCTTAAGTCTAAACCATATGTTGTTCTTTTTTACTGCATGACCATCTGTGAGCACTTTAATTGTTTGTGGTACCATAGTCTGTTCCCAGAGGGTGTGCAGTGCATTGTCGGACAATAGAAAGTTTGGAGGACACCACACAAAAGGTGTTCTACTACAAGCTTCCTAAATCATTCTACTGGTAATAGATATATAAATCAATAAACAAATAAATAAAAAATAAAACATTTAAAAAATAAAACATAAATTACCTTTTTTTTTTAAAGTTAAATAAGAATTTCCCTCATTAAGTCGCCAGCCATGGGTACCACTGGGATTGGGGTACTTGCAACATACAGTAACATCCTTAAGAGATTAGAAATAGTATGACTATGATTATGGATCTCCCTTTTATTAACATTTACATCAACTAAGCCTAGCACAGACAATTTAATTTGCTCTTAAGTGCACCGACACAGAGTGAAGCATGTCTGAGAGATCTTTCATTAAACCAGCCCTTAAAGCATCCATCAACATCGCTTTATTGCAGCCATTATGAGCTGGTACATGAACTTCTCCAGACTGTTGGGGATCTGTTGTCTCCTCAGGTAATGGGGTTGTTGAGTTTGAGACATGCATTAAACAAGATTCTGAGTATTAGCAGTGCTCTTTCTCTCCCCGGCACCATACTGAGCTCTACAGCACAGCACAGCAGTCCACCCTTCATTGGTTGCCTTCATGTATCATCTGTATCATACTAATGTTTGTCTAATCTAAAATCATACATGGGTTTTAAATGCATCCTACTACACTGTTTATCAGAGCACAGACAGTTTAAAAGGGGTTACAAATGTTGTATAAAACCCGTAGTAAAAACTTGGCAGTTCAGCTGTGTTCATTTTTTATTTTTTTTAAATACTGGAACACTGAGTAGCAGGAGCTCACTTCAAAGCGGAGTAACAGTGTGTGGGCACTGCAATTTCCTCTCTTTCTGTAGTCAGACGCACTATCTACTTGTGTAGGTGTTTGTATATATCCATGCGTCACACTCACATGTTTTATTTGAGATTACCTTTTTGAATGACTTGTTTTCAGCCACTGCCGTGGAAATGCCCATATTTGTGAAGATGACGCAAGGCAAACGTTGAGAAAAATATTAAATTCAAAAGTTAATTGTCCACTGTGTATTTAGGCTCAAAGATTTATTTAACCTTCCAAAAAGGAAGGTGTTAGTCCCAGTAGCAATAGATACAAACAATGTCTCTTTTCTTGTATTTATCCTCCTTTTGAAAGTATTCTTACAGGTGCATCTGTGAACATGTGGCTGTATCGCTGAAAAATTACTTAATACAAGTGATAGCACTTATCACACCAGCACTGGTGAAGGTTTTTTTTTTTTTTTTTTTTTAGCAGTTTCGGCAGCTCTACAGCTCCTTTGATTTGAGTATTGTGCAGAATATGCAAAGTGATGAGCAACGTACCAAATGTGAAAGCTAGAGGAAACAGCTGTGTTGTCATGGATAAGAGGCTCCTCATGACAAGACATGTGGGTGATTCTGTCTCCATGGTAACCGAAGATTCGAGCACAAGAATAGTTTGTCAGAGGAAGAGAACAGAAAGACAGAAAACTTAGGAAATGTTCTTTTTCTTTCTTTCTTTCTTTCTTTCTTTCTTTCCTTCTTTCTTTCTTTCTGAGTACATTAATTCACAATATCACACATACAACTCCCATTCAGACTCCCATTCACACCTACACACTGAATCTAAAAATGATTAAAGATAAAGAGACTGAGGTTTCTTACAATAGCCGGGCAATCAAAAAATAGACAGTTGTCTCATCTACTTTGTCTGTTTTCTGATTGAAATGACAAATGACAGGGTTTGAATTGTATCCCGTCATGGAAATCTTACACCGGTTGAACAAGGCAACTGTCTTTGCAAACCTTTTTCATTTTTACATTTGTGATAATTGACAAAGCAAAGCAAAAAAATACCATTATATTTGGATTAATAAAAATGTAAAATGCATGCCAGTTAAAGCTCTGTCTTTACTGAGCCTGAATATTGTGAAGATGGAGTTGAAAGATGAAGAAGAGATGAGAAGAAAAACGTCAAACTCAGTGCACTCCTTTTTTTTAAAGACTTCAACACTTAAAGCCGCACTAATCAATACCTTACATTAACAAAGAAGACACTTACTTACAGGGTTGCTTGAGAAACCTGCAGAACATGATCATTTCAATCTCCAGTTCCTCTTCTGTCCTCTCTGTTTCTGCATCATTTTGATTTCAGAGACAGGAACTTTTCTGGTTCTGGTTTGTTTGTTAGCAGCAGCATTGAAAAGTGCTTCTCAGCATACAAAAAAAAAAAAAACTCAGGTGAAGCTCTAATAGCTGTACATACCATTGCCAGACAGTTTCAAGCAGCAGTCAGACAAAACTGCTGGATATGTGGCGTCCACTATTGGAAGCTACAGGTCCCTCAAGAGCTGGTGAAGAGCAAAAAGTTTGAATACTGGACTTGCATTTGGACACAAACACAAAAAGGGCAGCAAATTGAGAAAAGCTGTGAAGACCTACATGCTTTTGGCCTTTAATTCTTTTATTGCTTACCTAGAATGTATTTTTTTTTTATCTGTATGTTACACTTCCAATAAGGGTCATTTTGTTTAATATTGAAATGTTGGCTTTGCTTCAGCAATTATGTTCATGCCAACAATAAAGTCATTGCTATAACTGCACATGAAATAAAAATCGTTATGTTTGTACTCCACGTAAAGCTTAACATAACATTTCAAAGTTATAATATTGGTACACTGAGGAATCAGTTAATCATCTAAAACTCCCATCATGTTCTCTAATCCCTGTAAAAACACCATGAGACAAATTCAGGATGAAGTCATGCAAACTGAACTTGGACGAGAACATTAGGGACCTAATTTTAGGGTAATAATTAGTTTTGACTGACTATAGCTTTTGATGTCCTGCCATCTGGCTCTGGTTCTCTGGGTTAGTTAAAGTGATGATTAAAGGATGAAAGAGAAGCTGTTAAAGGCCGTTATCTTAAAAATAAACTTAGAAAACTGTCATTGTAACTCACTGAAGCTACTAGTGTCTTATATTGTTGTCAATTAAAATTATATGAATGATCTTGCTTGATAAATGGGAGAAATGTATTAATTTGACTTTAAAGGAACCAGAAATAATTGTTCCTATCTTCACAGTAACACATTCCATTCCTGAGGGGTTTGCCTTTTCTCATCCTCTTTTTTCTGGGCTAAATATGAGGCCAGGTATGCAAAGAAAGCGGAGTGGAGCCACAGGTGTGTGTCTAGAAGTAAAAGCCATCTGTGAGCTGTGATAAGGGGATGTTTAAAAAAAAAAAAAAAAAAAGTCTATAACTATTTCCTCACCCGGAAAATTTTATCCCATGGGCTTGTCAGTGAAGCGAGACAGTGCAGCAGTCTTTTGTGCTGTTTCATTATTTTACTCAGAGATGTCTCGTGGGAGACGATGCTGCAGCACAGATATGATCGTTATATGACAAAATATATCTGCTTCTCTGTCAGTTTTTCAAGGGATTTGAGATTGTGCTTTTTAAATACGAGGAAGATAGTGTGGAAAAAAAGGATGAGGGAAGCTTTTTTTTGTGATGCAGGGCATGTCGCTCCAAATGTGTGAGAATATAACCAGTCAAGTGTCTTTATACTGTAGTACAGAAAGCACAATTCTATCCAGCAGTACATTTCTATATTTAGAGGTGGCAGCTCATTGAAAACTCTAAAGAATTGAGTCTTTGAAGTTACACTGTTCAAAATGTGTGACCACCTCCCGAGCTCCTCTAATCCTGCTTTTATCATACCTCTATTTTTGAGAGCATTATCAGAAGACCGTAGGTGGTTAGATTGGAAGAGGAAAAAAGTAAACTCTCTGGTGGAGTAGCAGGAAGTGTTACATTACGTAATCGCTTAGTTTTCTGTGCAGTTACTTACTCCACATATTCCCATTGTCCAAATTATCCACTGCCTCCATCTTTTCCTCCATCAGTAAAGCCCAACTGGAAATAAAGAACTTTAATCGTACTTCAAATTGAGCATTTAAATACAACAACTATTTCCAAGTCACTATCAATGTCAGTTATTTGAGGACAGGGTTGCAGTCTGTGAAAAATGGCAGATAGGAAATACACTTCCTTAACCACAAAAGCTACAAAACAGGCAGAGAGCAGATTGTTATTTCCCAAAGAGACTAAATATAGTGGCTGGGACACCCTGAATACAAACACAAAGCTGCAAACTTCCATCCTCTTTGCTATTCTGATCAGTGCTGAAACATGACAATGCTCATGACACAAGTTTTCTTGGCCGAGAGCCTGAAATATCTGTGACACAAAGTGGCGGTGAAAGGAAACTGTTAAGAACGTATGTGATTGCTCTGTTAGCTTCATCATTTTGTTGGCTGTTTAATTGTTTTGTAAGCATTGATGTTCTGTAGTAATTATGTGTATACAAAAGATGCTTTTGAAAGTATACCAGGGTTTATGCAACTTCTTGCTTCATCTACTTAAATATAATTATATCTACAATAAATAATGAAACATAATAATAACTTTATATTGTGTGTTTTTAAGTGAATATATGGTTTGATGTTCAATATTTTACAACAAAATGTCAAGAGATTGGCAGGAAAATGAGTTTTAGTTTGTCAGTTTTTGTTTTACTTTAATATTTACCTGCCAGAAAACATGGAATTCTATCCAAAGGTCGTAGGAGGGGAGGTGTTCCATCACGTGGTCATGCAGCAGTAACGGGGACGTGCTCAGCTCACCCCTAACCTGGGTGGTGGCTGACTTTCACAGCATTGTTCCAGGCCTCCATTGCTCTGCCATTTTGTTTCCTGTGCAGAACAGGAAGTCCTGCCTGCAGCTGTTCCCAGGACTGTGAACTAAAGAGCTTTTGCTGGCTCAAGCGCGCACACACGCACAAGAACACAGGAACACACACACTTAAACACACACACACACACAACAGTAAACACACATCCTCTTCCTTTGTGCTTCCCCTCAGCCTGAGTTCAGGATGCCCTCCTCTGATGTGAAGATGACCCCCAGGGATGATGGGATGAAGCCTGAAGCATGTACTCTTTCCTTTTCAAGACAAGAACCCTGCTTGTGTGTAGGCTATACGTGTGAAGAATATTATTGAATATTATTGAAAGGATGTTACAACACAGGTAATTTTACACAAACTGATGAGAGATATTTGTAGTTTAAGTACAATGTAATATAATGTGTATATGTGAACAGGTGTAAGATAAAACATTATTGTTCTGACTAATCAGATTCAAATCTTTTTAGGGTCTGTTTAATTTTACACTTTTTCTGCTCTTTAGGTTGCATCTACTATGTTCTCAAAATCACTACTATTTTTTGTTTTTCACACAGAGTGAGAAGTGAACCTGTGATTCTCAGCATGAAGGCAAATACACAACCGTGGGAAAACGCCAGATGACCTTGTTCTTACTGAGAGGCTGATACCCTCATGGCTGCATGTTGGAAAGGTTCAGGAGAATGGATGTTGGTATTATTTTGGCATCAACAATTACATCACAGACAATATAGTTGGTCAGATATTGTATCTGCACCAGTTATTGTTCCTGTGTAGCCATTCTGATAGTCCTTTGGTCATAAAGCAGATCTGATGTAAACGTAACAACTATGCAGTCTGCAAGCATTCTCAGGGGGCTGCAATGATATGCAGCACACAGAGATCATATCACATGATGTCATGCTGATGAACGCTCTCACCCCACAAAGGACAAAGGCACCTTTAGACAGCTCAAAGCAAAAGGCCAGTGTCACTGGAGGTAGGACTAAAAAAGGTTACTCGACACTTGAGCAGACCGAAGGCTTTAAATTCCACTCTCTTGATCGTCTGTCGCATATTATAACTCCTTTAACTCCTGCTCCAGCAACCAATCAGTTGGAAATGTGCACTGTATGCTTGAGCTCAGTGGAACTAATTCCCATTACTAAATGTTACATTAATAATTACAATGATCTTGTTCCTCACTTGGCCCACATTTCCCAAGGTCACAGGGAGCTGGAGTTTATCCACGACCGCACTGGGTGGGAGGCAGGAAAATACCCTGGACATCTTGCTCATCCATCAGGCCAAACATACACCTTCTCATTCACCTATGGGCAATTTAGACTGCAGTCCATCTGATAGGGAGTGTGGGAGGAAAATGAAAGAATTGGAGGGAACCCATGCAAACACAAGGAGAGGCATGAGATATTTTGCATTGGATTTTTACATAATTTCAACAATCCCCAGTTGAAATCTCAGTAGGAGTTACAATGTTAATTAACTCTGGCATTATTCTATTGTTGAAAAACATGCTTGATTATGCGTGGTCTAAGAAAAGTAGAAAATACATTTTGAATTGTATGTACCTTTGTTTTCTATTGGCAATTTGACATTTGATGTATGACTAATTAGATTATTAGTTTATGGAGTAAAAAGCACTTATGACAATTATTCCACTCCCTGTTCCCTTTTGACAAAGGCTATTAGATTTAAACCATTACAACTAAGAAAACACCTTTTTCCTAAGATTAAATATATAAAATGCAACAAAAATGCTCGTTCTTTAAGATAAAACATGATGGATTTTTTTTTTTTTTTTTTAAATGAGTCAGCTCTCACTAACAATAATAGATGATGAGCCACACCAGTGACTATCGTAATCAAACAACTCTTTAAGGGTTCTTTACTTCTGTTTCACATCTGAGCAAAACGTGCCTCAAGTAATCTATAATTCCTCAAACATCACCTCTAAAAAGACACTCGTATAAGAAATACATTGTGTTCAAGATACTCGCTGACTCAAGGAATGTAAATAAACCTCTCACATTCCTGCAATTAATTTGACTTCCCCTCTATATCCTTTGTTTTATCCTCAGGAGAAGCCGGTTTCCTCCTCAACACCATCCATATGTTTCCTCAAAAGGAGGATGCCTCTCACACCTCCTCCACTCTGAGGGCTCCACCCTTTCCTCACTTTAGACCCTCGGCCCAGTCAAGTTCAACAGCGAAGTCCGGATTGGGTGTGAAGTATTAGCACACCGTTTCGTACATTAAATCCTGATCACATCTCACTGTGGAGTACAAAGGGGAATATATGACCGTTATGGGTGTGTGCCTGCATGTATGTTTTTTTATGTGATTGGACACTATACATGCTTTCTGTGTGCCAAGGGACTGATGAAACTCAGAACTATGAAAAGGAAATTCCCTTGGACACAAAGTGGCATCCCAATATTGTTAAAGTTAAATCAAATCCTCCAGAAAGCTTAATCGTATGCAACACAGCCTGGATTTCATGTTGTATCATTTAGCTGTAATAGTCTAGGGATCCGGACGTATTGTTTTAGAGATTAAATCTGTGCATTGGTGTGTGGCGATTCAACCTGTAAAGCAATATCTTGTTCATGGACAGACAAGACTAGGAGAACTACAAAACTTCATATTGCAGACAATTCAGGTGAAACATATTTCAGTTAAAATGAGGACAATGTGGGGGAGCTAGCTTTCTTTTTCCATAGTCTCTGAAGATGGCTGGATGAGCCTCATATTTGCAATAACAGCAGTTGAGCATGGGGGGCACTATCCACCTACATAGGCCATCTATATCTGTGGATTCACTTGTGACTCACTGAAAAAAAAAAGAAAAAAGGAACAGCTCTCTGACTAAGGGGGAAGAGGTGGAGGAGTGCGAAATGCTGCTCGGCTCAGGCAGAGAGAGGAGAGCATAACTTGCCCGACACCAAGCAAGCTCAGTGAGTCATTACCGGAATCCCATGAACGCGCAGGGTAGCGAAGCCTCCCCCTTAACAGGTTCAGAGGAAGCCTCTCCCACAGGGTGAGCAGGTGAGAGGCAAGGAACTTCCTCCAGAAGGTTATTAAAAGGTGTGGACAAAGTTTGGGTCACTCCGGTCAAACTGCATCAGAATCCTTATTTTCTGAAGGCTGCAGCCAGTTCAGAGTCATGAAAAATGAATGCAGGGAGCTTTGTCAGCCGGAGTACCACTCTCTCACCGGTGAAAAAGCATATGAAGAACAACTGGTCTAAATTCCTGCCTTCAACCATGTGATGCTTGAAACCACTGCATGCATGCCAACGCTTTCAAAAGCTACGTGTCTACATTTTTATCGTATTTGAAACATTATTCCTTATTATCTGAAGGGCTTCTGCCGATTTTTCACACTTGTGTGGGAATGTCCCTGTGAATGTGTCTTCGCTCACACTCACCATATGTGTGAGTGAGCAGTTTTCATACACCTGTGAGCTTTGGCTGAACGTGACAGAAGAGGGAATATGTGGGAGAGTGGAGACGTCTTAAAACGTCAAAGACAGACTTGTGAAAATATTATACAGCGTGAACATACAGCAGGAAATAGAGGTAAATGAAATAAAAGTACTGTTATGTCATATATGAATATACAATAACGTCACCAGTGTGGCAGATAAATATATTATTATCATTTTACATGTATATCTTTTTCTCACTTATATCATTGAGTAAATGGAGGGAGAGTTACCTTCTCTACATTCTTAAGGCCAAGAATGTTGAACCGCCTGTTCTAACGGAAGTGAGTCCCTTTCTATGATTCATAAGCCCTGTCCAAAATGACTCCATGCTTGTACACTAAATTACCTTACTGAGTAAGTGTTTTAAAGAAAAATGTGCACCACAAAATATTTGTGTCTATTCTTTAGCTAAAAAGAACACAAAGCTTATTATGAAATAGCCTATTTAGTGTTGAATCTTTCAGGCAATAGTGAAACACAGCTCAGAATGTTTTCATCAGAATTTAGGATTTAAAGAAGATGAACAAGATGTCGTGAAGCAGGGGAGGATTTATACATTTAAATGTAGTTTAAGCAAGTCTTTAATTATAGATTATTCTTTTTTCTAATGAAAGAGACTGTTTACCAAATGTCTGTTGTTCTTTGTTATTAGAAGTAGAAGTACTTGAAGAAATCACACTTTCTAATTCAAGGAGCATTCAGCATTTGCACTGTGTATTGCAATTGTTTACCAACATCAGTCAGGCCCAGTCACTGCACATGGGATATGGAAGTTCTTGTCCTCATTGTGAGGTGGCAGGTTAGACAGATGAAATGTCCTCACGATGGTAAACAAAGGAAATCTGATTTGTATTTAGTCTGGGCTTAGGCTTTGCCAGCAAGCAATGGTTGTATGGCTTGGATACATGATAGGCAGTGCATTACATAGAAATTATAAATCTCACCAAGACTAACATTTACACCTTTTAGACCATTCAAAGTCCACAAACTGTCTTTTACATGGAGGGAGCATGCAGAAATGCACACAAAGACCTTTTGCATTTGTATTTATGTTGCATATATACATTCATGCATGCATGTATATGTCAATGCCTAAATATTTAAAAGGACAGTTGCTGAATTACAAAACCCTCCATGACACTCACTTCCCTCCAAGTACTACTGTAAAAGCTGAGTTGAAAAAACAAAACAGGATGAGGATGTGTTGAATGAGCTTTCTCTCTGGAAATTGTTCTTATCATGAGAGCTATTTTTGAAGATGAAAACTACAAACAGTGAATCCAGATCCAGACATACAGTATATTACTCTGGATTGTTTGCATCCATGAAGTCACTGCTACTTTTGATCGACACAGTGAGTGTATCTTCACTCAACATTGTGTTCAGAGCTTAAGTGATAATAATTCACAAGTTGAGTGTGTTACGTGATTTAGTGCACTGTGGGTTTTCTCTCTGGCTGTTTACAAAACACAGTGTACGGTAGACGTCATTTGGTGTGTCAGTAACAGAGTTGCAGCCTCAACCTTGGACACAATGGGTGAGGTAACTCTTCGAGGCAAATGTTTTCTAGAGATGTTTTGAACACAGAGGAAGGGAACTGGGGAGATAAAAAAAAAAAAAAGAGAGAAGGAGGGAGGAGAGGAAAAGGAGGACTTTGCAGCTGCAGGAGCAAAACAATAATGTGAAACAAACAGTGAAAGGAATAAACATGACCCCCCCCCCCCCCCCTGTCCCCGTCCCCCGTCCCCGTCCCCTGTCCCCCTGTCCCCCTCCCACACCCTTCCAGAAAAGACCCCCTGGTACCTGCAGCAGGATGATGTGGCAGTTAGTGATTAAGCACAACCATCATTTCAAACTGTCATGACTTCAGATGTCATGAACTGCAAAGTCAGTGTCTGTTACAAAGCATGATGGCCAGGTGTTGGTTTTTACTGGTGAAAAGGGAACGCTGTACATTTTTTGTCATCCTAGAAGCTCTGGGGATCACAATGTCAGTCACATGGTTCATCACTCCTGTAGTCGAGACTGACGTATCTTGAAAATTATAACATGGAAATATGTAGTATAGTGCAGATATCAACAATCCTTAGAGGATAACGTCTATTTTACTTGGTGATCTTCTTGTTGAATGATAAATATTGGACGAGGATAAATTGTACCAACTTTGGTCAATTAAACATCTGATATTCACAGATTAGAGCTAATTTACATGTGTTAGCACACTAACACACTGAACTAAGCTGACCAACATGGGAAAAAATACACCTGATAAACATCAAACTGTTGCACTCGCATTAGGAACATACTAGTATTTTAGGATTATGGTCAAAGCAGTGCTTCTGTTAAGTACAGCCTCACAGAGCTGGTGCTGAGGCTCTAGACTCTTGTTAGAGTTAAGAGCATGTGTTATTGTATAAATTGTGCATAAACTGCCAGAGACCGTTATTGTTACATAATGGTGTGCATTGCTGTTCTTCTGTACTCTATGTCATGTACTGAACTGTAATGTATTTGCAGTTATTTCTATTCTATGATATTATATTAAAAAAAATTAAAAAAATGTGAACAAAATAATACATATTTAGTGCAATAATGATCCAACCATCTCACAGAAATATATGAAATGACCTCAACCTCTAAACAACCACATTACATGAAAGTCGCATGCAATTTTACCGTCACCACCACATAATATGGTGTTAGCAGTCCTGATCTTTGCACATATTTCTGAGACCATTTGTCCGTCCTCCTTCACTTAACCGTTACCAACCACTTTTTTAAAATGCTAATGTTTTATGACGATGCCATCGTTAAAGTCTGGTAATGGTTTGGGTTAAAATGATGACTTCATCTATTGTGAGTTAAAGTCAATACCTTCTTAAAGTTACGCTACAATTGTCATCATGGCAACAGGAACAAGGTTTTCAAATCTTTTCCAACTCACAGTTGGAAACAAGAAGCGAACAGTAGCCTCCTGCACCCAAGTGCACAATTATCTTAAAAAAAACACACCAGGCTTTTGTGTGGCTACCACAGCTACCACCTCAAAGTATCCTTGACTTTCTATTGCCATTGTACTGGCACACAATTTGAACTCATTACATACCACTACTACGTAATAGAGGTTGTAGTTATTTTGCATATTTCTGTGAGACCCCACAATCTGGGTATATCCAAGTGAGGTCCTTTAACTGACATCCATAACCTTACAATTCAGTGAAAACAGGGATCACCAGCAGCTGAGGAAAAGCTTATTAACGGTCATTGTTCTCGTTATTATCCCTCCGTATCCCGTTGAGCTTCCGGTGCAGTCTGAGTCATCAGGGATAACTAATATAGAGAGAGAAAATGGGGGAGAGAGGGGGTATGCGATGTTCTTGGCGTCCAACCCTGAAATGTGGTTATTTTCACTTTGTTACTTTGCCTGTTATTGTTTTATTCTCAACAGTATATCGTTCTTAGTCATGGGCTGCAACTAGCATTTTTGCTCCCACAGATTGATTTCATTTTGGTTCACAGCATGCATAATTTAATTATTCCAACCCCTAGACAAAATAATGCATCAATTTTATGACAAGTGACAAGCCAGGATGAGATGAGAGGATATAATGAGTTTTGCATAAACCTTTATGTATCCGGATACTCCTACACAGAGGTCTCTTAATATCATTGCCAAAATCTAACATATGTTGCATCATCTATTCAGGAGTGTCTGATTTGCATGTTGAATCCCATACTGAGTGATTGTTGCAAGCCAGAATTTCAACATTTGTTGAAATAATGCCTTGTAGTAAAACAATTTGCCAGATATCCCCAGATTGGATTACAAAAAGCGATATAATTTTACCATGCTTTTGTAAACTAATTTCTCTGAATAATGAATCTGCATGGGTTTGCAAATATTTGACTACTATACCTGATGTATCTTGCAATATCCAGCCCTGCTTCCCATCATGTTATTCATGCACGAGAGAAAGAGTGTACCCTCAACCCATCATCTGGCTTCCACCTCTGTTTACAGAGTTACGCGTGTCCTCATTAAATTGAGGAGTGCAGCTGGCTAGACAACACACGGGGGCTTGTTGTCCTGAACTCCGGGGTTAGCGGAGGAAAGTTCACCACATCAGAAAACCACCGGATCAGTTAAGGTCCACTGACCTGTCAATCACACCAGTTTGCTGAAAAATACATCTGCTGTCCAACTGAATTATGTTTTCTCTCATAACTCCGAGGCCGGGGGTACTCGGAATGCTAGAAAAGGTCCACTGTTACACTGAGACAAGATTATTTGATTTTTCCTACAAAAAAGGTCAGTCTTCAAACAGTCTCATGTTTTTTTACTGAGCAGAGGGTGAGCTGCAGAAAGGTCTGCAGGAGACAGAAAACTAAAAAGGAAGAGAAGACAGAACAAAGTGTGTGACCTTTAGCAGACAGACTGAAGATTGGAAAGAGCAGCACAATTTTTTTCAAGCTTTGGGAAGAGTCAGGGAGGATTCTGGGAGCTTAACTCGTTGTAATTACATGTTACTCCATCTGGATGAGAGGACAGAGCAGAGAGGGCAGGGGAGCGACCGGAGCACTGTGTTTGCGTGTACACAAAAGTACTTCAGTCTGCAATCAAAGTTTGGCAGTAAAATGTTCTTAAAGTGAGTACTATAGTGTTCATTCTACATTGTTTTATTTGTATGTTGCATTAACCTTCTTCCTTTTACTGCTATAGTCCTGCAATTACATGCGTTTGTTGCTGCAACCTGAATTTCCTCCAGGATCATAATTAAGTTGGAGTTAAATCTATATGTTGAGCACTTTTTTAAAAAAAATTTTTATGTGCATTATCCCCATAAACTAACCATTAGATTAATATGATATCAGTTGTATTATATTCCCTTCTGAAATAGGTTAAAATGCAGTGGCATCAAAACTATATTGTGCATGTCTGTTTGACAGATTGTGAATATGTGCGCGGTATGCATCTGTGAACGAGCATTGTGTTTGGGCATGTGCATGTGTGAATGCCGCAGTGTATCTGTTCTTGTGTGTGTGTGTGTTATCCAAAAGTGTCAAGCAATGGCCACATGGGGCAAGGGTGGCTAGTGTTGCTTGGTAGTTGGACGTGATGATGCTTGACAAAGTGTCTGTGTGGTTGTGTGTTTGTGTGAGTGTGTAGGGACCAAGGCTACAGTGAAGCTGCCAACAAGTTTTTTAGTCTGAACTTGCGCCTCAGCATTAATAGAGCCTCAGCACAACTGAGTAAACACTGAAAATCACTTTCAAAAGAAAATGTTCCCTTCTTCTCCGGCATTAAAACAGGTGCGATAGCACTAATATTTTTGTACTGCGACATGATCTCAACATCCAGTAATATGTCATAATACATACATAATATCATGTATGTAAGCAACATGTTTAAAAAAAAAAAAAAAAAGCATATTTCTCATGACCATATAAACAATTACCATGTGACAGTTCTCAAAAGAAAAAGGAATGGAAAAATCTTATCATATTATCTTCGTAACAATTATCATGATTACCATTAATTCCAATGTCATCAATTAAAGTTATCACAAAGTCATCACACCACGTTAAGAGTCTTTTGTACTGTACATTTCGGCAGTAACAAATATATATATATATATATATATTTTTTTTTTTTAATTAATCATTAACATCATCATCATTGACACCGTTTTCACCTCATCATTATTGCTATCATCATCACACGACCTACAAAATCAGTCTTAATGGTCTGTCATCTGAATAGTGTGTTGTTATTGTTATTATTTTTCTCAAGCAGAGGGTTAATTTGATGTTGTTTTGCGAGCTGAAATGCTGCATCACTAGCAGTAACTCATGTAAGCAGGGGAAGCTGCAGTTGACAGGGTTGACCTTAAGAATAAATGTCTCCTTGATAAATCATCTGTGTGTGTGTGTGTGTGTGTGTGTGTGTGTGTGTGTGTGTGTGTGTGTGTGTGTGTGTGTGTGTGTGTGTGTGTGTGTGTGTGTGTGTGTGTGTGTGTTACCATGGATACCACAACAGGAACCGAGCCAAAAATGAGATATGATGATCTAAAACAAACGCATTGCGATGTGACATACATTAGTGGAGTTCGTCATGGTAACAAGCTCTGCAGCGACGCAAGATGAGACTAAATGGCAAGTTTTACTTTTCAGTGTCTCAGGAAGTCAATAAAGGCTGTGAATCTGTGAGTTGTGTCAAGTGAGGTAGGTTTTGAAGGTTACGCTGCCATCTGCATTCTTAGAATTTTCTCTTTACTTGTGATTCATTTTAATGATCATTAGTTATGTAACACTGTTAAAGAACAGATTGTGGCATTCTCTTATTATGACTAGCACTTTGTTTCAAAAGAAAGATGTGATATAATGGCCATATATTTTAAGAGGAAGCAGATTCTTAGAATCAGGAGAAAAGCTTATTTTTTTTCAAGACCCACATTTGAGCAGTAGAATTCAACAAACAGAAGAAGCAGAAACAGAGATACCTATTCATACACTGACCCTTAACTGACCTTAAAGCCTGCTTGGCATGAATTACTTAACAGGGCTAAAAGCATTTGAAAAAATAATGGACACAGCCTCAATGACATGTTCAATGTTCACAGTTATGAAGCTTAGCTTATCAATCAGCAGCGAACACAAAATCATGATTTCACGATGAACCTGCAATTTCACTGTCCACCCATGTCAGGTCAGCCAACAGCTAATCTAAATACCATCTCCAAAATCACCTGCAACCACATGCAGGTAGTGAGTTGCCCAAAATGCGACCATGTTGCGCCAAAGTTACGATCCACATTACAGCTGGTATTCTGGAAATTATCTCTGCCGAATACATGTTGATGAGATCAAGCAGCCATAAAAAAACATATTTTAACAAGAGGGCTGAAAATGATGAACGAAAGTGGCATGCATCCGACAATAAATGCAGTTAAGAATAGTTGTAACATTAATATAAAAATAAAAAGGTAAACCATGAGGCTCTTCATTTAGTGTAACATATGCTTCAGCCAATTCTTTATGCGTCTGTTGTTTATTATTATATCAAAACACGCACACAAACAGAAATGATGCAGAAATGTTATACCCATAAACAAAACAAGTGTTAGAAATTACAAGTAAAGCAGATACCAACTCTGATATCTTTTAGAAACCCAGCTGTAGTTTCCCCTTTGTTACAGTGGTATCATTGTCTTACTTTTAGTTACTGTAAAAGTTATGCAGTTTAGTTTTACTTCTCTTTCATAATTTTTTTGTATTTTTCCCTACAAAATTACATCTGGGTTACAGTAATGGACAAAGTAATTTATTAAAGTTAGACAGCAGAATAGCTCTGTGAATGGGGCTCGGGGCTCCACGTGCCTCAGTTCAGGTACCCATTGTCTAATAAAGCGGTCACATCCTTTAACATATCTTGATGTTTGAGTTTCAACTGTGTCTGAACAAACACGGGATGCATCTGATGATCATTTTCACCAAACATCATTGTTTTGATTGCATTATGGTATTCTTTTATCATGGTTTAAAAGATACTACAGCGATACGAGCCTCCAATGACGAATAAATAAAAGGGAAACCCTTGTAGTTCGAGGGTGTCTGTGGTTAATGTGAATTTGAATTTCAAAGCCTCAGCTGGACTTTGGGGAAGACCACAACAAACAGATCAAGAGGAAGAGGGAAGCTTCTTTTTTTTTTTTAAACTGTACAGTATTCCTTTGGGGTTGCATAATGTATGCTACTGCAATGTTAACCTGGGGGGCACTGACCACCACAGGGGAACGAAGAGGATGCAGCTCTAACAAAAGCTAGAACGCAAAAATAAAAGGTGGATCCAGCTGTATAAATCTGATTTCAGACATTTTAATGGGAAAAGAAAGCCTTTTTTTGGTAATAGGACATAAAATGTCAGGGCAGCCAGAGGATGAATCACCAAAAAACGAAACAGACTCATCCCTGATGTAAAAATGTCACATCATGCAAAGTCTATGTGTGAGAATGATGACACATCAGAGAGTACTTGCTTTGTTATTCAGGGATTCAGCTCAACAACTTTACACTGCAATGATTAGTGTTTAAGTGACATCCTGAAATGAATGGCATGCTGATGTGCCTTAAATGTCATGCTGTGTGAGCTGCAAGTATGATGTCATTTTTCTGTGTTCTACAGGAAATGACTCAAACAACCCATCAGTTTGTTTTGTTATCGACTTGTAAACTTGAACTGCATTCAGTGGTCGTCCGTGGAGAGATGGCAAATGGAGCACACAGTGACAGAGGGAGATGGCATCGGGATTTATATTCAGCAGCATTACCCCAGGATGCTTTTCCTCCCCTTCTGTTCTGACTATTGCTTAATTTTTGCAGGTTTTGATTTAATTTCGGCTGCATTAGTGATTCATTTAGTCTTTAAATCCCAACATTGTTTAATCTGCAATGGCAGCTTTTATAGAGGAAACATACTTTTTTTTTTTTTTTTAATTGATCTCTGACATAATAGCACAGCAAACTGAATGAGGAACAAAAACTCATGTCAACCACCCATGTTGTTTCCACAAAAAGCCATAATAATCTCATCAATGCTTCTTCCTCATACCTAATTCACATTCGATTATATTTGACATAAACTCCACAATGGTTACTTTATCTGACTGTAATACTGCCACATGTTACTGATGCTGTAAAGCAAGATGTGACCTTTGTGAGCCGTCTCTCTATACGTCCCATCACCGCACGCAGCTCTGATAATTCCTGTTCTCATTCATTGTTGGCATTTTATCTCGAATCGTATTTAGGATTCATGGTTCACCTTCATGACCCCCATATTTCACCATTTGTTGTCTATAATCCCATATTAGTCTTCTCAGTTTTTTTGCACCCAGTCCTTAATACCCATCCCTGTGTCTTTCTTCTCACACTGGCTTCCTCTTCCACCCTTTTCACTCGCTCCATCTCTCTACCGCTCCGTCTCTTCACCTCTTCTTCACATTAGTATTCTGTTCAGTCCCAGTCAGTCGAAGCAGAGAGTCTTTGGGTGTCTGCTCCTCTGGTTTGAAGCCACTGGAGTGAGGCACCCTATACGGCAGAATATTTTATTCATCAGAGCTTAATTACTCAAAGAGACATACACACACACACACACAACCTCACACATTAACTCTGTGCTAAATGTCTACCTATGTCTGTGTTACATCCTGTCTGCCCAGACCCACCCGCTGTCTCTCTCCCTCTCCTGTGTGGTGGTAAGCAGTGCTGCTGCACTGCAACCTGCCCCTGAGTGCAGTCGACGCTGACAGATTTCATTAGAGCTGTAATGCAACCTGTCTCAGTGTCTGCCTTGATAAGTCCTTCAGGAAGACACAGACCCGAGACATCACCACACAGCACAACACACAACCCAGCGTTAAACAGCACGACACAATGCGGCATTACAAAGCAAAACAAAAAGATGGGATAAAAAGGGAAATACGGCACGAGACAGCATCTTGACAATCACCTTGAAATTGCAACCTAGTCAAAAATAACAGCTTAAGTTTCCAGACCTGTTTTATTATGAATGTGTGTAATGCAAGTCCTCCAGCTTAATTATATGTATTTCACAGCAAATTGAATGTGAAGTCCACCATGAACATAAAATCCTGGAGGATTGGGCTGCACTATGACACTGAATACCTGCTGTGTCTTAGTAACCCAGATGGCATTTGTAAAGACATTTAAATGTTCAGTGAAGCATAATATGCTAATTTCACATCAATGCCAACTCAAGCAAAGAAGGATGTTCCAGCTCAGAAACATCATCATTTCAGTGCTGCTGCAGCATCCAGGCTTCCATGTTTTTCACTTTCTCACAGTCAGGTCATTTTAGAATGTTATAGCCTTGAAATGTAGTAAAGTCCCATGTGGCAGCACCTGTGGTTTCTTGGCCCTCATTCAAGTGCAGTTTAATACTACCGAGCCTAGAATGTGCAGCCAAACAAACTCACATATTTTGATAAAGAAGTCTATGATTTTCCGTTTTCCATCATGTCATTATCAACAACAAAAAATTGTAAGTTAATGTTGTGAGAGTTTTCCATGCAACACCAGTGCATCGGGTGTGCATCCTGTCTCCTGTAACTCTTCATCCACATGTGACCAGGTGATAATACACAGGAGCCAGAATAAAATGGAACTTGAGACTGATGTAGACAAAGATGTGAGCTTTATTACATTATAAAAAAATAAAACGTATCTCCAGTTGACTGGATAATCCAACTAAACACAGGGAATAATGAAAGGGTTGAAATAACCGTTTAACACAAAAATCAAATCAACCATAAATTAACAACCAAAGAAATAAAGAATGTGGGTCCAAACTGCACTGTCAGGGAGGCTGGTGGAAAAGTAAGATGCACAACAAATAAACACCACTGCAAAAAAAACTAATTGCAGCTAAACTAAACTATTTAACAGCACTACAATATGTTGAAACTTAAAGAAACTCAAACAAAACATGCATGAAGACTGCCACCATTTTGTTCTCCCTGGCAGCCCAATTACAGCCACACTGGAAGGAAATGAAACAGAAAAACAGCCCAAACATTTTTTTTTTATTAAAACAAACTAAAACCTAACAAATGGTGGGAAAAGAACAGTGGCTGGCTTCTCTTAGAAGTATCTGGTAAAAAACTAAGGGAACAAACAAACAAATTAATATACAAAAGAAACTTTACAACCACATTTTACAAACTCTATGCAGAGTGGAAACAAAAGCAAATACTGTCCAGGCCTGAAACAAGGCCTTCCCCTCAGTTGGAAACATGCAGGTGCCTGGAGACTATTTATAATTTTTTTAAAAAAAAAAGGCCAAGTTAATATGTTAAAAAGAACAATTGATTAACGCATCTTTTATTTTGTCTTAAAAGCTAAAAGACACAGTTCATCTTTATATTTGTTCCCTACTAAAACCATGTTTTTTAACAAATCTTTTAAAACAAAGGGAGCCTACCAAAATCACCACCAAACAGGTGTGCAGGAAGGAGGCCCAGGTGAGCTTCCTGCTTCCCTTAATAGGCTCTGTCCTCCCTTCCTGCCTGCCTGGGTCCTAGTGCTAGACTGGTATCTACCCATCCACACACAGCTGTGTCCAAACTGACAGTAGCTCTGCACAAAAAAGGCAGTCTCCTCTTATTCATTTGGGAATGGAGCCAGTCCATCAGCACAGCAGGGGTGCAAAGGCAGGGAGCCTCTGGGAAAACAGTTTAACCTGCCTCAGCTACAGCGCCAGTACCAGTGATATCGAGAAGTGTCTGATGGTATTCCATGCTTGTTCTCTACTTTCCACTTTCATCAACCACTTCTCATGAGCAGTTCATGCTTACATATGCCACTGTGATGATACACCAACGTTGGGTTACTTGTGTCATATGTAAATTCTTAGTGGTGTGTCGCTGCTGTTCCACCACCTTACGGTCCTCCTGTTCTACTGCCGTAGTCAGTCTTTATATATTCTTTACTAGCATATGCCACTGCTGACTGTCACTGCTGTGTGCCACATGATGTCACTATTACTGGCCTACACACATGTGGTAAACAGTACCTGACAGTTTTGACAAAAGGTGCTGCTACACTTAAGTAACCAGCTGAAGGTGTAAAATGTGGACAAGCAGCAGGGGGGAAATGTCGGGTTCACACAGCTCTCGTGGTAATGAACATTAAACAGTGAGGCATGTGAGGTGCGTGTGAAGGCAGTAGGACTCCCGTAAGGGAATAGCCGACACTGCTGCCAAGAATAAAAAGTTCCATTGCAGTTGTATAGCGCTTTTCAAGGACAATGCAATTCAACGCTTTTTTTTTTTTAATTATTTTTTTTTTTACATAAAACATGAATTGAATAAAGCAAAGAAACACAAAATACGCAGACATGCACTGACAGGGTTTGATTTCATGGTAATCTAAAGGATCTTTCCATATCTCACATTGTAGCTTTCACCCCTCCTTTCATCTATTATCATTTTAGTCTTTCAGTACATACAAGGCCATTATCAGACCAACCACATCACTTTTCCCTCACTCACATAACATCCTCCTCTGCTACCCCAAGGAATCAATACAATGTACCCAGTTAACATCATTACTTTGCTACTCAGTAAGATGTCTACTTCCCTTCATTTAGTACTTCGTCATGACTTCATGTGGTGCTTCTGTGTCTGTATGCATGTGTCATGTTGTGTGCTTCTTGATTATTCAGTCATCTGGTTGGAAAGATTGATCCATATCACACAAACAAAACTGAGCACAGACAGCAGGAACACCCAGTGCAGAATTACACCAGCTGCCTCCATGCACTCCAACTTCTCTTTAGAGATTTTACTTGTTTGGTAAAGCACAAAACAATCATACCTCTTCACATCATGGACCTCTCTCTCTCTCTCTCTCTCCCCCTCGCTTTCTCATTGTCTTCCCACAAAACCCTCAAAACCAATTACAAGCTGTAGTCCTGTGAGAGCACTGCGACATTCTAGGACAAATCTCACTCCCAAACTGTCCTCTGCATGAAGCCAGGAGTATTAGCAACACTTCTGGCATGATACATGTACTTGTCATTTGAAGGAAAAATACAGTACTGCTCTGTAGGTACTGTGAATGGTTAGAGGGTTTTACTTTTTTGCTGTGAAATGCCAGCACACCACAAGTAAAGGTGGTGCAACCTCACCTTCATTCTTATTTCATTGCCTGGTATAAACAAGCGAGTCAACCTTGTTGGTATGTCATTGAGCAAATGATGACTGGTACAAACAAGCTACAGACTTTCAAATAATGAAGCTGCAGGGAAGAAATCTTTGGCTTTTGTCAAAATCTGTGTGTGTCAACAAATTGATTCAATTGCTGAGCAATTTGAGTTGTCTTCTGTTTACTGTGTTTGGAAATAATTGCATTCTGTCAATAAACTGCAAAACATACAGTTTAGGAATTCATTCTTGCTTTCATTCCGGCTTTGGCTCATTTATGGTATGTCAGACATGCCCGGACATTTTCTTTAACTGTGGCTTGAAATGATGCCTCAGCAGAGCTGTCACCTGATCCTGTTACAACACAACAAACACTGAGTTTTACACGTGTAACTGATAGCTCCTGATGTGTTGGAACAGCTCTTAGAGTAATAGGCACTTTCATAATTCAGTCAAAGAAGCAGCTTAGCTTGATGTTGGTGTGATTCTAACGCCATCCCTTCAACAAAGACTTTTGCAGAAGCCCCATTTTACCTCTAAAAATGATTAAAATGTTAAAATAAACAGGATTTACTCCAAACAGAGCACTGTGGTGAATCCCTGACATTAACCTTAAAGTCTGAGTGAATAACACTAAAGCTGTTAGTGACTACACTTTTGTCATCAAAGAGTAATCTCTGTCCCGCAGTGCAGCAGGAGTGCAAAATGCCAAATGTCATCATCAAATGACATTGCCAGTGAGTGCATCTTCAAATTGAGCTTGTGCTTTTCAGATACAACCACGAAAGCACACTGTCCTTTATGACTGGTTTTGCTTATGCACTAACTTTTATGTTTGTTACTCCTTGTATTGTGAAGCACGTTGTTACGTCTGCTCTTGAACAGTGCAACATAAATAGACATACTTACTGTTGATGGTGTCCGAATGTAAAAAAAAAAACCTCCTGAGTAATCTTCACATACATTACCCCTCACAGAAATCCCAGTGAATACAACATGTAGGAATGAGGTTTCACTGTACTTTCTTTCACTTTGTCATAAATACAAGTATGAAACAATTCACTGATGACCTTCCAAGTAAATAAGAAAACTAATTGCTCATGATTTACACCTGTGAGATGACCTCTTCAGCATGAATGACTGGTTGCTTTCAGCTGTGAGAAAAATGACTGAAGATGTTGTTTAGTGTTTTGCCTGTGAAGGAGGGACTTTTTTTTTTTTTTTTTTTTTTTAAACTAGCAAGATTTAGCACATGTATCAGATTAATGGTAGGGGTTGAGCACATACTGTAATTAGTTATAATGGATTGCTTGTAAATTGTGAGAAAGTGAACAGTACTGTTCATGTTTCATGTCATATTTTATTGTATCCTAATAGGAACATGGCTGCTTTGTTGCAAAGAAATGTTAAGAGAATACATTTTCTGCAAAATCAACCCTCATCTGATCTCTAATCTTTTAAAAACAAGCAAAAAAGACACTTTTTGTGATTCCACTAAAGGCTCATCTGCACCTGTCTGGGGAAGCAGAGACAATGGGGGGTAAAAGGAGCTCATCCATCAACTCATCAGAGCCCTTTCCATCTCTCTGGACTGATCTCTGTTTCCTGTTGTGAAGGAAGTGAAGCTAAATCTGCTCCACCCACTGGTCAGAGGGTAAACACTGCGTGGGACGCAGAGATTGAAAGCAGGGGTGGGTGGGTGAGTGAGTTGTTGATAAACAGCCAAAGCTACCCGTGTTTAGAACAGATTAACCAAAGTCAAAGTTGATTTACTTAAAGGCGATGAAATACAAATTAAAAAAAAAAAAAAATCATGTGCTTCAAAGCCATTTAGCTGAATGCAGCCAACAAAGCAGGTCTTTCCAGCTGCACATTTTCATTGTAAGAGGCTAGCAATGGTTCATTAACTCAGGAAGCAGTTTGGCAGGAAAAGAACTGCGGGGTTAATTTAGGCTGCAGGAAGCCTTGTGCTTAGACAGCCAACTCCTTCCTGCTGGAAGGAAAGGTGTGATCACTTGTGCACTCACTGCTCTGCAGCTGCAGACACTCAATGTACAACCGACAATCCGCTGTAGCGTGAGTGGAGAAAAGGTTTCTGCTATTAACATTAGCGATGTACCACTTTATATCCATACACTGTAAGTTAACAGTCTATTTTATGGCACTTAAATCTTGAAGTGATGCTTTCAATAGTAGAAATGTGGGTTACTGTCAGATGACAATTCTTGTGGTAAGCTAAGTAAGGCGGCCCCAAATACTCAAGTCAGTCAATGAGAATAGTCTCAGTCAACCAAGTTTTCATTTGGTGTTTAGTCGCAGAAACTAAAAAACAACCTCAAACTGCACCTTCTGAGAGACATTATAAATAACTTACAGAAAGACTGGGTCAGAGTTTTCTGTGGCAAGGTGGCCTTGTGGGTAGCCTGGGCCAGTCTGTTCTGTGAAGTGAGCGACTCTTATGAGAATTAACATTGGCAACACATACAGCCACTGCGCAGTGCATGTCGACAGCTGTAGTTACTAAAGTGTATAGATAAGCCCAGTTATCCAGCGGTTCTGCACTGTGTTCACACACCCAGAGATAGAAATAAATGCCCGGTTCATTCAACATTAAGGTGTCCCCACCTATCCTCATCACTGCAGATGCGGTCCAGACAGTAAAGGATAGTTAAACAAACACACACACACACACAAACACAAACACACGCACACGCACGCACGCACGCGCACACGCACTAACACGCACAGAGGCTGCAGGTCTTCACATGCCCTGACTGTCAATAGTCTGTTCTTAGTCCTAGACAAAGGCTGGTATACAAAATACTGTGTTGAAATAAATTAAGATTATTATGTTCAGTCTACTTGCAGCTTTTTCCGACAAATTTAGAATCATTACTGTTTTTTTCCAATAGCATCGTTGTTAACGGTAAGCTCACTTTGTGCACACACTTGTAAAAGTTTTATTCTAAAAGCTAAATACTACAGTTTTGTATCTCTGTAATGTAGCACAGGCAGGTATATCTGTGAGAGAATGGATCATTGGGAGAAATAAGTCTCATCTTCAGAAGGTAGTTTGCGTGCAAGGCGGGCATGTAACAACTACTTTCACACCAGAGACCGCTCATTACATTCTTTGTAGCCCTGGAACGCAAACTATTTCCTGATAGTTCAAAATGTGTACATTTAGCTAATTAAATGAATATCATGCAACGAGATGGCAACAATTGGTTGACTGATGACTTCGAGTCATGTTGTGGCGTGTTGGACCTATCCTTTTTTCTCATCACCACAGAGCATATTATGGTAGGATATAACATTATAGCATAATTTACCTTTTCATACAGTTACCTGGCAGTGAAAATTGAAATTTGCTTAGAAGTTTGCTGCATTGATAAATGGGTTCTACACCCACTTGCAAAAATAATGCAAAAACCTGGCTTGTCAATCAGCTGTTCAGATCTCATTCTATCCCTGGGCAGCCAAAATGATTCAGCGAAAACGTGAGGGAAAAAAAGCTATCAAAGTTGTGAAGGACAGTTTAACAGTGCTCACACAGCTGAATAATGAGCTGTCATTTCTGCTGACGTCTTTCAGAGCCGTGCACAGGCTGCTCAGAGCTGCACTTTTTGTGAACTTACATCTCTGAAAGTCTATTCCAGGTAATAAAAGGAACACTCCAAACACCTGTAGTTCATGTTCACAAGGTCCCCTCTGATTCAAAAACTTTATTGTGCAGTGTTTTCCTTTACAGTTGAGATTTGGCAAGCAAATGGCAGCTCTCGTGTCATTTGGTTGCATTTACCTATGAGCACTGGGCCTCTCAGACTGACATTTCGAGGTCGATACTGTGTATTTCTAAGGAAACAGGTTGTTGTTTATTTTCTTATCATTTTCATGCGGCTCTCTATTTTCTCTCTCTCCTGTCCATAGACAGACACATCGAAGAACAGTGACACACATGCATGCATACGCACATCAGTATACACAGACTTTGTGCTAATTGGTTTGCTATATGTGTAGCTTGCAGTTTTGCATGCTGCTGTGACAACTGATTGCTTATAGACTGAAACAACAGGTCCTGCTGGGAGGCTGCTGGGTCGCCTCGCTGTTTTTCCAGCCCCCAGTCGCCCCCATTTTCCCCCCAATCTTTTCATCTCCTAATTCCACAACAGTCATATATCTGCTTTTAGCTGCTCACAGCAAACACACACACTTTAAACTCAACTCTCCCTCAAACCTAAATTTGTTTTTCTTCTATCTTTCTACAATTATAACACTTTGCAGCAAGTGACGGAAAACAACAACTCGCAAACTAATTCAACTAAATTGTGGCTAGTTTTTCACTACGCTAGGTAAGGTGATGTTGTAAGTCCAATTTGATTCAACTTTTTTTTTCATTGTCAGTTTAATTAGTTGACCTGCCACCTTCTTAAAAACAAATAAATTAGAGAGGTTTAAATAGTTAAAAACCCACTTTGCTACAAAAGTACCTTTGTATGCAGTAAAAGAAAATAACTACTTGACTTGACTTGTGTATTTCCATTTTATGTCACTTTATACTTTGCATTATTAATACAAAATATAATCAACTAATCAATTCTAATGCAGTAATATAGGTTAAACTGCCATGGAATATATAAGCTATTTCCAGCTTCTTTTACCAGCTGCAACATCAGAGTGATTTACACATTAATACGTTATTAAACCAGTAGTGTGGTTCTAAAATGGGCCATTCTGCATTATAAGTACTTACAGTATTGTTGCATGAAGTACACTTTTGCTTTTCATAACCAAGTTAAGTTTTGAATGCAGGACTTGTACTTGTAGCGGGCTTTTGTTTACACTGTGCTATTGTTTCTTTCTTAAGATGAATACATTTACATTCAGCAACTTCTTACATTTATGTGTATTACAGCTCAAAGGCTTCGACAATACAGTACAGCTAATGAACACAACCTGTCCCCTCTGTGTTACATAAGTAAAGGCCTAATGTGTTTCTAAAGACATCAGTCCCTTGAGGCCCCTGGCAGTAAAATGTCTCCAGCCGAGGCACTGATGCTGAAGTCAGTTGAGTCGTATAACGCTGTCTAGCCAATGTGTCAGAGGGGAGATTTCATTTACTGAGTAACAGAGGGGGACGGTGGTGGGGACAGTCGTGGTGGTGGTGGTGGTGGTGGTGGTGGTGGAAGGTGGGGGATCGGGGGTGGGGTGGGGGGGGACATGTGATCTCCTTTTGTCTATTTCCTATAAGAAGATGTGTAAGCATGTGATCTAATTTCGTGTGTGTGTCCTATGACTGGCAGGAAATGACAATGTTTTGCTTCAAAGGACACAGTTCTGATAGTTTTATCATGGCATCACATTTTTCTGAGAATAAGTTCATGAGGGCTCACTCTAAACCTGGAGACGCAGAGATCGATAAAAATACCTGATAGGAACTGTTGATGAACGGAATGGAAATGTGCACCCTGACAGCTTCTATTCTCAGGCACTGAATCACAGATAATATGACTGAGAATCCACGATTACCCACAATTCTTGGTATTCTGTTTGGATACCATTGACAGAGACAAAAATAAAACAACGATAATTACTGTGCTCTTTCCATTCCTCTTTGCAGTGCTTCCTGGGAGCTTAAAATACCTTTACCGAGTTTGCAAAGACATTGACGTGTGTGTTTCTGTGTGCATTCCCACTGGAGATCTCTCTCTCTCTAAATGCATTAGGCTGATAGATATATCATCCCCCATGTCTCAAAGAGGACAGATGGCGCCTACTTCTTGACTTCAGACACGTGCGTCTCAATTTCATACGTGGGTATCCTTATTTTCCTGTGGTTTTGGACAATTGAACCTCACATTAGGAAACATAAGAAACAATGAACAACGGCATCTTCTGCTCAGAGATAGCAGAGGCAAATGAAACATTGCTGGGAACAGGGATTGCCCAACTGCATAAAATGTCTTCCTCATTCTTGATAATGGGAGGTTGCAGGGTTGGACTCAGAGGCATGCCTGGACTCATCATACTGTTGCAAAGGCTTACTTACAGAAATTATTTCCTTTATAAACCATATTTGATTTTGAAGGGTAGCTAAGGAGAATTTTATCTACATCTTTTATTACCTTATTAACAGCCTCAGAGAGCTTGAATAATTCAAGGCGCTATAAACCATAAAGCAAAACAAAAGTCCACTGGCTGATAATGAACATAAGTCCATTGCTATATTTCCTACAGTTATTCTCATTCCTATTCAGGTCATCGGGGGGCAGACTACAACATGTGTGCACAATGGAAGAGAGATGAGTTGTCTCACCGAAACTAACTCAACACGTTCAGGCACCTATTTCTTTCAACACTATCATTATTGTGTGGATACACGGTATTTATATACATACACAGTGGTGGATGAGGTAGTCAGATCATTTAATTCAGTAAAAGTAACAGTCACACCTTAAATACTAGCTATATTTACATTTTGAGTTTACTACACAAGTGTGAGAATAAAATGTAGCAAAATGTATTTTCAACATATTTATTTGCAGAACGGCCAAAGATGTAAGTAGATGTAAGTTGCAATGTGGAGGTAGAGTGGAAGTACTGGAAGTACGTTCTATTACTGAGTATAATTCACAACAATGTATTATATATTAAGAGAAATTAAATCATGGTCCTCAAAAAGTAAAATGACTCCTTCCCAAATATTGTGGCGAAAAGGATAAAGTAACAAGAGACTGAATATTCAAGTGGAGTACAAGTACTGCAAGATTGCAATTAAACATAGCACTTCGCACAATCGTAACTTTGTACAGAATCATCCTCAAGAGATGTAAGCACATCATTCCAGGATATTTACACTCAGATTTATAGGGTCTGATGTTTGAATGAGCAGTAACGGAGTCCATAAATTGGAGAAGAAAATCTGAGGAAAATCCAACACATGCAAAACACCTTACAAACTTCACTGTGACAAGTGTGAGATTTAAATCCGGCGACCTTGCGTGCAGCAGTGAGCCTGACACTGCAGATATTTTTTAAAAGGTGTTAGTCAAGCAAGGAAATGGGCCTGCAGGTGGGCTTTCAGTTGACGCACACACAGACGCACAGACACAACTCACAATTTACAGTCATCACAACACTTTGAAGGGAGGATGAGTAAAGCTGTTTGCCTGTTTTGCTGCACTTAGTCGATGTAGTCACATAGGTGAACTCAGAAGAGCCTCACAGCACGCAATGACACCTGCTCCTCAGCACCGAACGTAAACATATCTGGGGAGAAGGCAACCAGTCCTTACATAAAGGACAAAGACTCCCAAACCAAAACACAGGCTTGTGAATCATTTTATGGCTCTTCGGCATCTGAATAAATAACAACACATTTCAATATGGGAAAAGTCATTTGTTTGGAAAAAAAACTATTCTAGTTTAAGTAAATTTCATGAAGCTAACTGTGGCTTCATGTATCATATGTTAAGCTCCCACTGCCTTCTAAACTTGTGACTGAATGTCAAATGTGACCAATCATTATGGTTCATTGTCTTACTGTGGACCTAGATTGTGTTTAACCAAAGAAAGAATGAAATATAGCAACAACAAACAAAAAAAAGAAAGTTTCTCAGTCAGAAACATAAAACATAATTTTCTTTTTAAATTAATTTATGACTTTTTAGTTACAGCCATGAGTTATATTAAAGATTGGGGACAATAAAGATACAGGTATTTTCTTTGTCTTTATTGTCGCCAATAAAGTAACTAAAAATTTACCAAAGCAGTAACGTTCGGTATCTTATCATCCCTTAGGGGAACAACTGCATTAAACTATCAGGCATGACATAAACTACGTGACTTCAGCTGTGTAACACCAGCTATGCCACTTGCATTTTACTGGATTTAAATAGTATTTGGTTTGTGAGCACATTTAATAAAGGCATGTTGTGTTGTTGCTTTGGTTTTGCCCAGCAGGTTAATATTTGACTTTAAGGATTTTTACTGCTTGTTAACTTGTCTTGCTTTCAAACCCCTATCGTATTAGTTATGTTATTTCAATAGGGTTTCGTCTTCTAAAGATATTAGTCCACCTCCTCCTTCCAGCCCTAAATTCATGTAGCTTATTGTTGCCATCTCATTCACATGATCAAAAAAGAAATCCAGCATATCCAGTAGGATGTGTTTCTGTTCACTTCCCCTGAAAGGAATACAAACTGTGACAACAGCTATTGTCCTGCCGTCTGGTTAACAGTAAATGGCATGACAGTTCGTCAACAGTTATTGTGTCACATTTGGCTGGTTGAAGGTTTATTCATAAATGCATGTACCTCAATGGCTGTCACTGTCTATCAGTCCTGTGTCAGTCGTTCTCAATCATTTATAAGAGCCACGGCAGCTGCTACACCCTGCTATTTCTGTAACAACCACTAGAACTGTCATTTTGTAACACAATGGCTCCTCAAACAACCCAATCCACTCCATAACTTTTTAATTCTCACATTTTCTGTAAAAAAAAAAAAAAAAAAAACGACTTCATATACTCGCATGCATGTTTCTGGTCATTTTTAAATGCTTGAAGATAATTGTTGTGAGGGCTTTTTATCAGATTCTCAAAATACTGAAAGATCAGATAATTGTGTTTGTGTAACAACATTTTGCAAGGATTTCATCTGGGTGGACACTTCCTGTGGGAGTCAGGAGAATAACATTGAGAGTTTGATACCAGTGCAAAATGAGACTATAGTGATAAGGAAGATGAGCTTTGGCAAGCAACTAAAATGAAGCCAGCCTGCAAATATTGGCGTTTGACTCTGTCAAAGAGGGACATGGATCTGGTATTGTAAACTTAAACTTAATAAATTACAAAGAAGTTCCAAATATTTCAGTTGTCACCATCTTATGAAATCACACCATTATGTTGACAAAAAAAAAAGTTTAGGTTGCTGTTAATTGCATGGCTTCATACAAAAATGCATCTCTGAATGATTCAAATAGTGGCTTTGTTCTGAAGAAAGTAATGTCAGGAATGTGCACTCTGACACTTGTTCACCAGTTTCATGGAATAATATTATCGCAATGTTTGACTGAGGAGGAGTGCGTGCAACACGGGATGACTAACAGAGAGCAGCCGCATAAATTGCAGCTGGATGTTTACGTGCGGGCGAGGATGAGAATACCAGTTGCCATGGAAACAGTAGTGTGTCTCCCACTCAGCTCAATAGCAGAGCAAGTGGAGGCTGCCGATCTATTATCAGAGATGATGCGCTGATTGGCTCATTGATGCGGATGTCAGACAAGTCTCCGGAAACAATTCCCGTTGACCATAGTAACCTCATGCCAGACTCTCGTCTCTTTTTTGTCCCGTCATCCCTCTCTCTCTCTCTCTCTCTCTCTCGCTCTCTCTCCCTCTCTCTTTTCCTACGCAAGAGCAGGCACCGATTTTTCATGAATGAGCGCACCTCGACGCATTGAGAGGACAGGAGTTGAACAGACAGGCATGATTGCAAAGAATCTGTCATCTCCATTAACCTGAATTGACTTTTCATTTATTCAGTCCTTTTTTTTTTTTTTTTTTTTTTTTTAAAGCAGTTTCCGCAGCATAATGAGCAGTAGTTCTTCTTTTCTTGCTTTCAGTGAATAGCCACGTTCAACTGTTAACCTGCAATTAAGAGCATGTGAATAAACTGTAGTTTATGGTTTCTCTGTATGGCCTGGTGGTTACATCACATGAGCTTTAAAACTACAGAAATTAACGACAAAAAAAAAAACCACAATATGATGCCATTTTTTCCACTTCAACTTTAGCTCTTTAAAAAAAAAAATGTCACTAGTGTGTGTCCTGAAATGCCATCGCCTTGAAGCATCATCTAAGTTGGCCCTGTGGAGACTCATCATCTCCCAGCCGACATCATGAAGCCAATCCTCCTCCATCCGGCACAACAGTTCATTTGTCCGCCCCTGCATCTGTCCAGTGCATGCTGGGAAAATTGCAATTTGGGTAACTGTACATTTGGCATTTACCAGACGAAGGCGTGCTACTGCGGGCCTGGAGAAATGCCAAGGTATACGGGCTGTGTCACAGACTTTTCTGCCTGAATCTCTGAACAAACTTTATTAATGAGTCAGCAGTCTCGAACGTCTCGAACGTCTCGAACTCAAAGAAGGTGCAGATGAAACGAGGGATTTGTTGTAACAAGCTGACACTCCTACAGAGATAAAAGATAAGAGCTTCTGTAGAGCCTAAAAATTACAGTCTTAAGGAGGGTTAATAATGCGCCCTGTAGTTTGCAGTTTTAACGGCACTGAAGTGTGCAGGCAAGTTATGACAATGTCAAAAGTGTAGCACTGAATCAAAGCACATTGTATCGGTAATTGTAAATCTGCTGGCACACATATTTATATACATGATTTATATTGTGTTTTTATCACTGTAGCACATCACTGGTTACCACTGACACTCAGTAACCACTGACAATGGATTGCAAAGCTCCAGCGTGAAGCCAGAAAGGAACAGCAACATTAAACTGTGAACTTGTTGAGCAACGCAGCCCCACCTGTGTGTGCACGTGTGCGCTGTGTAGGATTTGCTTTATCCTTCTATCTGTCTTGTGAATCACAGGATTGAAATGCTGCTTTGAAGCCTCTGGAGTTTCCTCCCTCCACAAGGCAGGGCTCTGTTTAAACACTTGACACACTTCACCGGCTGTTGCTAAATGCTTTCGACATTAGCGATACCTGCTCGGCTTAAAAAGCCTTTGAGCCACGTGCCAACGTGCGATTGAACGATGGGAAGAGGACCACGTGTTTTTCTCTAATGATGGATCAAGCTTAAACTTATGAGTTTCATTTGATATCTATTACGTATCCGTTTATAATGTTTAAAGGCTGAAGTAGCAGTGTTGTTTAGCATCATTTAGGTTAGCTATTAAAAAAAAAAAAAAAAAAGCCTTTGAAAGATAAAATCATCTCTAAAGGTGATCTTTAAACTGACAGCTTTAAGTGATGGTTGTAACAATCAAAATGCGTTACATTCAGCTTCATAACTTCCAGACAAGTTGAAACTTTGCAAATAAGAATGTGAATATAGGAAAGGGAACTTAAGGAAAATCACTGCAGCACACCCTTTCATTTACTGGTATGGATGGAATTTGTCCTTTGCTGCAGCAAAGAAGAGCATAAGCAGTAATTATCTCCCAATCCAGTGCATTTCAATGATCCTCTGTAAAACTACTATGCTATAATGACAGGATGGGTAGGTTGACGCTGCAGGACTTTTGGACAAGCTTCACTTCCCACAGGAATTGCAACCAAAAAGCAAAAATGCTGGGGACAGGGACACAGACGTGTGTTTGTTCGTGCTGTTGAACTATCTGGCCTGGCTTGGATTGGATTTGCCGAGACACCTATTCAATATAGGGCTTTTACGTCGCCTGGTAAATTATTAATGGTATTTATAGCACTGTATTAAGGCTGAAATTTTATACTGCCATAATATAATAGCCGAAACTGTATATATTGTATGCTGATATAAATTTCTGCTTGGAGTAATAGCTCAAAAACGTTCATTTCCATTGAAGCTCTTGCAGAGCTTTTCTCATTTTCCCCTCTCCAGTCTTATCTTTGCCCTTTGCCAGATGGCTGCCAGCAAACAATCATGTGACATTTTTAGTGGAAAAGTCAGCAGGTCCTTACCCCATTTCGAGGAAGTCACATTTTCTACTGACACTATGGAGCAGGGTGCTGAGCAGTCAAGAGGAGACGTGTGACAATCTGTTAGTCGAACAGAAAAAAAAATAGCAGACATTAAGATACAATGATCGGCCTGTGATGCTCATCGACTGCATGTGATAGTGCTTGCAACCCTCCAGAGTGATGCAGGCTGTCAGCAAAGATTCATTTCAGTTCATTTGAGCTATCCTAAAACATATACCTAATAACTAAGGAAAGAAAACCCATTTGGAATTATGGGATAATTAGATGCATTTAATAAAACATGAACCCCAAACACTTAAGTAATGATTTACAGTACATAAGGACTGGACAAAGGAACACTGGACAGATAGACTGTGTTAGAGAATAGGAAGCAGTGCAGCAGTAAGAATGTAGTGCAAAGCTTTTCTGCATGCAGATAGAATGATGTTTATATGAAACAAGAAACATGATTGACTGAGGAAATACATGTATGTGAGTGGATAGTTTATAAAAATAATTTAATTTTTTTTTTTTTTAAAGGGGACTTCAGTGCCTGTTTGAACGACAACAAAGCTCCATATGCTAAAATGTCAAAAATGAAGAAGAAAGGTGATGGTGATAAATATGAAGTGGGTTCGAATCTCACTTTATTCCACCTTTACTATCTGCTGTTCAGTTGGACTCGGGGGTACCACAACTCTGATCGATGAATGAATCTAAAACTACCGTAGCAATCCACGGGGTTCTATTTTCAGCCAGAACAAAAGACATTTTCAGAGATCTGATTGTAGAAAATTATAGGAATCAGGCAAAGGAACATGAACGTCACACTACTCAGTTAGGAAGTGGTCACATCTCACATGGTGACTCATTCACCACATTATACATATGTGAACACCTGGAAGGAAACCAAATACGTTGAGAAGCAAACAAACCAACACGCACACACCTTCTCAAATGCTTGAACACACTCAGGATACACTTTTTCTTAGTGAGAGTACAATATTTGACGAAGTTTGCGCTGGCAACTTTGCAGGTTGGACTGCTGTGCATTGTTCATTTCTCTAATCGATACTGTAGGCTACAACATAGAATGGGCAACGCTACAGTCATCCCAACCCCCTCTACAGTACATCTGTTTTCATCCACATAGAAGGAGGAGGAGCGCTGACATTTGATTTGCAAAGGCCTTCTAATCCCCCAAGAGCATCCCAGTGTGTGCACATATCAAAGCATGTTTTTTTATGTCAGAATATGCCTACTATCACTTTTAATACCAAACTGACTCATTCTTCTGCCTGCAGAGAACTTTATGATAGAAGTTGAGGTATAAAGATCCCCTTTGTCAGCTCGGCTTAGACTCATTCCAGAGCTAAGCCTCCCTGCACACACAAAACTTTTCCCACTGTCAACATGACATAACAGACTAGCAGCCCTGTGTGGATGATACTGAAAACTTGCAGTGATAAACATTTTTTTTTTCCACATTGCAGTGACACTAAGAACATCATGTGAGCTTGCACTCTTAACTTTTTTTTTTTTTTTTTTTTTAACTCCACACGGTTCTCTAATTAGTTTATCTACGTGTTCCGCGCACAGAAGTACAGAAAGTTCCCATGAGCCCAATAAAGCTGATCAGCTAACATTTTCTGACTCACCTCTGACCTGAATGTTTGCAAACAGCACTCATAAAAAGCTGAATCTACATTGGACTAAAAAGTGTCATCACTCACATAACCTCAGAGAAAGAGCCAGTTTTCCTCTTGCCTGTTTGCACTGTTACTAAATTGGTTCAAACCAGTGCAGAGAGAAATGCTGCGCTTCTCTTCATATGTTAGGACCAGGGGTAAAATGCCCTCGAACGCCAGAAAACTCCATGTCAACAACACAGTCTATTTCTGTCTGACTGAAGCATCAAGTCCAGGGGCCATTACTGTCAAAACACACACACACTCAAACCTGGAGATGTCGTCATGAATAATTCCTGCTCCTTCTTCTTGTAAGCTTCTTCCTGTTCTGTTTCTGTCTGGTGTGGGTATGTTTATGCATGAGGCATTCATTATTGAACCCTGACGAGCACAGATATTTTGAGTGAACATCCAAAAGGGATGACTCAAACATCCAGGTTCAACTTCCATCATTACATTACATAAGCTTGGAGGGTGAAGAGGTGTTCAACAGACAGCCGGATCAAATACTCGTGGAGAACAAAGAACGAGCAGCAGAAACTCCACAATCAGTGGCAAAAGACACTAATTGTAATTTTAACACCAGTGCGTCAGGACACGAGTTCTGACTTTCGACAAGGAGAAGCCGCGTCAGATGTCTTTTACGCAGCTTTTATTGATTTCCGACTCTCACCAAATTGGTCAGCGGTTGCTTGTTTCCATGGTTACAGTGGGTGAACGTGAAAAGGATGCCCAGGAATGATTGTACTCAATTTGTCTCAAAAGCTCTGATGCAATCACTGACAAAAATTTGTCAAGAGTCTGTCATTTTATAAGTGCATCTCTCCTTGTAGCTGCACGTCACTATGAGGCTGTCTGTCCTTACATACTTCTGAATCAACCAGCCAGCCTATGTGCTGATCAGTGCCCTTGTTTTTATGAATTATAACCAGTGCCTGTGTGTGTGTGTGTGTGTGTGTGTGTGTGTGTGTGTGTGTGTGTGTGTGTGTGTGTGTGTGTGTGTGTGTGTGTGTGTGTGTGTTTGTGTTGGCGAGACAAGGTCAACTGCATCCCACAGTAAGACATCTTCCCCATCCTGCAAAGATAGCTCATCAAAAGGCGGAGCCTTGAGCCACAGCATAAACAACTTCAGTGCCCTCCTATCTATCCATCTCTCTCCGTGCACCCATTTCCTGTTGAAAAACAAAAGCTTAAAGATAACCGGTATAAAATACTTGCTTTGAGTGCAAAGATATAAACGTTTTTAGTTTAATCTAATTCTCCCCACACTGTAAAGTACATGAACTCAAGAACTTATTTCATATGAAACCAGGACACAATGAAGTTTTCAGGTTTGTTTACAAGAGAAATCTTGATTCCCGGCATCTACGTTGAGGCCGCTTTCAGACAATGGAACGGCTATAAACATCTAATAACAGCTTTATGGAGACAGCTCTGTGTTTATGAAAATAAAACAGGGTACAAACACTGAATAAAAATGACAAATACTCTTCTTTTTTTTTTTTTTTTTAGAAAATGCTCTTATTTATTAAATAAATAAATACTGCACTTTTTTTAAACAATAAGTTATTTAGGACATTTTTACCAAGGTGATGATGGCTCTTAAGGGATCCTTAGAGGATCTGTGGTACTGTTTTTTTCTTTTTTCTTAATGTCATTCTCTCCTCCTGCCCCCTCCCCTACATCACTCTCTTCCCAGCTAAAATGTGCTGAGTGTCCATCTGTCAGTAAAGAGAACAAATCACAGTTTTAAAAGTTAGTGTGATGTTACACCCCTCCCACTCAAGACACACACTCACACGTGTAAACACCCAAACTCTGTGGCATCCACACATAAGAGAGAGTCATTTCTTTGCACTGCTGAGTTGGCTGTGACATATACTGTACATCATTTACAATATTCCATGGTCTAACTCTGTTAACATTCAGAGCATCATTGTAAGGATTGCCTCTGGATTGACTCAACTAAACTATACACAGTTAAGCTGGTGCCAGCCCAGCGTTTGCCTTTACTTCCCGAACATCCCTCTCTTTCCCCAAACATCTGGAGTCCACAGTCGTACCAACATACTCAGCCCTTCATCCCTTCTAGCAATCGACATACGTATCAGCCCTTTTCTATCCACAGGCATTGTGCTACATTTCATTTTCCCAGTCTCTTTCCGTTTCTCTGCATTATTTTTTTCACCTGCACCGATGATGAGTCGTAAAGGTGCAACGGTGGAGGAATGTAAATTTACTTTGCTCAAGTCCATCCTTGAAATCCACCCGTCTTTCACATATTCGTTCTGGGTCCTTGACCCACTGCGGCACAGCAGTAACACAGTTTGTCTGTTTGTCTGTCCAAGACACATTATTATTGTGGGTTTAGCTGCATCTCTGCAGAAGCATATTGAGGGAGTACACCATGCGGTCACGCAGGTCAGTAGGGCAGCCGGACGTCAGCAGGGAGCTGAGTTTGAAAGTTTTGGAGACGCGGTCCTCATTGATGTATGTCAGCATGTACTCATCCCTCTGGCAACACAGGATGATCTTGGTGTGATCGTGGTAAAAGTTGACCTTTGAAAATAATAATAAAAAAAAAAAAAAGAAACAATTTTCAGCATAGGTGTTTTTTTTTCTGTCATTTGATTTGCGTTCTAAATCTCCACCTCTGTTTAAGAAAATGGTGTCATGCATTACACCTAAACAGTGCTCCTCTGAGTATTCCCAGCAACGGCTATGTTTCCTATTGTGTGTGTGTGTGTTTACCTGGAAAGTGCCATCGTTGAAGAGCATCATGAGGGCGCGGTCAGACTTGAGCCACTGCAGCAGGTAGAGTCTGGGCATGTGTGCATCCGTCATAGTACCAAGGTCTCCACCCTGAGAAAGCAAAAGAGTGGCACATCAGGATTAAGCAGGCTGGGACTTGAAATTTCTGATGCTTCAGGGTGTGGAAAGACAAAAGACACATCGGAGCAAAGAGGCTAGAGATTGCAGGA
Source organism: Brachyistius frenatus (assembly GCF_029030835.1). Taxonomy (NCBI): domain Eukaryota; kingdom Metazoa; phylum Chordata; class Actinopteri; family Embiotocidae; genus Brachyistius; species Brachyistius frenatus. The sequence goes on from NW_027210629.1 coordinate 2,481,261, forward strand.
CTGAACACGGTAGTGGGGGAATGGAAATCTCTGCTTACATCCATAAGGTTTTCCTCCATGTAATGGGAGAAGTACTTGAGCACAGTCACTTGGCCCACAAAGTGTTCAGGAACCTCACAGGTGGGGAAGACAGAGCGCTGGCCCAACTCTGCATAGTAATGGATGGTCCTGAAAATAAGGTAAACAAATAGTTACACAACCATTCAGATAAATTGATACTTGACAGCAACAACAAAAAACAAACCCATTAAATTTCAAAGGCATTCCTGACTGAAAACAATGTTCTCGCTGGAAAACAGAACATTATTGATAACTATCTGACCCATATAGGATAATGCACACAAATCTAAAATGCATACTAGTATTTAAATCTGAGATTCACTTGGTTAAGTGATTCTCCAGAGTAATTCTATGTCACAACAAGCTTAAACAAGACCATCCACTTTACATTTCGTGACTAATAACTTTCAAAGTGAAGGTGGAGCGTTGTGAAGAATGGTACATACTTTCTGTCTGGCAAGAGGCTCATGTGAGTGCCGTTGTTGAAGAGAACTCCCACGGTGTGGTCGGACAACTGGTAGCCAAAGCCGTACTTGTTAGAGTAGTCCACCCACTTAGTCACCCATTGAAAACTGCAGCTGTTTGAGCCCTGAGGAATGTCGTCTGCTGCAGGGTGAGAACACGGTTGAGGAGAATTAGGATACAATCACAAGGAATATCTTGGAAAATGACAAACTTAAATGCACCATGCACTAATGCGGTCCGGGACACAGCTACATTACAGTGCAAAAGAGTTTCCTAAAACGTGTCCCTTTCAAAACGGAAAAAGTGAGCGGCATATTCATAGTTTTTTTTAAACAGCATGTCTATTACTTTAAACATTTCAAGGTCAAATATAGATCAAGACCTTTAGCTGTGTCCTGAAACTTGCCACTGTGGAATTATCTGAATAATAACTGTATGTACAGGTTATAACTTTGTGCACAACATTAGGAAGTTCTCTCACCTTTAGGCATATTCTCCAGACATCCCCTCAACACACTTGCAACAGTCTCAGCCACACTCCCTGTGGTGCTGTCTTCCAGGCCTTTAAAAAACAAGAACAGGGAGTCATTTAGCTTGACGTCACAATGGTATAGTACAAAAAAAAAATTCTTTGAACTTGAGTTTGTCATATTATATCTCTCGCACATGCCCTAAGATTTCCTGTCTGTGACGCTAAAACCTTTTGTATTAAATGTATTCCGGTCGTTCTGTGATCTGTGTTTGAGGCTGATGAACTTACATTCACTACTACTGCTGCAGCTGCCCAGACTCCCTCTGACGATCAGACGGATGGTATCTTGCGTCGTCGGAGACAGGCTCTCCGTTGCCGGGGCAACAAGGTTCTCGGCAGATGGCGGAAGTAGACTTCCATTCTGAGGTGGGAATCAGTGACGACACGGTTTAGAATCTGTGAGTTTGGATCGCTCTTCCTACCGTGACTCAGCAGTCACCCACAGATGCAGAGTGGTTGGCTTAAAAGGTTGAAAATAAGTGCTTTTAGTTTGTTCAGAAACTGTGCTCGTTATAAAGTTTAGTACAGCAGCAGAATGACTCATAGGATTCTCCACAGTACAGCATCCCAATGCCACCTATGTATTTAATTGCTGTATGAATAATGCACCTGCAGCATCACCCACACTTCTGTAAATATGTTGCGTTCTTACCTCAGAAATGTTTTTGCTCTGCTGTTGGCTGATGACGGTCTTCTCCAAGTCGTGCTGCAGTTTATAGATCTCCTCTTCCTCTTTAGTTAACTTATCTGTTCAAGACAAAAAGAGAGCAGACAAATTAGAGCATGACCTTTTTAACCAGCAGCTGCAAAAAAACATGACATCAGGGTGATATGGGATCAAATGTGACAAATGCTTGCCGTTGTCTTAAAAATGAGATAAGATGATGCTTATGGCCTCCACCATCATTTAAAGAGTTAATTAAATGAGTGGTGCAAGTGATGGATTGATGGGCATATAAGTTCTCAGTGGCTGTTGTAATACTTACTCAGTGTCTCATAGTATTTGACCTTGTCCCTTTTCCCACCAAACAGCGCAGCAGCAGCCTTCTTAAAGAAACTCTTGGCGGGACTTGAGACGTGGAAATCTGGTGCCGAATGGCAACAGCTAGGCGGCAGACGCTCTGGACTGAAGCCCTACGGTGAACGAAAGTGGGTCAGTGTGCGACTGGTGGGAAGGGGGTCACTTTTAAACTCCTACACAGTGACATTTCCACACAGACCGGCAGAGGGGAGACAGCCAGGGAGCTGATAGTGGTATCTCACCTGCGTGAAGAAGTCGTGCCTCAGAATGTGGTCCAGGTTGGGTCTGTCCTCGGGAGTCTTAGCAAGCAGGCTGGCGATTAGCTGCTTAGCTTGTGGCGACAGGGAGGAGGGAAGAGAGTAACGCGCCTCTCTAATACACCTGTACGTCTCCTTCAGGTTGGTGGTTTCAAACGGCGGTCTGCCCAACAGCATGGTGTACCTGCAGCAGGATAGAGGGCAATGGGTAAGAGTGGATTTCATCTCTCGAAATGACACTTTATAAGTGATTGCAGGCAAGGAATGATCCTGTCTGTTCCTAAAAACGGATGCCAATGTCTATTCATTTATAATTCATACAAATTACTACTATTACAAAGTGTTTTGAAGTTCCCTAATCATGACTTTACAGTTTTACGACTCACATTACACAGCCTAGGGCCCAGATGTCTGATTCACAGCCGTGGCCCTGCTTGTTGAGCACCTCAGGGGACAGATAGTTGGGAGTTCCACAGATCGTCTTCCTCCTGTTTCCCGCCGGCTCCAACTTGGCAGCCAGACCAAAGTCCCCGACCTTCAGTTCCATTGACTCACTCACAAAAAAGTTACCTACAGGGAAGAAAGGGAATGAGATGATGAGCACTTGATATTCAACCCAGGATCAAAGGCTGAATCCAGCACTGACTCTCCCTAAGATGAATCAATAGAAGAAGAAAAAAAAAAAAAAGGTTCACATCAAGACACGATATCCTCCCTGCACTGAATGCATCTGTACATGTAGCGTGACTTTCTTGCATGAAGATTTCTTACCGAGTTTCAGGTCTCTGTGGAGGATTTCTTGTTCATGGAGGTACTTCAGTCCAGAGACAATCTGTCTCAGGTAATAACGCACCTCCGGCTCAGTGAGCACTTTGCGAGCCTTCAGGATATGAGCTAACGACTGCAAATAGGACAAAACATGTAGAAGAGAGTGATTATGGAGCTGCTTTCCGATGGAATATAAAATCTCAAATTTTCCTCGAAAGGAAAACTCATCATACTTGATAACGTTCTTCAATCTTATAATAGTGTAGTTATACATGATTCCTATGTCATGGCAGTACTTAAAACCATTACAGTTCTTGATGGTGTGGACACCCTCTGAATATCAACAAAGTGCTGCCCCATTGACTTTGGGTGCATTGCGGGTGCTATCCGAATTGAATACACAGCGGTGGAAGAAACACCGTGTTTGAAAATCTAGAAACAAAATAGCACTCACTTTTCGGCTACAGTATTCCAACAGGATGTAGATGTTCTCCTTGTCCTCAAAATGGTGATAAAAGTGCACAATGTGTCTGTGGTGCAGCGCTCTGTGCAGCTCAATTTCTCTGTCAATCTAGCAGGGGGAAAATACAAAACGGTCACGACTGTAATTGAAGACAATTTAGTAATGGCAGTTGTCCACTTAGTGCGCCCAGGGACCGGAGCTGCGCGCTTACCTTCTCTCGTTGGTGAGGTTTGGAGACGCGTGCGTGTGGGATGATTTTAGCTGCGTAAACTTTACTGGTGGAGAGGTCGGTCATCTCGTAGCATTTCGCAAACCCTCCCTGGAAAGAGGAAAAAAAAAAAAAAAAACACTGTTAACATGCTTTGTCTTCAGGTTACGTGGTAAATCCCAAAAAGTCGAGAAAAAGATTTTATTCTTGCGCTACCTTTCCCAAAACTTTTCCACGGCAGTAGCACTTGCCCGTGGCAGGATCAGTGATTATCCTTGCCATTTCTGAGGGTGCACTGCGCTCATCCACTCTCTTTCGGCGAGGTTCGCAGGACCTCTGCGACGACTCACACATGCTGCTGCTGTTTGTCTGTTGGGGCCCGATACTCCTCTGTACTTCCATGAGGTGGTTTCTCGTCCCGCACTCAGAATGCTGCCCGGAGAGTCCGTCTGCGAGACTTTATACCCTGGCACTCACCCCACCCCTCTGTCTGCCGCCCTCTCTCTGACGTCACGCAGAGAAATGAGCGCATGAGGTCTGCCTGATATTGATTTCCTTGCATGTACATTTGTGTTGGTGATGACACAGATATGAAATGGAAAGTGGATAAAGCAGCGCGTAGAACCTGACGATTAATAATGTTAATTCCCATCACCAGTCACAACAATAACAGAGACAGACATGTGCTGTAGTTTCCTTATTTTGTTCACGCAAACTAGGCAGGCGAGTGTTCCTTTTACATTCTGGTCCAAAATATATTTCAAGGTGTTGGAATTGTGAAATATTTGGTCGATGAAATATCCTCTATGCAGAGGAGGACCACTATCTGTATTCTGTTCAGGCTCACCTTATCCTGTTGTTGCAGCAAACCCAGTTTGGAGCACTGGCACCCTCAGGTGGCGATTTGAAGCACTGTAACACCCACGGTGCAGGTTACAGACCCGTTCTGCCCTTAGATGTTTACCCAGGTCTATACATGTATCGTATTGCAACTGGGCAGTGAAGTGAGAGACTTCACTGAACGACTACGCCGAATGTAAGCAGTGGTATGAAAGGTTGTAGAGGTGGCAGTACTCTGGAAAATTAGTATTCTAGTTTGCAGTGGCAGGTATATTGTAATGACCTATGAACTAAAATGATAGTATTATCCTGTCATTCATTGCGGGTGCTACAGTTAGACAGTTTAAGCACACCACCCACCACAGAGCGTTAATTCCTTCACCAAGGCTGCAGAAATTCTCATATTCCATATCCATGAAAAGCATGTTTAGATTTATTTTACCTGCAGCAGAGACCCTCATTGCTCATTGGTGGATAGCCAAATACTACATTTCAAAATGTGTATAAAATAGTCATTTGAATACAAATCAAAAGCTTATCATTTGTCCACTGGAGAGACAAACAGAAGGTTACACATACATAACCGTAGTTCTCAGGTTAAAATGCCCATTTCTCTACCCAGCTACTTATTCGATGTACTCTAAGGGTCAGTGACACGGGTAATTATTTTGGACCACCTGTATAGTGGCTGTGCACAACATAAAAATGTCTCTGTGCCTAACCCTTCGTGACTGTCTGAAAGTCAGATGGAGGACATCCCAGAATGGCCTCAAGCTAGAAGCATTGTTATTTTTTTTTTAAATGCCACTAAATACAAATTGTTGTGAAATATTGTGAATCTAACTACAACCTCACAAAACAAATACATATTCCCTCACCGTGTTTCTTCCAGTGTGCTACTAAGTGGATAGATAGGTTATGACACAGAAGTAAAATTACTTGTAGTGGAGGAGCTCTTAGGAAGAGAGCTCTGCCATAATTGAGATAGTGGTGCATGAGGACATTTACATCAGGGTCATCAGCAATATAGCACGGAGTCAGTCTGTGCTCGAGGTGCAAAGACTGAACAAACACTGCCGGCGCCAAATGATGTGACTTTTTTTTTTTCTTAAAGTAATGCTCATCCTTGTTTAATGTTCAAAGAAATCTTTCAGAAGGATCACTCCTGACCAGCCATAGAACTAACAGACAGCAGTTGTATTTCCAAAAAGGGTTTCTGATTACCCAATACGGATACGTGTTCTTTGTCTAGTACTCTTTTAAGTTACTAGAAAAAAAAACAAAGTGACAGGAGGGTTTTGACAGTACCGGGGGGAGAGGTTGTATTACGCCGCTGTGTTCGGGACATTTCCGAGTTGTGAGCGCACGGTGCTAATGTCATAAGCAAAAGTCTTGTCAAGTCCGGAACCAACAGATGATTGTTGTGGCCAGTTAGGGTAAGGAAAACGACAAGCGATGACTCGCGCATCATTGGAAAGCTCTTTCAACAGCTTCTCACCCAGCACCTCCATCTGTGAACCAATCAGACAACGCAAGTCAGGAATCAGTTCAATGGTATACTGATTATCGATACAGCATCAAACGATCCACAGCAAGGGAGAGAAGTAATTCTTTAAAAGGGGAACCACTCACCACTCCCGGAGCAAGGAAAGCTATCACGTTGTTGTATGAAGACAAATCAGTCTGTGGCAAAAGAAAAGACACAAACATGTCACAACTTTGATGAGGTGTAAGAGAAGCAGTCATTTCCATTAAAAATCTTACCTTCCAGAAGTCTTTTTTAACAAAGTTTGCCTGGCTGGAGGGGACTCCTGTCCAGCAGGCCTTGCTCCTGGCATACGCCACTAAAATTGAGTTTATCTCAAACCCCGTGCACTGGAAACCAGCAGCAGAGGCCGCAAACACCTGCAAATCAAACAGGAGCGCGCGGAATATGACAATAAGTAGCTTAGGAGCAACAATAGAGGCGTTTACAACACAACAAACGCTGGCATGGATTTGAATCATGACACACACACAGTTTTACAGTCAGATTTGTACATTTGGATCCACATTTTTTTCAAAGAGAGAAGCATCTCACTCACCAGTCTTCCATCTCCTGATCCCAGATCTGCTAAGCGACCTGTTCGTCCCTCAAGCAGCTTCATAGTGTTCAGTGTCTGAACTTTACTGGAGGGCAAATAAGGAACCTGGACCACAGTACAAGCACAGAGTAAGTCATGTGACAGGTAGTAGGGGAATTATTGTTAGGCTTCCTTGCTATCGGGCTGGTAAATAAGAGCTTCAACATTGCAGATAAATTTGACGGAAAAGTGCAAATTACAACCTAAAATCTAATTTTAAAATCCATGAGGTCTTAATCTAAAACATTTTTCGGAGAAGCTTCACATAAACCAGTATTCTGCTCACAACAGACAAGTCTTCTATCTGCTGCGACCACAACCTTGAGTCTGATCTCCAGACTCACTGTCAGTGGACTTGCTGCACGACATCTGTCTGAATTACAAGTTCAACAAGACTCTCTTGTGTCTAGCTCTGGTACCCTGGGTTTAATCTGTCATACTGTACAAATCCACTTTTCTGCTATTACATGTTCAATGTGAAATATAGCCGGTCGGCAGCCAAGAATCATCTCACGAGTACTACAAACATGAAATGAACTTCAGATTAACACTGTAGTTGATGGTGAAGTTCTCCGTAAAGCATTCAATATATTTGAAGGGGGGCAGTGTGTGTGTGTGTGTGTGTGTGTGTGTGTGTGTGTGTGTGTGTGTGTGTGTGTGTGTGTGTGTGTGTGTGTGTGTGTGTGTGTGTGTGTGTGTGTGTGTGTGTGTGTGTGTGTGTGTGTGGGTCGGACGAAAACACAACAAGGAAATCTCAAGCACCTTGAGGCTCCGCGGGATTTTGCGGAAGCCGGGGGTGGCAAAGAGGCTCCATACTCCATACAGGCCTGTGAGCAGAGCACCTGTGCAGGCTGACACGACGGGATGGTGTCTGTTGGTGGGAAAGGCCCTGCCGTGGTCTTGCAGAATCACCTCAATGGAGTCCTCCATTGCAAACTGTCCGGAGATATAAGTGAAGCCTGTTAGATAACGATATCTTTTATGTCAGGAAAGATCTCGAAAGATCTTCTGAATAGCTCACTCTTGAGTAAAAACAATTTCGAAGGGTTTATTGAAGAAACATTTATTGTTAGGACAATTTGTATTTGCTTTATTTTTGTGACAACTGTTTGGTGCATCGTTGTCTGTTTGTGCCTTCGAAGGAAGCGTTGACCCATCAGATCTTAATAGGGATTGAGAGTGAGGGCGACCAATAAAATGATGACAAGAACAACTTTAAAATCAGAATATTTCATTGATCAATGAGAAAAATAATCCACAAATGCAGCTTCTGTGTCCACTGAAAATGATGTTGCCAAAAATATAAGCTCACTCATAATGACTGGCGGTTAGAGACAAACAATAGGCGTGTAAAACATCCCCCCGCCAACAAGACTAAATGAGTGAAGTGAAACAAATTAGAAATTCAGTCTGATTATCGGGCCAGACAATTTCTCGGGACTATCGTGCCAAAATTCAGACACAAAAATCCAATATTGGCCATTATATCAGCCCTGCTAAGTTGAGCTATTAAATGCTTCATGGATACACTAAAAAAATAATGCTGACATTTCTGTAAAGAAACAGGTCACCATCTACAGCTTTGAGGAGTATGATTCCTAATGTTTTATGAAAAATAAATCAGGATCTTCCTAGAATCCAGTCTTTAGAAGCAAGATTTACATTTTGTAAACTAAAAACTTTAAAAAGGTCTGATAGTTTTTTTTTTTTTTTCAAAACCACCAAATGTATTAATTTCACGCTAGAATAATTTTCTACAAATATTTTGTCATTTCATAAACTTTTGAATTTCATTTGGAAAATAAGATCTAAAATAACTTAAAAGTCACAACGTAAAACACATAGAGCTCACTTCGCTATCAAGAGATAAGATGATGCAGCGAGTTCTTCGATTTCTGCTCATATTGCTTTGTTAAATCATTACGACAGTGCAGCCTCTGAGGGCCGACTTGTCCTGCTGCCGAGTTGGGCTACAAGTTTCAACAGGGGCACCCTTTCCGACAGCAGATGGCGCTGCAGCGGCCTTTTCGCAAGCAAAAAAAACCTTCTCGAAAAGTTTTGTTTACCTCGGTCATGTGCTAAAAGATCTGAAACGACAGCTCGTGTTGTTTCAGATCGGTCTACTCTTAACGACGCGAGGAGCTCGACCGGGAGCACAACTTATTCCAGAAGCTTATACCTTCAAACAACGCCGACGAGAGTTTGAGGATTTCTCAATTCTGGAAAAAATAAATAAATCTGCAAAACGCAACCAAATGCATGAACAACTCGCTTATGAGCAGGCCACACACACGCGCACACACACACACACACAGAGAGAGAGAGCTTTGTATGTGTGTATATATCCCTACACTTGTGAAGGTAGCTACATAAACGTGTGTAGAGACGGACATCGTGCAGCCTACCTGACCTACCCCCTGGTCTGCTGCGCACTCGGCAGCCTGCACACACAGATCATCCAGTCAGAGGCCAATCAATCAGTATATCCCGCCCTATAACTTCATACACGTCCTATCATGTCTGCTCGGTCCGATACGCCTGACAGCCAGAGCCTGGGTCTGTCTGCGAGTCGCACTCCGAAGTTAGGGACTATTTCATGTGCTGTGTCTAGTGCTGTGGGTCATGGGACATGGTGACTATTACAGGCTCGGCCATAGGCTTTCAGGAGGAGGAGGAGGAGGAGGAGGAGGGGGGGGGGGGTGAATAGTAGGATATAGTAGGCTCCTAATTTATAAACTACAGATGCTCACAGGAAAATGCTCAAATTAGTATGAGCCTACCGGTGCTGATTTATGGTCTTGTAATATTACCCATTCGCGTTTGCACCTCTCCAATTAATTATGCAGGTTTTTGAATCCGCCTAAAAAAAAAAAGAGGCCGCGGTGCAATTACAATTGCAAAGATGTCCATTTATTTTTTTTTTTTTCCACTTCCGCCGCGGCCTCCTCCTGCACTTGCTCCTATTGAAAAGGCCCACGATAACAATATTCATCAGCACTCAGACATCGCTCAGCCGCTTGCTCTCTGAAGCGGGTGCTCCAGCTTCAGGGGCGGGGGGAGGGGGGGAGGGGGGGGGCGTCAGAAGTACCGAGCGAGAGTGACGCAAAAGGAGAGGCTATTGCTTCCTGAAAAAAAAAAAAAAAAAAAAAAATGATGCTGCCCAGCAGGGAGTTTATTAGATACTGCAGCGAGTTGTAACACAAACAGGTGAAATATTAAAGGACAGATGGACTTGTATGGAAAGGTAAGATGCGTTTTACCATATTTGAAACCCTTATTAAGCCTTCAGCAATAAGCTATTATTTACTCGACGGTGACAGGCTGCACGTTGGTTTTTGCAGCTTTATTGCTGTAGTCTTGACCGACAGGGAGCGTCTGTGGCGCGATGCGTGTCTGATGCTTGATAAAAAAAAAAAAAGAAAAGAAGCTGAACCATAAGGTTGTTGTTTTTTCTTCCTCTGGGTCTCCACAGTAAATCACACAGCTGTTGGCAGCTGTGATTCGCTTGCATGCCGAGTAATGTAGTCAAAGCTGTACTTTTGATGCCGTCCTCCCCTTCTGCGCCCGAACCTCGCAAAAAACTACAACTCCCGCTCTCTTCACCCCCCCCCCCCCCACCGTGACGTCAGAGATACGCACGAAACTCGCTTTCCTTTTGCTCGTGCTCATCTCACGCGAGCCAGCCCGGTCAAGCTCAGGGGCGCGTGCCAGATCCGAAGCGGTGGGGACAGCTCCCAGGTGCTGAAATTGCTCGGCGCTCCAAAGAGAGACACGGAGGGGGGAAGAAAACCAACGTCTGCACTAGATTCCAATATATATATATATATAATATATATATATATATTAAAAAAAAAAAAACTGTACCGTACGAAACAGGTGCAGATACAGATAAGAAGCGAGGCCTCCAAAACAAGGTTTGTTCTCACAATGTCCTCAGCGCGTTTTCTTAGTTTCTTATGTGGAAGAATTTCATGAATAGATATAAATGACCTCCTGCCCAGAATTGCTCGTCTAACGTTAGCCGGCGTGCGGATCCTTGCTCAACTACGTCGTGTAATTTCATATCAAAATGCATGTTTTTTTGGGTTTTTTTTTTTTTTTTATCGTGGTGCGCGTAAATGACATTATTGCAATGATATATTGAAAACGGTGTCCTTGCAAAGCCTCCCTCGGTGGGTGTTTCATACACGGAAGCGATCAGAACCTCAGTGCAGGATGGGAAGGTCCGGCATCTTTTATTAACTGCACGGGCTCGTTACAGAGGGAGCTTTGGATGCACATGCTTATTAGCACATGAGCTCAGTGGGTCTTTGTCAAAACATTCACCTTGGAGCAACGATGACTGCGCTCTTGTCATCTTGATCGTAGTACTCTCGTCCTCTCGGGTCGTTGACCGCTGACTGCTGTTACGGAAACGCTCGCTGTCGATGCGCTGCGAGACTCATTCCTGTTCTGCCCTTTGAACGACATTATAGCAGTTGTGACACGGAAGAGATTTGATGTTTGCTTGAACGTGGCTGTATTTCTGGTAGGACAACTTTTCTGAGGCAGAATGACAATGTCCTAAATGTAAAACTGCAAGAAGAAAAAAAAAAAAAAGGAGGTATGACATGTTTTAGGTCCACTTTGAAAATTAAAAACAGTATTTCAACCGGTACGTAAAAAGAACAAAATCTGAATTTTATTTATGAGCTAATTATTGCTCTTGGGTTCATAACAATTATAACAATCCCCTGGTTTCATCAAAGAAACTCCTTTAAGGAAAAAAAGGGCTTAGAACACAAAAAGACAAACTCAGCTTCTTCTTTTTTTAAACCCTGGTTATCTAATGCTCATCGATACAACAGCTTGCTGCGTTGGTCATGCTGCTTTGCCTGACACAGCCTTCTGTCACCTCTGATCTGCGGCCTGGACAGCAAGCTTGTACTGTAGTACTCTGCATACTGCATCTATGTCCTCACCTCTCTTGTACTTCCTGGTGTGTAAACTAGGGGTTGTTTACCGAAATGGTTCAAAGTCAAGTGAAAAAGCAAACGATCTCTAAGATGGTTTCACATCTATCTCCAAAAAAAAAAAGAAGCCATGTACGGTTAAGCGCTGAATGCATTCTTTCTGACATCTCTTCCTGTTTTTGCAGATGGCTGCCACTCAGGATGTGAAAGGAAAGGGAGAGGGAGGGGACCAAAATTTTGACTACATGTTCAAGCTGCTGATCATCGGCAACAGCAGCGTGGGCAAAACGTCTTTCCTGTTCCGCTACGCCGATGACGCCTTCACTTCGGCCTTCGTCAGCACAGTGGGCATCGACTTCAAAGTGAAGACTGTGTACAAGAACGACAAGAGGATCAAACTGCAGATCTGGGTATGAAATATTCACATCCAAACATTAAACATTTAGAGGGGAGCCACAAAATGTTTGATTTTGACCAAGACAGATGAAACGAGCATAAAATTGCAATCGAAGGTATGTTGTTTCTGTTCATGCTGCACTCCTTCCCTGGTCAACACCAGATAATAACTTCATTATATATATATATACATATAAAGCAATAATGGCAATTTATAAAGATAGAAAATGCATTTCTAGGCTACAAAGCACCAACGTACAACAAACCGCTGCTATGTTTTGCTATCACGTCTCAGTTTGTTCTTTGTGTCGATTTAATTCACTGAAGTTAAGAACATTAACATGTTGAAATACAGTTAATGTGTAGAAGAAATCTATTTTCTGTTCTCCTCCAAGGTCTCCCGGCGGACTATCTAAGCTCTAAGGGGTGGGTGGGGGGTGAAAGGGGCTCTTCCGAGTCGCCCTGCTCCCTCGTTTCTCTTGTTCTCTCCATCTTTGTGTTCCTACAGAGTGAATACTGTCGGTAAAAGGCTGTCAATCCACTGCATGTGCGGTGCCCACTTTGTCCTGACCTCTGCCCATATCGTCCTCTTTCAATCAATAAGTTTTTAAAGGCGGGCCATTGTGGCCAGTATGCTCGGCCATTCAGGAAAAAAAGAGCGGCGCACGAGGGATCACCTGCATTAATTCAGTTTCAGTCCGGGTTTAGGCTCTCAGGACAGATCATGCTTGCTTAGTATGCCGAGATACGCGTTTCCTTTCATGTCTCGTTACAGAAAGGATTTGGGTTATGTTGTATAAACTTCAGTCAACGTGTGAGATGTATAATTAAAGCAAATCCCTACTTCTTTTTTTTTTACCATTTCTGCATTGCAGGTACAAACAGGTAAACAATAATAATGGACTAGGACATCTCCACAAGCAATATTTTACATGATGAATTCCTACAAAAAGGACTATTACTCTGTAAGACATTTTATAATGTCAAAAATGTGGCGTATCGAGCCGTGTGCTTTATTAACTCTATAAAGCTTATTGTGTTTTCTTGGTTTAACCCTCCGATATAAGTACGCAAGACAGATGGAGGTCTCAACAGTACTGACAGGAGACTAGTAAGCGTTAGTTTGGCACACAGTGGGGAAGAACGCCGAAGCGACACCTTCCTGTGAATGTGTGGGAAACTGAAGAATGTCGGCGGCTGTTTAATTAGGAGTTCCTCTGAGCTGTGGAAGCAGATTGTCTGAGATAGTGAGGAGAAAGATACGTAAAAGCTCCACTCTTTCTGGTTCTTTCACTTCACTACTTTTCCCGTCAGTCTCTCTCTCTCTCTCACGCTTTCTTTTATTTTTACCCTACAGCCGACGCCAGCTTTCCTTCAGAGGTGTTTGCTAATCACATAAAGACACAAAGTAAAAGCGCTCCGTCAGGATGTGGAAGCTCGGGTTCGTCAAATGTCTGGCTAATCGGGATAATGCGTTTACGTCATTAGCAAAGACAAGCATACACAGAGAGAAAAAAGGACCGGCCTCGTGTCCAGACAATTGGCCTGTCTCTTTTAATTGGGCTGAGTGAGAGCTGAGACGTACAATAAGTGGCCATTTAAGGCGATGGGTGTTGGCTGATGTCACCGTGGTAGTCGCACCATTAATCTGCCAAGAGATAAAAGCATCATAATGCATCATAGAGTTGTCCCCGTTGTCGCATTTGGCTGAAGCGAATGAAACCGTGTTGGCAACTTCATCCTCGTGAAAAATAGAAACTCACTTCAATGAGCGAAGAAGAGTTCTGGCGATTGATTACCGGTGAGCGGCGGGCTACGAGCAAAGCTTTTTCAAGGAGCTCAAATTCTCCGGACTCAAGCAGAATTTTTTTTTTTCCCCCCCGTCCCACTGTGTCTTTTCACTGAGAACAAGCAAAACCGACCCACCAAAATAGCCTGGAAACGCAAAGGTCATTGTCGAGCACTCGGCCAAGAATCAATAGGTGACTGAAAGACTTCAAATTCAGACAAGAAAACAGGCTGGAGGGTAAACTAGCATTCAGATGACCGGAACGAGACTCGGTGTATGCAAAGTAACAAAACATAACTCCAAAAAAATAAATAAATAAATAAATAAATCACTGAAACACATTCATCGTCATCTTCCGCGTTGTTCAGCTTGTCACTCCACAAAAGATACTATTTATTCTACGCAGACAAGCCGCTGACGCGAAACCTACACACGTCCACATTTTGTTTTTGTGTTATTGTAAACGAACAAAAGGGTCCTCGCCGTGGTGTGTGTGTGCGTGCGTGTGTGTGTGTGTGTGTGTGTGTGTGAAAGCTCGGCAGGCTGTGAGCCCTGTCTCTGTGGAGTGAAGGTCAGAGCTGTCCTCTGGCTATAACAGGCACACTGTTGCAGCCATGTGCAGACTGACAGAAAGCGAAACTGATGCGGTAAATACAATCCAGCGCCGCCTGTTGGGCCTCTGTTCGACAAGAGGGCCGAGTGGAGCAGCCAGAAGTCCCCTGTCACGGTTCACAGAAGCCGGGGCAAACACACCCGTCGCGGGTATAACAGCAGCGGTTAAACACGCAGCACAAACAACGGGGGGGTGTCTTTTAGATTTGTCGTTATGTAGCTGGAAATGCAAAACAAGTCTGTAAATTGTAATCGATTACAGGAGAGTTTAGTGATAATCGGGGCGAGGATCAAAACGGACACGGCAGCTCATACGCAAACGCGAAGCTTCATCTGTTCGGTAAGCATTTGAAGTTGCAGAGATTGCAGCGACTGCTCGTTTCCGAGGTAATCTGTGTACACTGTACTACTCCTCAAGGGCTGTGTAATCGCTTGCTTTTCCTCTTAGCAATTTGTTCAGCCTTACCATGAACAGCAAGCGGCTTCTCCGACGTCCAAGTCCTTTTACCTTCTCATTTTTACCCCCTTTTCTAAGAAATACACACGGCAAGCCGAGTTCTTAACGCCGCACCAGCCGACGTTTAACACAGCTGAGCGGTTATTTTATTGAGAGGAAAGAATCAATCCCGTCAGCCAAAACCGAAAATCGCTGTTTTTGGCACCTTATTAACGCAAAGCCAAGCGAGGCAATTAGTGCAATGATAATTTCCTCAGCGCTGACGAAGCCGTGAGCGAGTGTCGATTTAGCAACCTGAAATATGTGTTCCAGTTCAGACCAAAAGTCTCTTGATATGAACGCACAGCGGCACGTAGCGATGCCGCACGTCTGCTCATTTACCGCGGCGGACTGGCGTACCCGGCGTGCGCCGTGCGGGGGGGGCCGCGGCGACGTCGCTTAACCTGAAAGTCTGAAGATCAAGTCGGCCGCCAAAACCACAACGCTAAATCATGCCGTCTGTATGTAGGACACGGCAGGCCAGGAGCGCTACAGGACCATCACCACCGCCTACTACCGCGGGGCCATGGGCTTCATCCTCATGTACGACATCACCAACGAGGAGTCTTTCGGTGCCGTGCAGGACTGGTGAGTCACACTTCCCCATTTTTGACAGTTTTGCGTCAAAGTGTCATCTTCGAAATCTGGATGGGGAATTATGTCATTTCCGAGCGTCACGTCCACGTCTAAAAGCGGGCTTCCCGTTTGCAGCCGTAATGCAGCGAGTTGATATCTGGCCCGGTTGATATTGCACGTGATTATTTTTTTTTTTTTTCCTTTCTGAAATCTACGACTCAAAATTGCTTCCCTTCCCCAAACTCTCTCTCTCTCTCTGTGTAATATTTGACAGGCTTGTCATATGGCGTACTGTGTGCGTCTTCGTCAGGCCGAAGGATCAGGAGGAAACTTGTCAAGGTCGTGGCTCTGGTACGCTCATGAGTCACGACACAAGTGTCTGCCGGCTGACTAGTAACTCTGAGCCAAGCCCAAACGGCTGTGATTTATGACGATGCATTCGTGTCTAAAACGGGACTCGGAAGGCCACGTTCAATCAGCCGCAGAGGACCAGGTTTGTGGGTTAGGAGTTTTGCACTAGAAACAACACATTACCAGAACAGCACAACGGCTCCGAAGCTTTGGTGAAACACAAAGGAGATTCGGCGCTGCCGTCGCGGAGGAACGCGTTTTGATTTACATGTCGCTGATCTTTCTCTTAACGCCGTGAGGTGTTGCAATAGGAAACGGTCCTTTTCCTACTTTATCCGCACCTGGTCGTCTCACAGTTTTCTCTCTCTGGTTACGGAATCACAGAATTGTGCAGGTTTGAGAGGAAACATTTCTGATTGATAATATTAATATTCTTATGATGTTTCTGTTGTATCAGCTGCAGGGAAAAGATGTGATATGCTGGCGATGGTGGTATTTTTTTTTTTTTTTTTTTTTCACCTGCATTGCTGGGTGGCCTGCAATCACTGTGGGACTATGACAATCACTTATTAAAAGGCCAGCGTCTACTTCGCCTTTGTCACATAGCTGGCAACACTTGACAGCTGCTTTAGGACGGACCCGTCACGGCTGAAGCGGTTTCATTTAACCCAACCAGACGCGTGTTTAAAACCTGGCGTTCTTTGAGCGGGGATGAAATGTTTAAAAGCGACGTACAGCTGGGAGGCTGAACGCTATTATTAGCAGGAATTGTGTTAAAGCACTCCACGTTATCAGCCCGATTTGTATTCGGATGAATTTCCCGTCACCGTGAGCAGGACAGGCTTTCTTGTAAAGAGAGGTCGGAGCCAGACACACCTATTATTCTTTAAAAGGCCCCGTCTGACACTTTGATGGAACACTGCAGTCTGAGCACAGTCTGTGACAGGTATCTTAATTAACGTAGCCAAGTGTGTCACTGGCAGCAACAATCCCGGGCCGTTACCTGTGACCTCACTTACCAGACGGCACAAATCCGTACAAAAGAAGAGGCTCTTTTTTTTTTTAGTTTTTACCGACCACATAACCGGTATCCTCCTTTTTTTTTTTTTTTTTTGCCTTTGCCACAGGCTTTAATTCCACTTTCTCTTTCCCTTGTTCCTTCTGACAAGGTTGCAGAGAAAAAAAAAAAAAGGGGGGGGGTGTTGCCATGGCAATGGCTCCTTCCCCGACTGTGGCTGAATTAAGCTCGTGACGTGCTCGTTTCCTGCCTGTGTCACAGACAAAACAGGGAAATATTGTAACGCTGACATCAAATGTCGGACTTTGAAGAAATGAATCATATTAATATTGTTCTACACATAAACTTGAAATAATTACAACAGCAACATGAAAGCATTTAGCCTCTTTAATTTAGCGACTCTTATGGACCCACAATCGCCTGCATATGGAGCTTTGTTAGTTGTGATACAAACACAAGCAGTTTTTTTTTGCTGTTTTTTTTGTCAGTGAAAAATATCAGCAGTTGGATTCAAAGTGACCCACATCTGAACTGCTATAACGAGTCTGAACTGGACAGGGAGAGAGAGGAGGAGTGCCAACATGATGCTGCGTGCTCTCTCCCTCTCCGTCATTGTTTCTTCTTCTTTCCTGAATTGCTGCCTTTTTCTCTCCAGTTTTCAGCCCGTGGTATGTTCGCTGCCCTACTTTCAGTGAAACTGCAACACCACAGGAGAAATGTGTTCCTTAAATTCCTTCCCATATTGCGAGCATCCTGTAGAGATTAGAACAGTTGCAAGCACCTCATTGATTCACAGTAAACTGCATGACAACAATATAAATAATAAATATTAGGAACTAATAAGGCTTAATAATGTATTGGAGAAAAAAAAAATTCTCAATAAATGTTTTTATAGATTATATTTCATTGTTTACATTGGTTGTTACGACCGCAACGACACAATATAAGATAGCTTTACTGATGGTTTACCATATTAGGTGACAAACCAGTGTTGCCAATATGTTTGGGTGGGATTAAAGCTAATAACCTGCGTTGCTACGGTGCCACTATGTATGACAAACTACAAATAAGTAGAAAAGAGAAGATAACTTACATTTGAGAAATATTGACTTCATATTTTCATTATGAAGTACCAGTTGAACCACTTCCCCACTGCTGCCGTCGGTGACTCAAACATTCAAGATGTCAAACAAAAGCAGTTCATGAACTGCCCGAATGGCGAACAAACTGTTCATGATGTCCTCCACCCTTTCGTCTTTCTGTCCGTTTGCGATGGATCCAGTCCAATAAAAAAGTGACACAAAACAAGCCTGATACTCTCTCAGAAAACAGAGCAACAACGGTAATTTGAATGTGATATCATTTTATGCGTTTGTTTCTGATTATTTGCAGGTCGACCCAGATAAAAACCTACTCGTGGGATAACGCACAGGTGGTGCTAGCTGGGAACAAGTGTGATATGGAAGAAGAGCGAGTGGTCTCGGTGGATAGTGGCAGACTGCTGGCAGAACAGTTGGGTAAGTCTAAGAGCAACATTCACCACTTCATGTTGTTGTTTTTTAACTTGGGTGGCATCATCATGTTGTTGCATAAAAATATGATTTCCGTGCCTTTTGTTTCTTTTACGCTTGCCAGGATGTTTCTTTTTTGGGATTATAATAGAAATAGTAAAAAGAATCAAGCATTGTTTGCAACCTTCAGAAGCAACAAAAACAGTCATATCCGTCGCGACAAACACATTAAATCGATCTTACGATCATTAGTTGGCCGTGGCCTCTTCTGTATGTTCACATTTGTCTTGATCTCCCTCATCTTAAGGTTTTGAGTTCTTCGAGACAAGCGCCAAGGACAACATCAACGTGAAGCAGACCTTTGAACGCCTCGTCGACCTAATTTGCGACAAGATGTCCGAGAGCTTGGACACGGATCCGGCTGTCACCACGGGAGCACCCACTGCCAAACTCACAGACAGCGCTCCGCCCCTCCAACAGCCCGGATGCAACTGTTAGTGACCGACGTCGGAGCGCTAAACGAAAGCAGCACGGGGTCCCGTAAGGTGGTAGAGTGTGCAGAGTATTGTTCTCCCTCAGCATTGTCACTCCTGCTAGTGCTGCTTTCTCTGGACTACAGTTCAAAACCCTGTTTAGTGGTAGAATTACAAAATGCTGTCGTATTATCTCTCTACTTTATCACCTTATATCAAGAGCAAATAACCAGGAAAACAGACATGGCTATTGTAAAATGTGTAACATTACAGGATATCTAGAATATAGAGACACCATATTCCCATTCTTTGGCTAGTTAGTATGGTTATAAACAAGTATGTTTGATAAGGCTGGAAATAGTTCATAGTCATACTGTACAGTTAATCCTTAAAACCTTTAAAAACCTTTAAAGACCTAGAATAATTATACAATGAGGGAAAGAATCAGTGAGTGCTTTAATAATTATTTTTTTCTATTTTTTTTTGTACAGTATTTTCCTTTTATAGGTTTATTTTGTCTCCTAAAGTTGCCAAATCAATGATTTTGTGCACTACGGGATGTAGCGCCTTTTTTGTGTGTGTATGGGGAGTGTGGCTGTTGCGTGACTGTACAGTAAGTGAGTGTGGGTTTGCATGAGTGCGAGTATTACGTCTGAGTCACAAATGACTGCAACTTTGCCATTTAAAAAAAAAAAAAGAAATCGTCTACCTTGGGGAAAAAGAAGTGGCCTTTTAGCATCTCCAACACGGCCTCTGTAAGTCCTTCTGTCCTGCTGACTTTTGGAACGAATCCAGTATGTATAATGTTGATGTGAGTACTATTCCACCCTTTGCTGTCTGTAGATGTGTGATTTCTCTGATAAGTGTATCTGTAAATCTTAAAAGCAACTATTTCTCTGTGCTTAACCTCTAAGACAACCCTTTATAGTTTGATGCAATGAGCATGCTGCCAAAAAAAAAAAAAAAAAAAATCAATATGTGCTGTTTTATCTAAGGATAGGCCTTACCCAAACCTAACCATCCTCAACTCCATATGATGGCAATTATCCAGCATTTCATGAAATAAAAATCTGAAACTGTCAAAGCACAGCACAGTGTACGACATACAACATATGATCAGCTCTGGCATGGAATAAACAGCCATATATAACAAATATCGTTTAAGTTTTGAGTCAGCATGCTTCAATGTCATGTTTGTGCTGTAAAATTAAGTCCCTCCTGAAAGAAAAAAAAATCTTAGTAAGTTGCTTAGAAAATACCACAAACAGTAGTTTAAAATGGAAAGCTTCCCCCTGCAGGCATATCCTGTACTGTAGTGTCTTAATGATAAGTCTGTAGTATAAAAGTTGTAGCTTATTTTAAAATCCACAAACAAAACAAAAAAACCAGTTATGCCAAAACATTACAATTCTTTTAGCGTCGTCGGTTGTTTGATGCATAGTTGAATAAAAGCAACAAAAAAACCCCCAAAAAAAAAAACGCATGAAGTCAGTCCTGACGTATCTATGTAGATTTATATTATAAGACACTGTATATATCACTCTGTGTTACAGACTTAGGAGCATTGTCATAGCAGTTGCTGTGAGATGCAATGGGCCAATAAGTGCAATATTTTATGAATTAAACCTTGTACATAGTTCCTCCTGTCCTCGAGTACAAAGACTATCTGCAGTGTGAGTGACAGCTGGTCAGAGCGGCTCTGAAACTGATGTACAAGCTCTAACAAAGGAGTGCGTGCTTCACTCAGTGTCTGCAGCCACAGAATATGTGACTTGGTGTGTGTGTGTGTGTGTGTGTGTGTGTGTGTGTGTGTGTGTGTGTGTGTGTGTGTGTGTGTGTGTGTGTGTACCTGCCATATTGAAGAGACAAACTACGTAACATAGTGTATTGTTTGTGTATACCTTTTGTACAACTGTATTCACGTACTATATGCCGTTCCTGCTAACTGTTGGGTGTTGATTGAACTTGTATTATCACGTCAAAATGCAGTGTCCTTGTAAAAGATAGTCAGGGAGATAATTTAGTCCATGCCATATATATGCCATGCTGTTGTAATTCCAAGAAAAGGGATTACACATATACTAGTTCAAAGATCCTGCGCATAATGTGTGTACATATGGGTCTGTGTGTGTGTGTGTGTGTGTGTGTGTGTGTGTGTGTGATATCATAATTTGATGCCAATAGCCATGAAATAAATTATTGTAAAGATCCCAAGTCAAGATTCATTTCACAGAGGAGTAGTTAATGACATCCAAACAGTTAATCTGGTCACATTTTAAAACACTTTACATAGCCTATAATTGAATATATTTATTTCTTGGAGTGCAAGCAAAGTAAGAAGTATGTTTTTGAGATTATAGCAAATAAATCAAATTCTACCAGCGGGTCTCCGTGTCACTTCTCTCCCTACTCGGGACCACGTGGAGGAGGAGGGGTTGGGTGGCATTTTCAAGACGACGTACACCACCTAGTGTCACAGCGACACGCCTGCACCGACATCTAAAAGGTTGTGGATACCCGATGGATGAACATGACGTGGTCCGGTTTTTTTTTAGAAAGTCAAATCCAGCGATGGACAGACTGTATTTAAATAAAAGCACTTCAATGTTACACTTCTATATCTATCCATCTATGAATAATTAATCACTATTAAATTGTCTATTTCCCATCTGCTACGTTGCGTTACATTCGTGCCCACTTGTGTTTTTGTGTTTTTGTTTTTTCCCCACAGTTTAAAAGGCCGTTCAACAGTGTTGGGGTTTCACTTACCTCTCCGGGTCTCCGGGCAGTGAACCGGTGGTCTGATGCTCCGTTACTCCCTCCTCCTCCTCCTCCTCCTCCTCCTCCTCAGGCTGTTCCTTTGGTTGCAGAATAACAATCCCCCTTTTATTCTTTTCCAGTACATAAATGTCCGGTAATCCCGCACTAGAGCAAAACTTTACACACTCACAGTCTGGAGCACGACGTACATACTTTGGCGCCACTAGATTTAAAAAATAAAAATAATAATAATAACCTTCGCACTTCCGGGGACAAGACAATCACCTGACCACGACTCTTGTACCCGTGAGCAGCTCCAGATGTCGCGACAGCGACACCTCGTGGACACACAGTGATAACAAATGTAATTAAGGTTATACCGCAAAATGTATTTGACGATCTTTTTTTTTTAATTATTTGGTATTATTTGGTTTAAATTATTTTTAGGGCTCGAGCGCTGATGGTGAGAAAGCTTTATTGTTATTCAAGCAATTATTATTATAAAAAAAAAAAAAAAAAAAAAAAAAAATCGTATTTTGTGGGCGTGTCCAAATGGCTCGCTAGCGCCCCCTAGAGAGATGCCTCGGCGGCGACATGCACGAAACTCGGTGGACGTGTTTATCACGTCTCATTGCACCATGACGTCAACGCAACGGGAAGTCCGCCATTTTGAATTTAGTCGCCATTTTCGGCGATTCGCACATGTAACGAACTTCTCTAAATTTTGTCGGGCGACACAGAAATTTAGTCTGTGCACTCTTAACATGTTTGTAATTAAAAGCTATCATAAGAATTCGTTTTCGTCGATCGGTGTGCCTGTGGCGGCCAAAAAGTGACCCTAAAGTCATAATATAGCATGTCGTCCAAAATGTGATAAAAAAAATTATTATTTTTTTTTTAAAAGTCATACATGTTTTCCAAAAAGTGACCCAAAAATGAGTTTTGGGTCACTTTTTGCTATAGTATGACTTTTATTTTATTTATTTTTTTTATAATTTGGACAACATGCCATAGTATGATCTAAAAAAAAAAAAAGTCATGACAAAGGAAGGGATCAAACATCAGACCTTCTTGCTGAGAGGCAACAGTGATAACCACAGCACCACCAATCTTCCTATAGGAATGTGCATTGTGACAAATCTTTGGCTCCCTGCAACCTTTAACTCCACCTTCCACAGATATTCATTAAGATGTGATCAAAATTGCCGCGGACATTCTTTGTATAGTCGATATATGTGTTTTCAAGGGGGTCTGCAGTGATATTAAATATCTTCCTGTGATGTGTAGTGGATGCAAAACTTTTTCAATTTCTCCAAACGTTTCAACTTCACTAAAAGTCGAATCACCATCAACAGGTGGAATCTGAACCATTAATATCAACCTTGGTGAAGTAGGATCTTTTACCTGTTGAGTTAACCAGACTGTCAGTTGAGTCACTGGAAAAACTCTGAGTGAGCTCCGTCCAAACACTTTCTCCTGCCGCGACTCGTTCTCCGACGCTGAAGATAGTCCAGGGGTCTACGACGTCGCTTCAGAGCAGGAAACGACCTCATGAAGACACGGGTTTGAGCCCCGCTCAAGGTATCACACATGGTTCATGCAGAGCAAGTCCCCTTAACAAGAAACATGGTTCAGAGAGAAAATCCCTCTAAGGGGAAGCCGCACAGTTTCAGGTTTGTACGTGTGGTCATACTAATACCAAACTAAAGGTCAACAACAATACCAGTCTCCAGCAAAAACAAATCCCAAATTTTTGAAGATGTTAAAGCCGCCAATAAAAGCCAATTTTTTTTTAATTTTTTTTTTAAAAGAAGAACGAATGAACGAGATCGAGAAAAAAAAAATGTAAACTGCAAGCTGGAATATGCGGACCCTCGCGTGGTGCTGCACGTCGGGGCAGTTTTAATTACATTTTGTTACTTTTACCAGGTAAAAATGAAAGTCAAATGTACCAGATGTGACCATAAGTCTTTCCACCTGAACACAAACCGTAGTCTACTTTTGGAACTAAATAAATCTGGGCAAAATGGATCAAATCATTGCTTAATGACTGCTACCAAACATATGTTTGAATAATACGTGTATACGTGTACGATGGGTTTGCAGAGAAAGCGTAAAGGTGTGTGTGACGGTAAATGTCGATCATAGCCTTTTAACTACAACGGCTGCAACGGTAAATTCACTGGGTGGAACAGCCGATACAATGAAAGACACACTCAGTAACAATGAAAGATATAAGAGCTGAAAATATCATTTTTCTGGATTATTTCAAAGCAATGATATATCATATTTACATATATACATGGTACATAAATATGGCTTTGTGAAAGGAACACTATTCAACCACAGCCATTAATTTAGTTGTGAAACGTGTCTTTACACCTACAAAGCAGTCAGTAGGGAAGAACTAAAATGTCAAATATAGACACTGAATTCATTTTTTTTTTCTGCCGCTCCTCTCAGACTGTCATCCTCTTGTCAATGAAACAAAGATGCTGTGCCTCAATTCCACATATGACTGTATAAGACCCTCGAAAACAATGAAAAGAAGAAACCAGTGAGTAGGCAGAATCAACCCATGCTTTTATTTAATCCATTGCATATAAAAACTTTTTTTTTTCATTCTTTTTACTTGTTTTTTACATAAAGTTGTATGATCTACAGTGCTATCCAATAGACTGCAATTAACAAGGAATCCATTAAAATAACGTTTTAATTGTCCTGTGAAACGTCCAGACAAGTTGGCATTCTAAAGACATAACCCAAAAAATAATTGTCCTGAAGACCTTTTTTTTTTTTTTTTTTTTTTTTTTTTTAAGTTACAGTTTGTGTTTTTACTTTCATACCATAAAAAAATAGAACACATAACGATAAAAGAACCCACTATTTCCATTGGTCCAGGGCTGTTTAGAATCTACAGTATGTGTGTCAAAATAAGGGTCCCTGTTTCAGGACAATGATGCAGTCACCCCCACCCCTCAGCCCACCCACCCAACCTCACCCTCCCTGTTCACTACAGAAATATGCTAAACCCTTCTCCTGTCCAGGCAGAAAGATGTCAGTGGTTTTAGATATTGCAAGGAATGTGAGTGGAAGTGTGGGCCGAGCATAGATAAGCAAACACACCGTCAGTGTTACAGCCATAATTAATGCAGCAGTGGCTGAACATGCAGATGTGTCTCAAAGCCTCTGTGCTTTGTAGGGCCATAGTCAAGCACCAACTACGCACTACCGTTGCGCCCCATATTCAGTGTTTGTGGCTGCGATACAACCAGATGGACGCAGACGCCACAGCGGTAACTCCACGTGGAGTTACCGCTGTGTCATTTACATCCGGCAGGTCGAGTCACATCTTTTGAGTGTAGTGGCAGAGCGTAAAGAAAGTGCGAGTTGTTCAGACCAGGTCTAAAGCAAAAAAATACGACTCTTGGACATCTGGCTATAGGCCACACATCACTCATGTAATAAATCTGAAACTTGTGGTTGACCCGAAGCTCTACAAACCTCTGCACTGACAACATATTTTCTTACCTAGTGCTATATTTGTGATAGAGCAAATTGTGTTTGGCTGTGATAGTGACAAGGCAACTTTTTTTTTTTTTTTTTTTTTTTTTTTTTTTTTTTTTTTTTTGGGACTCTCATCAAGAGATCAGGCCAACCAAAGCCAAAAGATTCACTAATGCAGCAAAAGAGAACTAGAGAATAAAAATAAAAAATAAAAAAAAAGGCTAAAATAAATGACGTGTTGAATTTAAGGCACAGCCCATGGGCCAAGGAACAGTTTCTCTTTAAAAAACAATTTGGCTCCTCCCCCCCCTCTCTTCACTGAGCTAGTTCTCAGATAAGCAACATGTTGATGGATCATTTTTACACTGAAGCTCATTTGTAATAAACATTCTCTCAACAAGAGGTACGTAATACAGCCACGCCATCACCAAAAGGGATGATAAGAATCAACCATTTACAGCAAACTGCATTATGATAGGAATAACATTAATAATTATATATTATATACAGCACAATAAATATATGTTTGTAAACAGCGATAAAACCAGAAAATTTTATTACAGGTAAGGGCATCGGGTGAAGGATGAAAAAATAATAATAATAATCTTGGCACAAAATGAAAGATTAAATAAAACGTTTGAAAATGACAGAAGTAAAACGAGCACTCTTTAAAAAAGCGGTGTGCAGTATTTCAAGTGGGTTTTTTTTCCTTTTTTTTTTAATGTTTGTGGATTTTTTTTAAAATATATTTTATATACACGGGGAAAAACTATATTTGGGTATTGTAACTGGCAATCCTGTACTGTGGTCTATGCTACAGTGAATATTTACTGTACCACTATTATATTGCAAAAAAAAAAAATGACTCAACAAATAGAAAAATATACCAATAAATAATAGCATCAGGTTTGACGTGGAAAGAGACTCTTGCCTGAGGTGGAAGGACAACTATGTTCAAGCCTGTGTCTGCATGAGTGAGTGTTTGGCGAGTCTTAACGTTTTAAAAATATTAAAGTGATGATATATGAATATATCAGTGCATTAGAGTATCTACGTAGAGAATTGTCTTATCTGATGACCACGCAACGGAGCTGATTGTCTTGTCGAAAACAAAGACAGTAACTGGATTTAATGTTGTGACGGCAAATACAACAACGTTCTGATGAACGAGTTCCTGTAGCGTAACAGAAAATGTAGTGGTGTGCAGCTGTCGCTGAGAAAATGGGCAAGAACAAAATAGAACAAAGCACAATAAAAGCTTTCATAACATTGGTATAAAATACCTCTAGTAATTCTCAACACCATTACTACTTCTGTAGACTTGGGAGCACAAATCAAGCTTCTAAAAAAGGTGCTTTTTGTATCGACTACAAAGCATTGCATTGTCTCAGGATGTGTTCAAAAGAACTGCAGGCAACAATAATAAAATGTAAAGGCTTCATCCACATCATTCCAGTGAGAGTGAGGACTTCAGCTTCCTTCTCAGTGGAAACTCTCAACAAACAAAGAGTTGTCATGAATGAACTCCAAATTTGAACTCACAGGACTAACCAAATATAGTGGTATGGGAATAGTAGTATAAATGCTATTGGAGCAAGTGCAAACAGCTCAGAACACTCCTTATGTAATCCAGCTGTGAAGATATCCCTTCAAAACACTGAATACCTGACACACGTTTCTCTCCATTGGTTTCCAAAAGTTGTCTCCTCTTCTTTTCTAACAAAAAAAAAACAAAAAAGCCTACGTTTGCAAAAGTAAATTCTAGAAAATATCTGAATCTTACATAGAGTACAATACAAAAATGAAAGAGGTCTTGGACAGCTTCATGGCTGTTTAGATTTGAGCTTTGTGTCAGTCAGGTTTTCAAGGAAGACTTCCACATCAGAAATGTGTCGCAAGAAAAAGGCTCCCCTCAGTGCGCTGCAGATTTCATCTCAGTGGCGTCCCGCCGGGTTTTCAGCAGAACGGCAGCATTAACGTGTCTCCTAATTCGTAGTGGGGAGGATATGACCTAAGCCGAGCGGGAGATTCTCCTTGAACGCACCGAGAAGTGTCTCTGTGGATTATGGGCACTTAATAATACACAGAAACACTGCCTAACTTTCAGGCAAGGCTGAGACGAAGCAGAGAGGAGGGCAATGTGACATTATGCATCCCATGACCAGCACTGAGCAGACTGTTTCTCCACGTCCTTATACTGTAGCTCGGAAAGGGGGAGGAGTAAAAGTGAAATAAAGATACACCACTTCAGTACAAATACAGAGAATGGAAAGGAGTTTTCCTGAGTGCAAAAAAACTTGAAGTAGTACCGGTGGGCGTGTCTGAACGAAGCTGACAGGAGGCCAAGGTGGAGAGCAGCGCACGCTTTGGAACCATAAACACAGATGTATAAAAAACACGGACAGATTTCACAAAACCCAAAAAATATTCTATAAATAATCATCTGTCATTACTAAGAAAAACAGTTAATCAGATGCTGTCCATAAACTGCTATGTGTCTGGGGATTTCTCTTTCTCCCCCTCTTCCTCCTCCTCCTCCTCGTCCTCCTCCTCCTCCTCTGCTACCTCTTCCTCTACAACACACGGTTGTGAGCCGGGCGTCTCCCCCTCTTTTACCACCTCCTCCTCTTCGTCCTCCCCCACCTGTTCATCCAAAGGGATCTCTGTTGATTCAGAGTCCTGCGTACAGAGTGTTTTAGAGTCAGTACAGCTGTTTTCCTCCTCATCCGCTAACTCGTCCTCGTCCTCCTCGACCTCTTCCTCCTCCTCCGGCTGGCTGCCGCTGTCTTTCTCAGTGTCTGACTCCCCGTCCTCCTCCAGGGTGAGCTCGAACTGGAACTTGTCCCCTCCCGGGGGTCGAGTGCCATCCTCGGGCTCGTCCAATGCGGGGGAGGGACTTTGGGGGATGGTGCTTTGGTACCACTCTCTGTTGTCCTCCAACGTGTCCAGGATGTCCTGGGCGTCTGGGTGGACCAGGTCAGCCCACGTCTCCCACAAAGGGTGAACGATATAGTCTATGAATCCAACCTAGGGAAGACACAAGGGTTTAAACAGGGCGCTCAGGGTGTGTCTACGCACAATACATGTACGGTAGCTTTATCCGCCTGTGTTTGTTACCTGGCTCTTTTCTACTGACGCGTTGTGCTTGTCGCACATGGGGCTGATCTCCATGCCCCTTTCCCTTTCTCGGTCACCCTGGCTGAA
The DNA here is from genome assembly GCF_029030835.1 of Brachyistius frenatus. Taxonomy (NCBI): domain Eukaryota; kingdom Metazoa; phylum Chordata; class Actinopteri; family Embiotocidae; genus Brachyistius; species Brachyistius frenatus. The sequence goes on from NW_027210629.1 coordinate 2,509,643, forward strand.
GAACTCCTCCATGATGCGGTCCGTCCACTGCCGGTACAGCTGTAGAGGCTTGGTGGGGTTGCTCAGGTCTGCACAGTGCACCATGTTCTGGAGGACCTGAATGAAACCAGTAACAAGGTCTAAACCTCTGTGCCCATGCAGTATGTCCCACATTGCAGGGTAGGCTGAAGGAGGAAAACTTGTCCTACGCAGCTCTAGTTTTACCTGTATCCTGTCCGAGTAGTTGTCCAGCAGCAAGACACCAGAGCTGGTCACCTTCTTGGTTTCCACCATTGTTTTCAGATCGGCCAATAGATTCATGTGCTTGGACATGTCTGTTGCGAGCACCTTGAAACACCCGGAACAAAAAGTTACTGGCATTCCGTGCAGAAAACAGTCATTTCATGAAGACGTTACAGAAGAGACGTCAATCCTCTCACTTACGATGTCGATGACCATCTTTCGCAGTGATTGTCTTTGTTTTTTGGTCAAGTTTTGGAAGATGTCACAGTTCTCCTCTTGTAGGAGCTTGAAACCAACTGCTAAATGGTGGTTCTCCAACACCGACGAGTCATTGTACATCAGTGCTAGCTCTGAATCTGCAGGAAACACAAAGGTGGATAACTTTAGTTTGCAGAATTGTGGTTTTCCATTTGCATCAAGTCCAGAGGTGCATCGTGACAAACGCTCTCCTGAAACCACACCTGAGTGGGAGAAAACATTTTAAAAATGAGACTTATTTTTGCCCTGATAATTTTGTAAGATAACACATACAATAACCAAACAAGTTCAAACAGAATGAGGTGCCAATTAGAGCCGCACATTCCTCTGATAATAATTGCACGTGTGCTGCTGTACAAGAAAGCAGCAGCATGTTTTTCTCTGTGAGGTTTCCCTCTCTGGGTCATTTGAAGGTCCTCTGGCTGTATTTAGATTTGCCATTAAGATGCATTAGTCTTGCCACGGTGGAGCAGAGCAGCAGAGAGGAGAAAGGGGATCCTGCTCGGGTGCTCTTTGGTTGACAGAAGATCAGTCTGGTGGCTCCTAACTAGGATGACTCACTCTGCCTTTACCGCAGGGATTCCCCATTTGGGCTTTATGGAAAGCCCGACACATTTTGTGTGTGAAGAGTATGAGACTGTGCGGTGTCTTTACTGCCCTGATAAGGTATTAGAAACACTCTAATGCAACATTCACATTTGTAATGCTCTGCAGAATGGCTGTTTAAAGTGATACTCAGTGGATATAAAGTCTATTTGTTTGCTTTTTCCGCTAAACTGCCAAATTAAGACAACGTTTGTGGCACCTACAGCCATGAGCGAGTGAGTCAGTTAAAGAGAGATAAGAGGGGTTTAGTCTCCCGCTCGAGGACACAGTTACTAACACAACACCATGAACCTTGTTAAGTCTGGTTAGAAGCTCTGTTCATCTACCTGCCACACTTGGTTGTAATGAGTCATGCAGACGGTCTGGCTTTTATCATTCTAGGTTTTGAGACATTTCTCTTTGTGATTTCTGCCTTCACTTTAGCATAGCTGTGATTCAGATATTTTCGGCAATTCAAATAAAATAATACAAAAAAAATAATCACATTTTCTGTGTAGAATGGGAGGCAGAGCCTTTAGCTGTCAGGCACCTCCACTGTGGTAACAGCCCCTAGTTTTAGTTCGGGAGACCCTGTGTCATGGTGATTTTACATCCTAAATAAAATTGAACTGAAATTTAAAAACAATTTTTTTTTTTTTTTTAATTCTGTCTGATCAACAACCTAATCTTAATAGGGTAAAGGCAGACATTGCAATGAAAAAGCAAAACTATTGGCAGCTGTCTGCCTGATTAGTTACCATACAAGATAAATGAGAAAATATTATGTATTGTAATTTAGGGGGCCAAACTACTGTCCCACCTGGTGTGTGTTCTACAGTGTACATGTTCCCACTTTGGTATCAGACTGTGAGTGTGTTTTGTGTTTGTGAGAATGACGCTCCTGAGCCACTGGCAGCTGCGAAGACAGGGCTGTATTTAGACTCACTGGTGCTGATGAGGAACTGGTTCGAGACTCCGGGATGGTCCACGTCGTGAATTGCACTGGCAAAGATGGCAGCTAGGATCTCGAGGTCTGTGAACACGGCCTGGAAGACAGAACGGAGTGTGGAAGGGAGCAAGGGAGGGCATTGATGAGAGAATCAACTCACTGGACAAAAATATCCTTTCAAGTAAGAGCCATTGATTGGACTTTGAGCCTGCATTTGACTGAGGCTGATTGTGAAAGAATGGGCTTCGTGTTCGTGAGTACGTGCAAGTGCGTGTTCATTTATTTTGTGCCTCACCTCGAGGGCAGGGGTGGATAGCAGCACGTGGGTTGACTGGGTGACATCAGCAGCATGGATGTTGTTATGGTAGGCCACATCGCCATGGTAATGGTCTTCTAAGGTCATCAGGTATGTTATAAAGGTGTCAAGTGGAATTTTAAAAGTTTTTAACAAGTCTCTCTCCTGCAAATCAGAAATGACAAGAGGGAGTTTTAATTGTTGAGACAGTTTCAGGATTCAATGAGCATTTGTTTTGTAGTGAAACAGCGAGACAAACGGAGGAAGAGACCGCCTTCACCTGGAATATCGTGTGCATCATGACTGTCAGTGGCCGATTCCCAGAGAACTCTGAGATTTTAAAAACATTAAGGCCCCATTTATTGACATGCTCCAGCTCCTAAAAAAGAATTAGAGACACAATCAGAAACAAAACACCCTTCTTTTCATTTCCTTCATTAATACCTGAGCTTATACACCAGCTTGTACACACAGTACAATGTGTTTTTATGTGAATTATTTAGGCTGTTTTTTTTTTTTTTTAACACCATTTGTCAGGACACACAAACACACCTTAGCTAGTTCATCCTCAGTCTCAGTTTTGACCCCAAAGCGAGGGATATTGGAGTTTGTGAGGCTGGAGGAGTGTTGCAGCTTTTTCACCCCGCTGATCTGAGACATGGGCTTGTTCTTCTTCTCCTTCTCCTTCTGCGTCTGCGGGGATGGCATCTCCACTTCATGTTGCTTGTCTAGAGAGACAAACGGATGGTGAATACAAGGAAGGATTCTCACTGTTCAGGCAGAACGGAGGGTTTTATTTTGTAAATCTTTTAAACCAGCGAGTACATCTGCCTCTGTCATAACTCACCCAGGAAGGTGCTGGAGATGAACTCAGACACCTGGTTCCCAGAGCGGCTCATCTCTGATAGGTGAGTCAGCTCCCTATTTAACATCCTCTTGAACTGAAAGATGGACACGCACACACATACATGATGGGTTTGACAGTGTGTAATACAGGGCAGAAATATCACAATTACTTGATTTTACAGCAGATACTTAGAGGCACCATATTTAAATAAATCCTGTTCAAATGAACATAAATTAACAAACACAGCTCAGGAGCCAAATAAACTAAGCTTATTTGACTGTATTAGTATGTCTGAGGCAAAAAATGTGAGCCCACTAACAAATCCTCAAACGTTTTAATTAATTAAAATGAATTTTTCTGTATGTCACTGAAGAAATGAAGTGAAACTTTCAGTCACAATACAGAAGCTACTCCCAGGAACGTCACCATTTCTTGAATGACACACAAACACACACAGAAAGTCAGAGGGCTGCTGCCACAGATGAAAGTAATCACTGACCCACTTTCCCAGTTTCTTTCAATTTCAGTTTGCCCCTGCCAGCCCGCCTGTCTCTCTCTTCTCCCATTTACTCTTCTCTCTTCTGTTTGTAATTGAAGTGGAAGACCCAAAATTAGCTCCGGCTTTTGATTTGAAGACCAAACTGATTGACGTGGAGGAGAACGCTTGAAATCAGGGATTTTTCCAAAGAGGTTTCAAAACAACAAAATTACAAAATAGATTGCACAAGCGAAGGTGCTGCAACCTCTGACCATTGTGACGTTTGGTCTAAATGCATGATATTAATTAATTATGTGAACCAATATTGACATAAAATAAACCATAACAACAATGCAAAGTGCTTATTGCACAATTGTGCATCAAGATCCTATTGAAGAGCGCCCACGGGCTTTCATTGGGTGGCTTTTTAAAATGGGGACAAAAGAGGCAAAGAACCATCTGACGTGTGCTTTTATCAGGTAAAAAGAGCCAGTAGAGCAAAAGAGCAACAAATACATATCAGGTAAAGCTGCATCTACATGAACCATAATTACTGAAGCAAATAAATGCCATGACAGTGAGATGAGGTCTGGAGATAAATCTCAGATTTATGCTTAACCTAAAAAACAGATATCCCTGATTATTTAAACAAATACGGGGCAACCCGATCACCAAGAGGCTTGTCAGCATAAAAAGGAGATCATAGCATTATGATTTTAATTCCATCTAGAGGCCCTTTGAGGCACTCAAAACCCGGAATGACCAACATTAACATTTTACAGGTGAAGTGAAAATGTCTGTGATTTTAAATCCAAATTCATTTAACCATGTATGTTCTCATCCAGCCATGTCTACACCGTTGAAACCACAGTGCAAGCATCATCCGCTCTTCCCATCACAGATCCATCAAAATGGATAACGGATCCAGAAAAGTCACACCTATGAAGGATTGTTACATGGCAGACATGTTGGAGAGTAGATATGTATAGAAGATGCGTTTTATTTGTGTTCCTATAACACCACAGCTAAATCTGTCTCAAGGATAAATCTAAGTTAGAAAACAAATTCCACTCTTAAGAAATTAATTCAAGAAATCAAATAAAGCAGGAGTGGAACACATGAATAATGAATTAAAATATACTAACATATCTTACCTTTATATATCCCCAGGAAACAGAGAGCAGATAATTTGCTTCAGGCATTTTGACAAATCAACAAAATAGATCCAAAAAGAGAAAGGTACAGGTTTAAAGCCCAGTATTCAGTTCAGTCGATGAAAGCATGAGGCAGCTAGTAAAACAAAAGTCCGCAGTTCTGGCCAATATCAGGACAACCTCAACCTGAGGAGCCGTCACAGCTCAGTTCCAAGTAAATCAGCTGCAAAGAGTGCGTAAATGAAGCGTCGTGTTCCTGTCCTGTGAGAATCCACAGAACCAAGTCCGTGAAAGCTGAGAGGAAAAGCAGATTCTGAGAGAGGAGATGCGGGAACGTGGCTCCCCAAAGATCCGATGAGAGCATAATGTGGCCACACACAGTGATACACACTGACGTGTATGTGTGCGCACGGTCACACGCACACGCACACACACACACACACACACACACACACACACACACACACACACACACAGTCAGAAACAGAGACACACTGCTGAGGTTGTGAATAATTGATGATGGTGCGGATGCTCGGTATATGCCAAAGCACCAGGACAGCAAGATTTTTCTATCAACAGCTCCCAAACAGGACTGGCTGCCTGACTGCCTGCCTGCTTCTGCGTGTATGACACAAGCTCCCATGTGAAGAGCGCAGGCTGCTTCTCTTGCAGTGTCACACAACAGCAGCAAATCAGGGCCCAGATATGAAAGAAGTGTGAGCTCGTCATCACCTCTTATTGGCTTGGATTGGAGCAGGCTTGAGACTGCCTGCTGTGTGATTGGCTGGTACCGAAGTCAGTGGAAAATATCCCCCTTCCCTTTCCTTTAATTCTTGCAGTGCAGCGGTGTGATTTTGTGTGTGCCTGTGTACATGTGTGTATGTATGCAAGACATATTCATATTAGATGTGTGTGTGTGTGTGTTTAAATGTTGACCGTGATAAACTTCTGTTCAACATGATGTAAGCGCACAGGTTACCTCATCCAACATCATACAGTTTTTGTGAAAAACTGAGGTCATCCTCAGCCCCAGTGTTCACAGGAGGTGAGTCACAGTAACCTCACTGATTGGATGAGGTAAACGCATAAAAAACACATTAATCTTACAAAAGAATGAGCGTCAGAGTTATTTGAAGTGGACTCAGTGGGACAGAAACTGAAAGCACTGTGTCCACACAGGCTGTTGTGTGTCGGTGAGATCAAAAGATTGTCGCTTTGGTTGAAATAAAGGGCTCAAGTAAAGGGGGAGTTACATTTTTTTTTCCATCAAAAGCAGTATGAAAGGTTCCCTTAATAAATAAACTGAAAACTGCAATTGTGTAATCCAAACATTACTTTATGAACATGTTACATGTAGCAATCATTTCTATTGCTACTAATTCAATATCATTTAATTATCTGCCATCATAATGTTATTGTTTTCATCAGATAGTCAGTCAGACCATACGGATAGCCACACCTTAATGACAAACAACGGGCGTGTCAAGTCAAAAAAGGAATTACTTAAAATCATTACAAGTGTCATAAAATACATTAGTTAAAAAGCGTAAAAGTCTTCAAAGGGATTGAGAGAGTGCAGCATCTGAATCTCATTCATCTAGGACAAGTGATGAGTAATTTTACAAGTATGGGTGTATATTGAACCTTGACACTTTTACTATTATTTAAAAATAATACTGTCTGGAAAGGTGTAAAGTTACTATTAAATGTGGACACAGTGGACGTGTCAAAAATTAATTTAATTTTATTGTGAATACTAATTCCTAATCCCACAGAACCTCCACAGTGTATGAATCTTTTGATGATTTCTTAAAGAAAGGAGCTCTTCTCTTTTCTCTTCCTTGTTTTTCCTGGTGTGTTGTGTTGTGTGTGTCTGTAAACACAGAGAGCATGTGTCGAGTTTCTGTGATGGTCCGGTGGTTACGTGGATTGAAAAGGGACCAAACCTGTCTCTGCTTACTTTACACCCCACCTCTACAGCCAGCCCGGCACTGTGAGTAATTTGCAGCTACGCTGGAGCAGATGAGACCACCGACTAACTGAGATCCAGTGGCTTTGATTGACTCAGAGCCAAGCAGGCCAGCACAAGCCCACCACACACACACGCACAGTTTACTCCCAGCTGGAGCAGATACACAAATATAACACCCATAGACACCCCTCCTAGCCACACAAACTCCCCCTCGCTGTCACGCAAATACACACAAAAAGTGATAGCTTAGTCAGGAGGTGTGAACACAAACTATTGGGTAAAAATTGGAAAGTGTCACACCAAGCTTAGCTGTGACTAATTTGTTCTTCGTCGGAGTGACCAAAAATATCCATTCCCTGCTGCATATAGCCCACAACACCTCCAGATCTCAGATCTTTCTTTCTTATATCACATTCCACATTTATTCTGAGAGCAGAAGCCCCCTCTTTGCAGGAGCACGCTAATGGCAGCCACTGTTTTTTAATGAATGTACAGCAGTCTGTAAGAAAAAGGTCTGCTGTCCATTCATGATCCGCACAAGAGACTGAGAAATAAATCTATACGCAGGAAGGCTATAAATAGAGAAATGGTAATGGAAGAGAACATCAATACAATATATATACAAAAAATGAATAATAACAGAAAGATGCAAAGACTAATTGTACCAGCAACCAGTTAATCTACTGAAGAATGACTTTGTGGAAGACTAACAAATTAGCAGAAGAATGAAGACCCAATTTCAAGCTCTCCTGGCTGAAGTACTTTTGAGGACACAGCAGTACGTAGCATCCATCCATCCACCATCCATCATCCATTATCTATACCTGCTTTATCCTGAACAGGGTCACGGGGTGCTGGAGCCTATCCCAGCTCACTTTGGGCAAAGGCATGGTGCACCCTGGACAGGTCGCCAGTCAGACCGAAACAAAGACCATTCACACCGAAGGGCAATTTGTGGAATCACCAATGAACCTGACTTGCATGTCTTTGGACGGTGGGAGGAAGCCAGAGTGCCCAGAGAGAACCCACGCAAACTCCACACGAAAAGGCCCAGGCCCCGGATCGAACCCGGATCCTTTTCACAGTGCTAACCACCGCACCACTGTGCCGCCCGCAGTATGTAGCAGCATACAGTAAAAGCAAAGTACATAAACAAAACAAACAACAAAAAAAGAGTTGCAGGATCAGAATATAACAGTGAAGAGCCTTGTTTGTTTGAGCGCCAACAGACTACAAGGACTATAGAATTTAACTGGATGATGTATTGGGGGGAATAGTAAAGAAATAAGACTAGAAGAGACCAGAGTGCAGCTGAAATTAACACCAGTCCACTGCACCAGGACAAAGTGAAATATTCAGGTTATGGATTATATTCAGAAATAGTGAAAGCCATTATGGAAGCTCCCACCCCCATGTAGGTGAGATCAAGTCATATACTTTAGTGAGACAACTGAATAACTCCAACAAAGTGCTTGCTTAGGAACCTGTTCCTTGCTCCACCTTGGAATGAGCTGCTACCACACATGGGCTGAAAGCCGTTAAAGAAATCAAAAGCATTGCTGCAGCCAGCTGAGGCACTACAGACCATCACTCTCTTGTTGAAGAACCATGTCATGTGTATTGCACTGTATGACATCCTCAGGGCTGTCTCCTTAAAAGAAGAGGGGTTTGGTTTGCGTCCTATGTCATCTTCCAGCTCCTAGATGACCTGTGTGCCTGAGTATGTACAACAAGGATATGGCCAGGAAAACAAAGTGTGGAGGCAGATGTTCTGAGCTGCCTGTGTATACCCAAAAGAGTCAAAGACAACGAAATGAAAAAGTAGTGACGATAGATGTCCTGGATGACTCACTGGCAGATAGAGCTCACATCACTTCCAGGATTGCAAAATATATGTTGTCATCTCAAGATCATGAGCGTGTGTTTTACGACTGGCCAAATTAAACTGAACACAATATCAAATCATACGATCCACAAATGTATGTCAACAGTAATTGTGCCTCAAAGAGGGAAAATCTAAATACTGAAACTGTTGCACCAAACCCACTCAGGCATCTCCAGAATTAAGCTTTTATGCAGTTTGTAAGGTCGTGTGGCGGCCAGAGCTAAACATCCCGGCATGAGGTGAGTGCAAAAACCCTTCAAGTATCTACGTATGACCCCAACCCATACAACTCTGGGAGTGGCCTAAAGTCAAGAATTCATCAATCCATCCATCATCTATACCCACTTTGTCCTGTATAGGGTCACGGTGGGCTGGAGCCTGTCCCAGCTGCCTTTGGGCGAAAGGTAAGATACACCTTGGACAGGTCGCCAGTCCATCACAGGGCCAACACAATTAGACACACAACCATTAACGCTCATATTCACACCTACGGCCAATTTAGAATCATCAATTAATCTAACATGCCTGTCTGTGGAGTGTGGGAAGCAGCCTCAGGACAGAAACAACGCAGGCACAGGGACAACATGCAAACTCAACACAGGTAGACCTCAGCTGAGGTTTGAACCCAGAACCTTTTTGTTGTGAGGTGACTTTGATAGTCAAGGATTCATTTGAACTTAAAGACTGTGATGTCACTCTAAATGGCTGTTTACACTTATAAAAACAGCAACAAGTAATGGCACTTTTAAGAAACAATTTCTAATTTTAGTCTTTCCCGACTTTGCCAAAACAAGCACTGAATTTGAGGTATTGTGAAAATAAAAGATATTCACAGCATGGAGTGTACACCCTTTGATCACAGTTAAAACAAATTTGCTTAGAAAGAAGTCCAAATCCTGAGGTAAAAGGAAAAGTGACACATGCTGAGTAAAACAGTCCAATTTCCAGCTCAGCTTTGGTTCCATGTGTTAACAAAATTGAGAGCAATATTTAACTAGTTACTGGCCAGGTGCCTGAGTCAATGATCAACAGATCAGATCATGACACAACCAAATCACAGAAGTTTTAAGAGAGGTCTTGCCTTCAGTAACAAGTACTCTTAAAGTCCCAAAGTATCTTCAAGCAAGACATCCTGGTATCTTAAATCCTTTGTTCTCTATAGTTACCTGAGAAAACGACCACGCCTAGAAGAGTGTTAGAAAAATTACTCAGAGGCTAGATTCAAAATCAAACATATCGGACATCTATTCTTGCAAGAAGGAGCAAATACATGCACACTCGAAGAAGGATGCCCAGCATTGCTCAACGTCACTCCTCCGTAGGGCAGCTTTTATACAGTGTGACAAACAGTTGACAGTCACCCCCCATTCCCTTTGTATCTGCTTTCGTATGGTAATACTGAGTTGGTTGCAGGTCACAAGATAAGGACACAGGGGAGTCGTCAATTAGATGCGGAAAGCAAAACAAAAGGAACTTTCCAGGAGTCACTTGCAAATAAGAGTAAAACAAAAGAAACCTTTCCGCGCCTGGTTGACAAGAAACTTTCCGGAGCTACAATGCAAACAAGAAGAGACAATCTTTTTCTTTCCATCAAAGAGGTATGCTGCTCAAACTTGACCAGCACACACGGTTCCTAAAGCAGCACCAGAGGAAGATCAGCTGCTGATTCCATAAACACATTGACTCAAAGGTTGGAAACGTAAGCACAACCACATCCTAGACTATAACCACCAGATAGGCCCTCACTGCAGCTGTCGGCCCTACAGAGATGTATTAATGTCAAAGACTATGTTCTCAACAAAGTATTTAATTTAGAGATGGAGAACTGTAGAATAGGTGTGCACAGTATGTATTTCCGCTACTGTATGAGAGCGCAACAAACAGCTAGTGATGTAACGTAGTACCAGGTATGTCACCTTGTTTAACCTACTGTAAGAGCAGCCACTGGGCTAAACAGAGTAACTCTGAGGATGCTCATAGTCAGAGGTGACATGCATTATTTTACTAGGTTATGTCAAAATGTGATTGGGGGGGTTTTACTGTGAATTACTACTGGAACAACACATCAGCAGCAGCCGTTTAAAACTAACTTGTCTCAGGTTCTCCTATTAGAGGCATGGAGGAGCAAAAGGTACTGTACTCCTTCCCCACGCAAAACAGCACCTAGGCTGGTGCACCGGTATGGGTGATGATGTTAACAGAAATGTAACCACTTAGCGGCAATGGGGAGCACATTTTGCTGCAATTTCATTCATTTCTTCTGTTTGATCTCAGAGTTTCCTTCATTGATAAATTAAGGTGTATGTTAAGTGCTGATAAATGAAAGTCTGCAGGCTACAGACACAAAGTGATGGCTATGTGTGGGAGATGTAGCGACTGTATTACCTGTGATGTGTGTGTGTGTGTGTGTGTGTGTGTGTGTGTGTGTGTGTGTGTGTGTGTGTGTGTGTGTGTTGCTGGAGTGAGATAGCAGAGTGGTTGGGCCTGTGGCTGTTGCCATGACAACCAGAGATAGCTGTGCTGGTGAGCAATGGTGAGGCAGAGCCTGTTACAGTTTTTTCCCCTTTAAATGAGGTAGATGTACGGGTCATGCATGTGATCGTGGCAACAGCAGAGGTGTGCCTGTGCATTGTAATTCAGTGTAATTCCTTTGTCTGTCTGTCCTCCATGCCTCTCCTCTTAGTCCACCCCCCTTCATGTGACATCACCGTGTGTGACATCACCAGAGCCCAGAGCTGATCAGCATTCAGAGCAGCACAGCAGCCTCCCTTTCACACTCTCCATCACACACACACACTGGAGGCGATTGAGCATGCTCATATCAAAACTCCCTGCCTGCATGACGATACTATCACTAACACATTGACAATTGACAATACAACACAAACAGTCCAATGTGGGCTTTGATGGCTAAGTGCTACAAAAGGCATTAAAGCACAAAATATAAACAGCACATAGGTCATAGGACAACAAAATACTGACTGTAGCAGCAGTGAGCTCTTCAGGCTCCAATAGAAAGTACTATGGCCGATAAACACTTGACAAATTAACATGGAACAGGGAGGGCCACACACAAAGGAGGTCACATTTAGTTAACATTATACTACAAATGTTACAATCAATTAAATTAGCAATCTATGATGTACTGGATCTCTTTGTTCCCGGCTATTTTTATAAAGTCATGCTGAACATCAGCTTTGCTTTGTGAAAAATAAACACCACCACCAGTGCTGCTGAATGACAATGTAGTATGGCCGTTGGGGTGCAATTTACAACATATTATATCAGAGAAGAGAAAAGCCCTACTAACTCATATGACAAAAAAAATTCTTTGTATTTGATATTTCTTCAGTCAGAAGGAACTATGGAATTGATTCAATCATCTACTGAAATGGTGCATTCACAAGCAATGCATTATATAAATGACCCCCAACATCTGAAATTAATCAGCAAGGATAGGACTGTTTTGTCGCCTACTTGAAAGTCCAGGTTTTTTTGCTTTATCTACCGCAAATTAAATCCCAACCTGTAATAAACACAGGTACCAGTAATAGAGAAACATTAGGTAGCGTTTGGGATGTACAGTATACTACGTGTCCTCCACCGCAATCAGCAGTATCACACTCAAAACAAAGTTTGGCAGCACATCTTGATGAGCCACAAAAAAAGCACAGCAGTGAATCCTGGGAAGCAGCTTCTGTATGTTTCAATACAAAGCTCCTGACAATGCATTTGAACAATTGTGCATTTGAAAAGAAAAAAAAGAAAAAAAAACTAAAGCTGTATCAAAACTTCAAACAGATGCTGCCATGAGCCGAACTGCAAAAGGTTGAAAGTTTTAGTGTAAACCTTTTCGTTATTCTCACCTTGTTCGAGGCCATCTCGCTGACTGAGTGTCTTGTCTGCAGCGTCTCCAGCTGGTCCAGGCACCAGTCCAGCTCCTCCAGGGTCTCGGTGGCCAGTTTCTGGTAGGCCTCCTCTGCAGGGGCAAGACAGGAGGGCAAGGGGTCAGTAAGGGCCCGCTTCAGAAGGCTAGGGGACGGTCCAGGCCCGGGGTCTCCCACCCCACAGACAGCTAAGCTGGGATACCCCGAGTAGACACATGGGTGACTCTTCATACTGGACAGGTGAGCCAGCTGTGAGGGCTTGGGAGTGGGGCCTTCTTGTCCCGTGTCCTAACGCACAGATGAGCAATCGCAGTTCAAAGCAAAGCTCACTGATTCCCTTGGAGAAAAGAAACCTCCAATGCAGGACTGCAGTTCAAATCCTGGATTCCTCCTGTTAAGATTAAGTCAGATACAATCCTTGGGAGGACAGTTGTAGGTGATGGATGGCAAACAACCACCCTGATTCAGTTCAGTCCAGATGTTTGTTAACAGCAAGGAAACCACAGCAGAGAATAGAGGTGAAACCCACCGAACAAAGGAAGCAACCGTAGAAAAACTGAAATCTCCCACAGACAGACTCACTCACTATCCCCTCATACACTCCACACTCAGTTATCTACAGTAGGTCTTTAGGGTTTACTCTGTCATCTATAAGAGAAGTATAATTCCAGTCATGTAGCAATATGATCAACAGTCTGCTTAGCTGGCCCATGTCTGCCATACAGGAGGGATGGAGGGAAGACAGGGATGGTGGAGAAGAGGAGAGTGATAGTCTCAGAACCTGTCAAGATTTATGTCAATACTGTCCAGCACGGAGCAAACGAGAGACTGTTCACAGCACCTTGACATGCTTAAAAAACACAAAGACATCTTTCACACATACACACACTCACTCTCACGCACACTCTCTCTCTCTCTCTCTCTCACACACACACACACACACACACGAAAAGCTAACCATAACACATCATGATTTTGTCTCCTTAGCCTCTCTGCCAATAAAAAACATCCATGGTATCCAGGAAGCAACGAGTATAATCCAGTGCTGTGTGTGTGCTGGATATTGTTTCCTATAGATGCTGTGTGTTTAGGGGGGTGTTGCTTCGGCGTCCCTGGTAGCCAAACGTGCTGCTCTCCCCAAGCTGTACCTAAAGCCTGCGAGGACTGCACTGTGGATGGGGAAGGGAGCCTGACAAAATGTGGACTGGATTGACAGAGGAATGAAGCCAGAGCTGAGCGCTGTCTATACTGTGTGAATGCATGCTAATATGTGTTCTGCCTACAAATACATCAAAACAAGGAGGTAAATGGATGGCTGACGATATGGTGAAGATTGCAGAGCTTTAACGCCACGAGCCCTAGATCATAGCATCGCGGTGTCCTTCTCTTTTAATTTGAAATTGAAGACATGCCTCTCTCAAAGTCAGTCTATGTTAACAGAAAATGTCACCTTGTCAGAAGCCAATTAACATTGATGCCTTGACTAATTTGGGAAAGCACAGGCTTTTAATGCTATGTGATCTGAGAGCGAGGGTCACTTTAGGCATAATTCAGTTACACAGACAGAGAAAACAGCAGGAGATTAAAACACCCAAGGACCAAATATAATTACATGATTCCATATCAGCTTTACATTGTAGTTAGAATTTAGACGGATTTACAGCCTTTGGAAAAAATACTGTTCGGTCACTCTGGCTTAAATAATATATAGACAGCTCGTTCAATTATCTTTCGTTAGGGGACAAAAGTAATGCAAAGTTTACAGCTCTCAAATGCATGTGTAGTTTTTAGCTCTGTTATATTTCTGGACTATAATAATTTGCAGGTATGAAATATATAATAACATACAGTTTGGAAAAATGCAAAATATCTTTTGTATCCATGCAGGTCTTTCTTGTTCACAAGCATGACCACCTCTAAACCTTTTTTGTCACCTTATATTCTAAACAATTCAACCCCCCCCCTCCATTGTCTTTGACAAATCTCCCCCTTCCTCCTTCGATTTAGTCCCCTTCCTCTCCCACACTCTTCGTTTCCTCCACTGATCATCCTTCCTCCTGCCTCTTTTGTCTCCGCTCTCTCCTCTTTCTCTCCCTCTGTCTCTCTCCCTGGTGTGGTGTCAGTGGCTGGGGTGCTACTCTTTCTGACAGCAACTGCACTGACGTCAATGACATTCTTCTCATGCTTAGTGCGACATCAGACACCGGCGCTCGGAGAGGCCACTCTGCTGCACAGACGCAGGGCTGCAGCCAAACTATGTACCGGAACAGCCTGACAGCGAAGTCGGACCGTGAGCAAGAGAAGATGAGAGAGGAGGATAAGCAGGAGGAAGGGGGGGGGGAGGAAGAGAGAAGCAGAGAGGAGGGGAAAGGAGGGAACACGCTTCAATAAAACAATAATGTATCTGTCATAAATTACTTTATATCTGATCAGTTGTATGTTGTGTGCTATTCTATCATGGATCAGCCAAAACACTTTGATGTTAAGTACTGTACTACATGTGTCATCTGACAAGTCAGCAATGGATCATTATTTCCATTATCAATTAGCCTTATCATTAGTTAGATCATTATTTAGTTAATGAAAAGATAGGAAATAGTGCTAAAACTTAAGGTGATGTCTTCAAATTATTTATGCATAATTGACAGTCCAATATTCAGTTTACAATGATATAAAACAAGGCTATGTCAAAAACCTTGTATATGGAAGTGGGCTTTTAATTTGAAAAATGGGCTTTTAATTTGACACAGATACAGGAAGTCACTGTATTCAGCCGAAACAGCGGTTTCGTTCCAAAACATGTAAGAGCAAGAATTTCTTCAATTAAAAAGTCTGGTACCAGTTTTTTTTGGCCTGACTGACTTAAACTATTAATTAACTTATTTTCAATTCCTATTCAGAGATTTTTTTAAATCCTATTTCATGATCTTCAGTTTTATCCTGATTGCAGTCTGATTTGGTTTTATTGACTTTTAAAAAGATATTTTCTTTCTCCATGCCACTCCAAAATGAAAAAACATTGAAATCCATCTTTACGAAGTCACCTGTGTCGCATATTGATAAAGAAATAACTGCCTGTCTCTTTAGACACTAATTAGCAGATACTGAAATCAAAGTTTGAAAAATTGTCATAACATTTCGAATTGAGTAGATGTGAGGTCACATGTTTAAAGAATAACGTCTGGATATATTGATTGAAACAGCATGAATTGTTACCCTGTTTGCTCTGCTAGTCTCACAGAGTGATTATAAAACAGTATTTTTATTTAGCTTTAACCAACATCTGTTCTCATTCACGATAGGTAAAAGGTCACAGAACTATTTTTAAAAATTTTTTTAAATAATTTTCTTTATCTCAACAGTAGGTCTGTGACAGATGATGGAAAAATGCATTGGCAGAAGGAGAAATGAGCAGCAAGGTTGTGATGGAAAGACAAAGAGAAAAGGCAAATAACCCTTAATTCAATCCAGCTTTTATTGACCAGCATCTTCTCCTTGACTGATTTACTGGGTTATTATTAATTATACTGTGTATATTGTATGCAAGATGACTTAGTTGCAGCCTCAGTTCGCCCTTGCATTACAAGTATCAGTCAATATCCTAAAACAATCATGTTCATGACTCACGGCTGTCACCAGTTTATGGCAGGGTCCATACTGGCTATACACCAGTATGATTGTGCTCTAAATCTAGCACAATGTCAGCAGGTCCTCCTGTATAAGTAGGTTATGTATCAGGAATGTGATTCATAAGAGGAATGTGTATAAAGGTCTCCATCAAAAGTAGAAAGCAGATTTGTCTGTCTCATTGTGCATTTTCTTTTATATTTTTTACTCACTTGAAGATAATATAATAATAATAATAATAAGAAGAAGAAGAAGAAGAAGAAGAAGAAGAAGAAGAAAAAGAAGAAGAAGAAGAAGAAAAAAAAGAAGCTTCAAGTTGTAAGAGACTGCACTTTGTTTTTGTACATACAGTATATTTTGAATGAATATTAATTAAACAGCATAGGAAGCTCTTATTTTGACAGCAGATTTAGTCTTTCTACTCTATATTACAGTCACATATTGTCTGTTCTGTAAAGCTACATCACTTTTATGAAGTTTTTGACACACAATGCACAGTGATATTATTAATTAATGGTGGAGGTTATATGGTCTCTCCTGCAAACACCAGCTGGGTTGCAGCTATTGATACTGCTAAAAAGCAAAGTGACTGTCAAGGGCACGTGTATTCTAGCCATCCAACACTGTCTGTGCCATTTCCTCCTCACAACAAAAACACTTAAAAGTTGGCCAGGCAGGCTGTGCAACAAAAGCTGTCTGTCTAGCAATTAGAGCACATCAGACTATCCAAGTCAAGTATCTTTATACTGTATATATGACGAGTCCATCTATTATAGAAGCAGTCTTATATCTATAGATAAAGTGCTACACATGGCAGCCTCATGGCACAAAACATGGCACAATTGCAGGATTAAACCAAAATTGATTTGTGGAACATAAAAGCATATTACTAAATAAAAGCAGAGCGTGAACCACACATCTTGCCAGACTCCAAATTGTTATTAGCTATTCAGAAACTGACTGAATATTTGGCAGCATTATTCTTTTGCACCAGTGAACCAATTCTCTGCTAAATATGCTGTCCATATTTGTATTCTGACCGTGTTGGATATCACGTTCATGTTCTTTGGCTGCACAGTACGGCTGTGTTTGCCAGCCCCTCATCATCATCACTCTGTAGACAAAAACATCCTTCATTCAGCCTCCAGATATAAAATAAAAGAGTGTATGCTGCTACTACACTGCTACACTTTAGCATTACCAACAGTTTGTTGACATTCAAAATGTGGTTTGTAGCACAGTATAATATAGCTTTAAGCATATAAGAAGATATGAAGTGTTTCTTAATGTACAGTGATTGTACAATAATAGCCTCTCCAATGAAGACATATTCTATACAATTACAATTGTTTCTACACATGCCTACATAAATTATAGTTGTAAACAAATAACTGCTTAAATCTACATCTTAGCGTGCTGTGGACCATTTATAAAATGTTTATATTCGCCTACTAAGTGCTAAAGTAAAGAATTACCTCAAATCTTTACTTTTACCATAGCAAAATCCACTCTTAATTCAATGTCTTGCATCAGATTGCATACAGAAACATAAACACACAGAAGACACAAATCAGCACGCCTCTCTTCTGCCCACATACCTGTGAAGGTGGTCTTGGTGATAGGTGGTGGGTTACACATGGGTGATCTCCTGTCATGGGGAAACAAACACACACACTGAGACATTTCCTTCCCAAAACAATACAATCAGTTATTTACATCAACATATTTGGCAGTGAAGAAGAACCATTTCCATTCGCTTCTTTCTGCACATTTACAAAACACTGGTGCAGAGGAGTCTACAGCAAATTATTGATAATGTTGTTGTAGTACTCAGTATGAACAGCAGAGGGCTAAGACAACCAGCTATTGAGTGAGAAGTGGACACAGTGCATTATTGCCCCTTGCCAATTAGAGTATCTTAATCATAAGGTGACTGTGATCAAACATGGTGACATGTCCATTGTTGGTTACTCATCTCACTACTGATAAATTTCAGTTTGAAGATAAAAAAAATTAAATTAAAAAAAAAAAAAAAAAACAGTAAAGTTTGGCAACTCTGGCAACTTACTTATTGGACGCTCTGTCTTGCTGTAGATTAGTTAATGCACCAAAGTTGTTTCGTACAGTTCTCAAGCTTGCAAGAACCTGAGGGGGACATGAGAGATTAGAACAGAACCGAGCAATATTTATCACTTTATGAGAATCTAAAAGCCAACACAACAAAATGAGTTTACCTGTGCAAATGGCGTTACAATCATATCGTCCCCATGACTGGAAGAAACAAAGAGTTTAAATTAGATGCAGGTCTACAGTATGTTGACATTTAACAACTGTTGGAAAAATTACTCAGAGGCTTGGTTCAAAATCAAACATATCGGACATTTATTCTTGCAAGAAGGAGCAAATACATGCACCCTCAAAGAGAGGTGTCCAGCAGTGCTCTCCCCAGCATTGCTCCCAGATCTCCTCCGTAGGGCAGCTTTTATACAGTGTGACAAACAGCTGACAATCACCCCCATTCCCTTTGTATCTGCTTTCGTATGGTAATACTGAGTTGGTTGATTGGCAAGATCACAGGGGAGTCGTCAATTAGACGCGGAAAGCAAAACAAAAAGGAATCACTTGCAAATAAGAGAGAAAACAAAAGAGGTTTTTCAGAGCCGACTTGACAAGAGACTTTCTGGAGCCACAATGCAAACAAGAGGAAGAGACAAATCTTTTTTTCCATCAACAACAGAAGGATGTTCTGTAAAGGTCAAAGGGGGTGGGAGAAGTGAGGGTCATGACATCAGATTAATTTCAGCGTATCTGATGCACTCAAACCTAGTGACATGATCCCTATCCACATCAGCTTCCACATGAGGCCCTTCTTCACATTGCGTCACAGTTTCAGAGCAGTTTCAGGTTTCAGAGAGAGAACAGAGGGCATTTAATGTCTGGACGTGTCTCTGTACATGTAAGGTGATTTAGTGTATGCCATTTTGAGCATCTAACAAACAGCAAGGACACTGCAAGATGTCTTTGTAGCTGCGACACCAACAGCGTGCCTCACACAGTCCCCCCCTGTTCTTTGCCTTGCTTGCCACTTCCTCCCTTTTCTCTGCCCTGAACTATATTCCTCAGGGCTTTTACAACTCTTGTTTCATATTTTTCATTGACTTTTATCTATCAAGAGAAAAGTCAGCTGACCACGTGCCTTCAAACATTTCCTCTGGTTTTTCATGCTGGTACGCACATGGCTCTTGGAGGTGGAGCCTTGCTTAAGGGCACCTCAGTGGACATTGGACAGGCAAAGCTGAAACAATTTTAACCGGTAAACTTTGAGTCAGTACCCTGCTGACCTCTGAGTTGTGTGAACACTGACACTGGCTCAGGTGACAGGAGTGTGTTAGTGTCACGGAGCCTCTCGCTTGAACAAGACCACAGCCATGTCATGCACACACTGTAACACGTGAGCGGACATGCCTGGCATGAAAGTCATAACAGACACAGGCTTGTCATGCGCTGCTATTGCCAAACAAACAGGAGGTACTCAGAGTAAATATGATGGGCCACACAGAGTATTCTCTGAGAGTGATGGAAGGAATCTATGCAGATAGATAAGGGTAGGAAAATGATTTAGGTGATAGCTGTTCGCCTCCTACTTAACTTTTCAAGCATTTCGCAAGCATAGGCAGGCTGTCCTAGCTCTGTTTTGAGGTTTTCATTTTCATTTTTTTCCTGAGAAACTTCTGGGCCAGTTCTGGACTTAAGGGGTTATCCAGTTCAATATTTCACAAGCTGACCTGACTTGAAGTAGTAACTTGAATGTGAAGCGGTGTTGTTAAGAATTTTATAAACATAGCTGTTATTGTACTCTTTCCTTTCCTCCTGCGAGCAGTCTCAAATTTCCTTGTGTAAGATGTGTGAGAATCAGGCATTGGAAATTAATTAATTAAGTTTTAGCATGGAAACTGGATATTGGATATAGGTCAAGGAGGGATCATTGGTTTAGAGCAAAAGAGGCAGTAAGGAGGAAGTCTAAGGTTACTGCAGGACGTTATTATTCATCTTTTTGTCTATTTGTCTTTCCCCCAAGCAGGATCGAAATGCTATGTTTTCAGTCAATATTTGTATTTACTGTAGCACAAAATGTACAGTACATGTAACTGGATAGCCACTAGTGTGTGGGAAATTAGGAATATGATATCAATATGTGCTGTGACCCAGTAGATGCTAGTTGATTTGTATGTTATCATCATGTCTGGACCGTGCTTTGCTAAAGCTGTCAGGTAATGGGGAGTTACAAATATAAAAGAAAAGTGATCAAATTAACTCACACTGTAAACAAATTCATCTCGTTGTCCTTATAGCACATAAAAAAACAACAATTTGACAAACTATCAGAGACACATGTCCAATGCTTCTGTCACCCTGGTTATGCTCCTGGCTATGGCTAAGAATAGATGTGACACCATACAATCAGCTGCTGGTCATGCACACTTCCTACCAGGTCCAAAGTAATCAGCGTGGAAGCTTTAAGACCTGGTCCTACACACATCCAGCCGTGACACGGATTCAGAGGCAGAAAAATAAGGGGACAATTGACTGCATTCAGCACAATAGAAAGCATGTGGGTACGTTTTATGATGGTTCAGGTGGAATCAGGAGACATTGTGCACTTACATGTCACTGGCAATGGAGGAGTTTCGGGACATAGACTTCGGCGAGAGGTCGTAGTCGCTGTCGGAGCGGTAGAGGAACGACTCTCTCCGTTGGCTGTGGACAAAATTGGCCTGCAGGATGAGGCCTGAGCCCGGGCTGGCCATGGGGTCCAGGGGGCTTCGACCTGATGATGTTCCATTGTCCACATCGAAACTGCATGTGGAGAAAGAGAAAGAGAGAGAGAGATAGAAAGGAACAATGATCAGTATCAGAAAATGTACAGATTGAAGTATCTAATAGGGTGTCCTAGTGAAGAATTTAACCATTATTTGTTATTGGTGCAGTGGTTAGCATTGTCGCCTCACAGCAAAAAGGTTCTGGGTTCAAATCCAGGCCTTTCTGTGTGGAGTTTACATGTTCTCCCTGTGCCTGCGTGGGTTCTCTCCGGGTACTCCCACCATCCAAAAACATGCACCTCAAGTTAATTGGTGGTTCTACAAATTGCCCTTAGGTGTGAATGAGACATTGAATGGTCTTTGTTTCCGTCTGTCTCTATGTGATGGACTGGCGACCTGTCCAGGGTGTACCCTGCCTTCACCCAAAGTGAGCTGGGATAGGCTCCAGTGACCCTGTTCAGGATAAAGCGGGTATACATAATGGGTGGATGTGATTATAATTGGACAAGTTAAGTATCATTTGTGAACATGATCAAATCCCTAGTGCTATTATGAATTATAGTAACAGCTTGTCTGATGTTCTTTAAATGGTGGAAAGATGAGGGAAAGGATACAGTAATCAAGTTTCCTAAGAATCAATTTCAGGCCAATTTTAAAATGCGACTGCCACCTGAAACAATTTACTTCTCCAATCTTGTTACATATCAGTCCCAGTAAAAGTGCACAAATCTTTTAGGAAACACAAAAGAGGCATCCTACATATTTACTTGTATTTAAATGTAAACTGAACAATGAATTGTACTTGTTTCAGCCCATAAGTTCTTGTGAGTCTGAAATAAAGTTTCAAATACTAAAAAAAAATTAAATCCATATATTTTAATACAATGACGGATTGTATTATGTAAGTCAGCTATTCATGCTTGAATAAATCCAAGACTTTACGCAAACATGAATTACATGCCAGTGATGACTACAGAGCTTACACACATACTGACCATAACCACATGACTATTGTTGCCATTACAATAACATAGGCTGTGGTATGCATTTCCGTATGTTGGTGTAAATTGCCGCCATGTTCATGAGCTGTGAAATTCAAAGCATAACGGCATGCCTACACTGTGGGTATGTTGGCTCCGTATGAGGCTCCACACAACTCATGCATTGCAAGCTCAGGTAAAATTGCTCTAAGATTGATCTGCTAAAATTATGATCAGCCACTCACTCATTCGCTGGCTCATTATGATTTGTGGCACATTGTCACATCAACAACAGTTACAACAAATGCAGCAATATTAAAACAATGTACAATACAACCAATGGCAATATTCTTTGTTTAAACTCAAGAGTCACAGGGAGTACCTCTGCTCTATTAATACCACTGACTCTAAGCAGAAAGGTGTTTCCAAACCAGTGACACCATTTCCCACTGGGATGACATGAGCTTCTTAGTCTCCTAGGTGACTGTTCACCCAGGTGATGACTAACGCATATCACCAGGGATATCTGCCTCATCGCTAGGGCTACCAAGCAATCCCATAATCCTGTCTGGTGGGATACTAAGGTCAGTGCGGGATTCCCCTCAGCACAATGCGTAACAGGCATGGGGATGACGTCCCCTTTTATCATCACTATCACCATCCTCGCTCCGGAAACAGACACATACGTAATCCAATATTATTTACTGTACACCACAACCAGTATGGGAGACCCAGCTGATATAAGCGTTTTGCTAATGATATGTTTATACTTTAATAAGAGCAGAGGATGACTAAGAAGTGAATGAACAGAGTGTTTGGGCGATATATTGATAATACGTTGTGTATCAATATCATGATATAAGACTTTGATTTTTGGTTTCTGAAAATCACGATATGGCTTAACTGTTTTCTTTTCCTGGTTTTAAAGGCTGTATTACTGTTGATTGATGTATGTAACTTTCTGAACTCCCCAGACGGTTCTAGCTGATCTATTATTCACCTCCACTTTACTTTCTCATTACATCAACATGACTGATCATGATTCATCAAAAGTCTTATTATGCAAATATGTTGTGAAAGCACCAATAGTCATCCCCATGATACTGTGACAAAATGGAGGTATTATGTCAAAAATACTGATATATTTGATTTTGTCTATGTCTTCCGGCCCTACTTGTCTGGGGTAGAAAGCACTAGCCAGGACTAAAACATTCTTTATCAGAAATAACTAATATTGTTATCAGTACTCTCCCTGTTTTCCCTGTTGTATGTATTCTTCTGCATATTTCACATTCTTAGCAACAGATGATTCAGTTTGTAATTTATTATGGCTTTAAATTTGTAATTTGTTTGTGTAAAAGTGCAATGAGGAGAAAGCCATAATGCAGAGTTTTCCTCCCCCTGGGGAAATATCACGGACACAGTCCAAGTCTCACCTTTACACCTTAAGCTACAACTATGTATTATGGATGAGCTCCATCTCTCCCACTCTCCTTTTCCCCATCCCATCCTTCTATTAGAATCAAAGTGTCAATGCTATCCATTCAATGCGCAGTGTATGGATTACATGCTTAGTACAGCAAGGATCAAATTCAGTGGCTTATACCTCTTTTCTCAGGCACCTGAAAAAGGAGAAAAATATAAACCAATACACATATCTAGAGCGGTAACTTCTTACATCAGAAACAAGTAATCTCTGTGTTTGAACAGTTCGACAGCCACGACGAGACACAGGACATACCAAGCATATTTTCCACAACAATTAAATGGCTAAACGCGGCTATCACTGATCTCTCTCAGCAGCAGCTAAATGAGTTTGAGCTTTGGTTGTGGAATGTGATAGTTTGGGCGTCTGCCTGATGCCCAAGGAAAGGGCAAGTGTATTTTCCTCATCCCCTTCTCCAACTAGTTCTTACACAAACACATACACAGAGGTAATGTGTGTGTTCAATGACTCCAGAAACGTGTTTCCACAGTTGCTTTTGTCTAATCTTTCAAAAATGACCCCAATCTCTGTCCCCGAATCCTCTCACACTATCTCTCGATATTTAGAACTACAGGAGAAGCATGTCAATCTAAACTGGTTTTATCTCTCTCACTCACTCAAGCACAGACTCACACAGGCAGCTTATGAGTTTGCGTTCACCGCACAAGACTGTCTGTTCTCCAGCTGCTCTGAGGGATAAGTGCGTATGGGTGTGTATCATCTGGGTGAACAAGACGGCGACAAACAGAGAGATAGTGAAAGTATCGCAACATTGCACCCAGCATATGTCTAACAACTGATTCATTATCACACTTACTCTGACGTCACAGCCACACTGATTCTCACCTAAAACCTCTGCAACGTAACTCCTCTCAGTGTGTGTGTGTTTACCTGTGTGCGTATGAGCACTGCGTCACTCCACAGACACGCCCTCTTTAGGAATGACACAAATGATCGTGTTACTACCTTACCGAAATATTGCACAACGCTGAAATCACAGTGGGAATGTCTGGCATTTTTTCCAACTCTGACACAAAGCAGCGAGAACCGAAAAACGTCAAAACCGCTATGTCTATGTTGAGAGAATCCACGAGTGCAACTCCTAAGAGAATTACTCTCAAAATGGGTCAGTAAATCCAGCATGACTTGAAAGGCAATGGGAAACCACAGTTTACCCAAAAAAGGAGCGAGATATAATTGGCAAGGAAATGAATATTTGATCTGCATACACTGCACTGATGGCAGAGACCTATTTTATGGTGCTTCAGATATCCCATCTGCTGAACTTCACTGGTAACACTTGTCCTTAAAATCTTGTTTGACTTTACAAAGTTTAAAGTGACAAAGTTTATCTCTTCTTTTGCTATTGGAGTCCAGGCAATCTTTTACTCTGTTGTCCTTATTTCCACATGGCAGTTAATAACAGTTAGATAAACAGTTAAACCATAATATGCTTCACTAAAGCTTTCAAATTCCGTGTAAAACAGTTTAAGAACAGGAAACATACAGTGATTGTAAGGGCACTGAGATAGATGAGTAGTGCCGGCTGTGACTTTGTGCTGTAGGAACGCCGCTGGGTCACATATGCCCGAGGACACAGCACAGCTCTGTTATCCTCTCTCTCTGTATGTCTGGTACTCCATCATCTCTGTCTCCATCCATCTGTCTGTCTGTCTCTCACACACACACACACACAAAAACGACATGGCATAGATCATTGACTCATTCATTTTCAGCCCTGGGTCACTTGAGCAATTATAAACACCACAGGAGTTGACGTGACAGAGCTGTGAGGAGGCACACTGGAGAAAGAGGTCAGTGCACAAGTGTCTTTGAATGATTGTTGGAAAACAGAGCCGCACTATCCTCAGCTCAGCTTATTTATCAGAGTTGGCGGACAAGAAAATGTCCACCAATAGCAGAAATAATGCGTAATACAATCATGATGTTCATGTCTAAAGTGCCAGAACTTAAACTTAATCTCAAACTAGGATAAAACCGAGTCCATATTTGAAAAAAAAAGTGTCAGAAAGGAGTTTGTAAAGTGTAGCGTAGTCTGGCTCAGAAGAGAGATGCATGTTGAGGTAGGCAGAGGGAAGACGACACTCGATTTATTTTAGAAAGCTGTGAGGACACAGAGGGAAGGAAGGAGAAGGATAAACATGTCACAAGCTGTATGTGTGTACCTATGTGTACCTATGTGTACCTGTGTGTGTGTGTGTGTGTGTGTGTGTGTGTGTGTGTGTGTGTGTGTGTGTGTGTGTGTGTGTGTGTGTGTGTGTGTGTGTGTGTGTGTGAGCACTCAAGTGTATGCATTCATGAGGATTGTAATCCCATGCATGCATGTAGCGGTGAGGTACGTGATCCTGTGGTGTGCGGTAACCTTAGCCCTGTTCTAAATGCAAAACAGCAACCCAGGACTCAAAGTAAAAAAAGAGACCAAAGGTAACACACACGGATGACACTTGTGTTGGGGCATATGCCGCATAACAGAAAAGGTATGTTGGGGATACTGCGACAGCGTCACCTACTCTGACAGTAAATGAGAATTATGACTCCCATCAGGAACAAAAGAGTGATATCAGATTGGGCTTTTGTTGGTGATGACTTACTGAACAAAAATGTATTTAAGCCACCATTTATTGCACAACTTTATCACCACTGATAAACATACAGTGTCATCATTGTCATAGATAAGCATGACATGATGTGACGAAAGACATTACTCATACTATCACAAGATCAGAGTAAAAATGGCCTCTAATCCAAATTGATGTTCGTCTGTGACCTTAGTTGGACCATGATCATGTTGTTGGCTAAAAGCAGTCTTTGTTTCTGGTCAAATGTTTGCCACAGATTAAGAATTTACTTGTGATGGGGGGGGGGGGTGCAGTGTGTGATCAATGTTCATTCAGAGACTTATGCAATTTAGAGGGGGGGAGTTTAACCCAGGTTATTTTCTGTTGCTACAATTTACAGATGTCCTTCAAACATCTCACATGCTGACAAACAGGCGCTACTATTTATCGATGTAATCACCTCACGTACAGGTTGTTAGTTGGACATCTGGGGACAGAAACGCATCAAGTCAACACTGTAGCGCAACTAAAACAGGTATGTGGCCAAAAATTAACTAGTCTGAAAAAAACAATATAGGGTATTCTAATGTAAGATTTACTGACGCTAAAAGAGCGTGATTTGATCTATCTGGGCAAAGCACTGAAGAGCAAACATGTCAGATGGTCTTGAACATTTTCATGGAACTGAAGCCTATCTTTGCAGGAAATTGCCAGCAAACTGCACAAAACATACATCAGCTGCTGTTTTCCATGAGTTTTGTTACTTCCACCAAAGTGGAGAACCCTACTTGTCTCCGCAGATTTAGATGTTTATTTTTATTTTTATTTTGGGGGGGGGGGGTGAGGGGAGCACTGGTAAGTGACTGAGAGAGCACCCCTTGTGCATTTATTGTGTCGTTGTGTAATTCAGCAAATCACGATGCATTTAATTGGTCAGGTATCTTGAAAACAATGATGAACAATGATGACAGGCTCACATTATAAACTCTAATTGGCCAGTGACTGACCAATCAACATGCCCCGCCCATCGGTCCTGAATGGTTCACTTCCGTTGATGAATATTCTTATAATTATAAAACTGGCCAAATAAATGGCTCCATTCTGCAACATGGTATGCTCATATCCTCAAATATTTGTATGAAATATAAGCATGCAAAACAATGGGAACCTACAGATAACATTAGACACAAGACGGAGCAGAAAAAAACGAAGAGGCCTGTGAAGAGGCCGCCAGCACACACAGAGCAGTCTGGCTAAGCAGATAAGTGACTTACCACTTGCTGATAACGAGACATTTTTTTTTCTCTATCTGTCTCATACTCATATTCACATCTGCTTAGTCACACATTCACGGGTTTGGAAACACCCTTCCAAATACACACATACAGTAAGTATGTAGGCAGCAAATGCTACAAAAACCTGCGTTTGGCATCAAAAAATATCTTATGCTACATTTGCTACTGCATTTTAGAGACGATGACACTTTAATAACGTTTAATAACGTGCAGCTTCTAATTAACATACAGGACTTGACTGTACAGAGCAACACCCTGGAAAAAATATATTGGGGCTTGTTTGCATTAAAGTTAAGGTACCCAGATAAAATTGTTTAGTCTGTCAAATCTTATCCTCAGTGTTTTTCTTTCTCTGACTGTCTGCCTCTCTCCTTCTGGTTTTTCTTGCTCAGATAGGTATAACTAATGTGTACTCTTCACTTTAGTCGTGACACATCCTGAAAGCTCATGCACCATTCAGAAAACTCAGCCAATCATGAGACACGTAAAGAGGTCACCATGGCAATGCAGTTATCTCAGTTTACATAGTTCAAAGTAAAGCAAGCCAAACCAGTTTTGCTCCTATAGCCATAGAAGTCCACTTAATTATAAACCTAACTTTAGTTCTATTCACCATCTTGGATAACTAAAGGCTAAATCTGGACACGCTTCAGTGGATGTGAAGTTAACCAGATTTCCTAAACATCCGATCCTTCCCATCTCCACATCCGTCACCTTTCCAAAAACTCAGCCCTGTTTACTGAGCGAACACCTTGATGGATACCAAAAGCCAGCGCACACACACACGCCTGCATTTGCACGGCTGGGTGGAGAAGGGTCTGTGAGACTTTGTTCAGGACAAAGGGGGAGGAGGGGAGTGGCCTACGTCATTGGCTTGGACAGGTACGCACACACAGACACACGTGGGGGATTTGCACACTCAAATACCCATGAGCCCACAAGCACAGTAAGGCTGCCACAACCATACAGCGTAGAACCACATGCACGGATACTTAACCTGCGTGTCTACTGCACTTACAAGCACGCCCACCCTAACACAAACAGCGGAATTATCACCTACAATTCAGATGTTTCAGGTGACTGTAAAAGTCACAAATCTCCTCTGAATCTTAAAATCCCTGTGATAACAATTATGAAAGACAAAGTGATGATGTAAATTAGTGAAAGAAGCCTTCATAAAACAGTTACTAACAGAAGAGAGGAGGGCAGGACAGATGGAGGAGGCGGTATGCTTTGTCCAGCTGAGTACTGGTTTTGGTAGCAATTCAAAAAGATGGCTCATACAAAGCAAACACTGCCAGATTCGCAGCTTTTAATGAGAAAAAGCTACATTCTGCAGCAGGCTCTAACGTTGATATCAGATATCAGTTTTATGCATGGCCGTAACGATGGGGCTTACACCCTCTGTACATCAAACTATGTCAAGTACAGTGATGTCTGTCAGACAAACCCTCAAAGACCTCATTACCATGTCTTTATTTCACTGGAGCGTCATTTCCTGCTGGGGCGGTTGCAGAGCAGATTAATAAACTGACAATGTGCGAACACTACAGGGAAGTCTGACAGTTTAAAACACACGCTGCTTATGCTGCTTGGAACCCCCCCCCCCCACACACACACACACACACACTCCCCAACACCACCACAACTTCACAAACATTGTATATTTGCCCAGGGTTGTTCTGATCCATTTACAGCACTGCCAGGAAGTAGTGCAATAGGGGAAAACAAGCTGTGAATATTAACTTCTAATTGTCAAGCTACAGGGCAGTGTCTTCCGAACAAAAGAGAGAGCTGACAGGCAAGGACAAGCTGAGACAGGAGGGGGCAAGAAGGGTGACGGGGCACAAGAGAGGGGGCAGGGCAAGTTTTGCCCCAGGCAAAGCTTTCTGCATGCTGAATGTATTTAGAGCCATGTGCATATGGAGCGACATAAAAACATTCCTCACTGAATGATATGTCACAGCAATTTCCCCAGCTGATAGAAGATAGAGTTCCAATAAAGGCACATTGAGGGGATGAGACTGGAGACACAACAACAAGTGTCTTGTTGTTATTGAATGAGTCTGATAAAGTGTAACATTCACTTAAGTTGAGGACAGAGTGAGTCTGTTGTTCTGACCTCAAAACAAGCTATGCTTTGCACAGAAAACTGACACGGACATATCTGCAGGGTACAGGAGTTTTTTTTTTTTCAGTGAACCTTGGAAGAAGTTTTGACTGGAGAGAGAGACGGCATTGAAGCAATCCAAAAACACAGCACACAGCAAACCAACTTCGACAAACAAGGAAAAGTATTTCAGAAAGCAACAAACAGGCAGATAGAGAACAATAGAGCAACACACACAAAGCAGGATTAACATGGAAATGTTGCCAGCAAGACAAAGTTATCTGCTATTTACCATATTGCCTCCGTGTTCTTCAGTGAGCTGGTAGAGCGTGACCGTGGCTTAAGAATGATACTCATGGTCTGGATTTTCCCTCCACATCCACGTGCATAATATATGTCCACACATAAAGCCACACACACACACACACAAACACAAACACACACACACTCGGGGCCACCTAGAGCCCACAGTGGCAGCTTCCTTCCCTCAGTCCGGTGGGGTAGTCAGCTCTGCGGAGCTGCTTGACACCAAACCAGAGAGCAAACCCTCTGTCCCGACACTGCTGCTCCTGGTCTTACTCCGATCGTCTGACAGTCGCTGGTTCGTTACCCCGTCTCTCCCTTTCTCACACTTATCTTTCCTCCCAGATCAGCGTGTGATCTTCCTCTTTCCTAATCCAGCCATGCACTTACTGTGTTGCTCCTTCTCGCTCTGCTTCTCTCTTTCAACCCCCTGACTGGTTGAAATAAGATCTCCTCTTAGTCCCACGTTCCTCGTGTCTCTCCCCTTACCTCTGTCTCTCTTACTCTGTCTTTTTATGACTGTGTTCTTGTCTTTGAGCTACAGGAGTCTCTCTCTTCGTCTCTCTCTCCGTTTCCCTGAGCTGCAGCTTGGGTATGTCTGGAGTGGGAGGGGTTGTTTTGATAGTAGTAATTTCTTTAAAGGGCGGGACTTGTATCCTTCAGCGATTCTAACAATCGTCTTAAGTGTCAATCACTTGGCTACCACAGTAACCTAAAACCAACAGCTAAGCACACCAATGACCTGGTGAGATGCTGCAAAGATAGTGTTGGCTGAGTTTCAGCAAGTGAGTCTAAAAATGGAGGAAATAAACTGAGAAAATAAAGAATTACTGAGAACGTAATGCTTTTTTTTGGCAGACTTACAAATACATTGACCAGGGGTTTAGACTGTGTTAGCACACGGACAGATTATTCAAACTGAATGTGTGGAAATGTGTGGGAATAAACAGACAAGGTATGAGGTGGGCAAAAGGGACTGAAATAGATGTAGAGCTTGTGAAGCGTAAATGTAATATTTATCCATAGTCTACTTCTAAGTAAAGAAACGTATTAACATACTGAACTGTAAAATGAAATCAGTATTTTTTTTTTAATGCCTAGATCATTTCAATGTTTCATTTTCTCAGAGTTAAAACTGTGGTTTCTAAAAATTTGGATTTCTAAATTGTCTATGCTGTGTATTTGCACATTTTACAATAATAAAATAATTATTTTTTACATAAAAGACAACATTAGCTGGCTATGAAATGGAATTATCAGCGCGTTAGATGACATAATCTGCTGCTAGTGATGTGGGCCAACGAGCTAACTTTAGCTCTCTACCAGGCAGGCAGGTGTGTCAGGTGTCTGTCATGTCAGGCAGTCAAGTGTGTAGCTTGGATGTTGCAAAAAAATATAGCACACAATAAACACAATACATTTAGAAATATATACGCCAATATCAACACAGTCTGTACGCGTGCACCACTTCAGCTAGATTTATTCAGTATACATGTATGGATACATTTAGGATATTTGATCAAAGTTTGTTACCGAGCAGGACACAACAATTGTGCTCTAAGAAATAAAAACCCACAAGAGTATAAACAGACGATCCCAACACGTTCAACCAGAAACCCTGAAGCGTCGCGTACACATTATTGCTGCCCTTTCATCGTGAAGGCAGTGAGAATATTTCCGTGTCATCAATAGCATAACTGGCTGCAGGCATAAGTAACGGTGGAGTGACATCAGTCGGAGGGCGCTTATCTTTTGTTTGAGAGAGGTATGGGACGGAGAGACAAAAAGCAGCAGAAAAAGGAAACGCATACAAGGATGTGCTTTTATGTCACAGAAGACAGGAGGCAGATCTGTGGAAAGGACAAGACGGATGTCAAATACTAATATCTGGTATGTGCACATGCAGATGAGCTGACACGCAGAATGCACACATGACACATTAACAGGGATATGCTCACTAGCCATTCATCCAAACACCTCCAGCTAAATAATAATGCAACAAGTTAACCCTCACGAAATACATTTATGTGCACAGTAATGCACTGAGTGAGAAATCAGCTGAGGGATCTTGGCTCCTCTTCGTATGTGTCTATCAGTTTAAAATGTCGTGGCGGACCAAGAATGAAGTCTAACGACACACACTTGTGAAGCTTTCCACTCTAACTTACATCTCCTGAACAGAACTCTTGATTTCACCACGGCGGTGCTGGTGGCTTTTACATTATTATACAGCTAAAAAAAAAGTGACAGTGTGTGAAGCACTTCCAGTGATTCACAGTGAGTTGAATAGGCCCATCTAATGCTTTCACTGTAGCATGACAGAATGATGTAGTTTATAGCTCAGTCAAAGTGGTGAAACTAATCCTATTACCACGGTCGGCACATTCCATGTGGTCAAGGAAAGAACAACAAAAGAGAGCGGTTTCCTGACAAAAACTGGGCACCCCGGCTGCTTCTCCTCTCCACTGAAACCTTATGAAACCCACATGGAAACAGAGCACATGACATGATGACGAGAGCTATGCAAATACCCTCCGACCCACATCACCTGAGTGCCTTCAGCGTTTAAGCAACACATTTAGATGACATTATTTTACTTTAAAGGCACAGATGGGTTGAAACAAACAGCATCTCTCATGATTTCAGCAGCAAAAACTTCAGAACTTAGGTCTTTAAGACTCTGGCTCTGTGAGCAAAACCAATATATAACGTATATTACATATGCAATATCTAAAAAAAAAATACAGTCAAACTGTCGGTTCTTTATTTTCCTTCTTTAGGTTTAGGTCTTGTAAAAAAGAATGTAGCCCACTTGCACTTCATGAGTATTTACTTTTAGGCTACACTACTGCCATCTCCAGGAAGCACAGATGTATGACACAAAGAGCGAACCATATCCTGCTCAAGTGGGATCAGGTTTGCAGCAAGCAAGAGTGTTACATTGCCCAAAAGTGAGAAACAAATTGTATAGTCAGTATGAAATTAGACTTTGATGAGTACATAAATAATATGTAACTCCCCCAATACCATGAAAGCGCAATACATCAGCCTTAACAGGAAATTTCAGTTTTCATATCAACAGATCATATTCTCTTTGTCTTATTAAAAAAAAAAAAATAAAAAAAAAAAATCAACGTATTGCTGAAATTGCAACATCTGGTTCACGTATTTTTTTATTTATTTTTTTTACACAAAAACAGAAGCAAAGCAAAACAGTTGCCGCTTAATTTGATGTAAACGGTATACCTGCTATCATAATAATTGCATGCTAAATGTAATATGTTCATGGTGACATTAAACCACTTGTAGCACCATGTAATAAGCACCATTTACTGCCACCTAGTGTTAAAATTAATGTAATTTTTGTCATAAAACCAGTTAAATGGATTAAGTAACTACAATAATTGACAAAATTATTGATTTCTTTTTCCTTTTTTTTTTCTATTTTAAAGGACCTCGTCCATAAACCAGATTCAGTGTGTCGTGCCGGACACTGACTGACACACACACACACACACACACACACACACACACACACACACACACACACACACACACACACACACACACACACACACACACACACACACACACACAGTGAATGATATAAATAGCACTTAACAAAGGAGCAGGGAGTGAAGCACAGATGGCTGGTCCACAGTATTGACAGGGATCCATCCATATCTATATGTCTACAAACGCCACCAGCCATTACTGTTCCTTCATATTTAAATATCACAGAGGCACACACACACATACAACTGAAATTAGTGTTTACGCACACACACTCACACACAAAAGCCTGACAATTGGGAAGAGATGTACATCAGATGATAGCACACTGGGGTCGTGGACTTCATGTTAGTCAGAGAAATGCAGCAGGAAAATGGGCCTAACAAGGTCTTAACATTTCTGTGAGCTTTAATGGACACAGAGTGCTCTGATGATTAGCTTACGCTCTGCTCTGTTAATGAACGGACCTGTCCTCCTCAAGACCTTGATGCTTTAGACGATGACTGGATGGAACCTGCGTATTTATCATTTACTTTGCTTTTAACTGTGTTTTGTAAAAGCAGAGAAGCTTTTTTTTTTTTTTTTTTTATCATGGAACACAAAGCAACACAAACATGCACACAGTCACACACACTTCAGGCCCACACTATAGGTTTAGCAGAGCAAATAGCAGAACTACAGCTTCTAGGGGGCTCTAACAACACGACCAGCCACCAAGCAACGACCGTTTACACAACACTCGGCTCCAGTTCTGTGTTGTCCAGATGGAACAATTCATTAGCTAATGATCTGATAAGAGAGAATACAAACACTACATTCATACAAGTCATGTAACACATAAATCCAAACACATCAGATAACATAGTCAAAGCACACACACACACAAAGCAATAAGAAAGAGCACTTTTAAGCAAGACAACCATCCAGTTTCACCAAGTTTTCCTCTTGAACCGTCTTGCTAATCCTTATTTACCAATTTACTTACCACACGCAAGCGACAGTTGGATGTTAACTACACTGAAGGAGGAAAACAAGTTGAGGCTGACACCGATTATAACTTTAAGAATATTGATGATTTAAAGTAGTTCTGCACATGAAAAGTAACTTTCAGGAGACAACAAGAAAATCTTTTTTGTTTAAGGTCCCCTCCCAGGACACACCCTCCCACAAATAGTTTCAGTTTCAGAGATGAGCCATACCCTCTCCTGCCCCTAGGTTTGATGTCGATGGGCTTGTTCGTAGCGTAGGGCGAGCCATTGGAGCAGGCGTGGCGGTAACGAGCTATCCTCTCCAAAGATAGATAATCTGAGTTGACAGGCAAACTCATTTTGATGAGGCTCTTTTCCAGTGCCAGTTGTGGCACGACAGATATAGACGGAGAAAGACTGTGAACAGACAGAGTGACAAGCCTGATAAAGCTGTCTCAATAGGAAGGAGGGAGGAGTGAGTGAGGAGAGGTGGGCACGAGAGGAGAGGAGAGGAGAGGAGAGGAGAGGAGAGGAGAGGAGAGGAGAGGAGAGGAGAGGAGAGGAGAGGAGAGGATGTGACTCTCCGGTTGAACAGAGAAAAAGATTGAGAAATAATGACAGTAAGAAAGAGAGATGCATGAAAGGGAGGAGCAAAGTGCAGCGGGAGAGCAAACTAATTTAGCTTTTCGCTCAGATAACCACTGGGAGTCTGTGTTGACAGCCATATGAACCACACGTTTTTAGTGGTGTAGCAGACTTGCTGCAAAGTTACTTAATCATGTCATATGTGCAATAAAAAATCTGCTTTATTTCAAGCAATCGATGGACAAGAGTGGGGTAATGAACAGCGTAACGTGGTATGAGTAAAAGTTCAGATTAAAATTCAAAATCATGACAATTTTAACAGAAAAGTTAACACTGCAAGCCCTGCTGGAGAGTATCTTCCATACTGATTCCCTCTGCACACTACCAGAAGGTAAAGTTGTGCATGAAACCCAAATCGGTCATCGTACACTGGCCAGCACAAACTGATTTATTTAAGTTTAATACATCTTGTTGGACCTATTCTTCACCTGAAAAGTGCCGGGGAAGTTGCAGTGCAGCGAGTGTTTATCAACAAGAGGTATGAGTATGTGGCAGTATTTCACTGTGAACACAAAAGACTGATATAAAACATGCTACCAAATGACCAGTTCCACACGAGTCTTGTTAACCTCTCTCTATCGTTTCTTTTTTTCAAAATTGTATGGGGCCGCTTTTCATGAGCTGTCACGCAAATGTTGAGCGAGTTTACTGGATGGATAAAGGACAAGGAGCTCTCTCTATTTCTTCTTCTTTTTTTATTGCTTATGTAAAAATGACATAAACTATGCATTTGCACAGACTACTTAAGAATTGGCGGAACTGCTAAAACCAAGAACAAGAGAATTAAGTCACCTCATGCTGGCTTTAATTTGACCCAGAAGTCTAATATTATTTAATGAAAATGAATGAAACTAACCTCCCCAAGGTGGACATCATTGGTATAAAACTGGAAGCCCCCAGGCCACACTGCAATCCCAACCCTGGTAGTAGCTATATTTCACCACTCGGGGGCAGCAGAGTTTGACAAACAACATGCCATCAAGTAAATAGCAGTAACTTCAGTTTGAGCCAGCACATTTGAATATATTACTATTTTATTTTTGTTTTATATAAAGCACTGTGTGGAAAATAAGGTGTAGTGATAGTAAGAGTTGTAGATGCAAATGAATCAACTGAGCATGGAAATGGGTCTAAAGAGTTCACTGTCATTTAATACCATGTTGTAGCATTTTCAGATACTTCACCACTGTAAAAATAAAGAGCTGTAAAACACTGCAACTGACGACCACCGGAGTGTTCTGTTCCTATCCGCCAGCAGGGGGCAGTGTGCTATGCAGGGAAAAATGCAGGTAAAGCTGGGTAACAGCACAACTAACAGAGGCACAACCACACAAAGCGGTAAATCTCTGCGGAGTTACAGCTTCTGCTCGGCTCTGACAGATGCAGCAAGCATGTGACAACAGCTCCTGGGTGGACAGGGAGGCTGTCAAAGTCACAGACGCAATGGCAGTCACAACAGGCTTCTCCATTCGCACCGAACATTACCACATGAGCACACCTACACACAAGCCCACAAGTGCTGTCTGAAAGCAAGTACTGTAAATGCACACACCGCAACATGTACAAGCAGATAAAGTACACACAGATCATTACACCAACGGCCACACAGTGTCAGTGCCAGCGATGTGCTGTGACAGAGCGCCAGGTGACGGTGGGACTGTCGTCACTCAGTGTCCCTGCAGGCTGAAAGCCATCAAACCAGAACCACTGTATCTGAACGCTGAAGCATGTACGTACAAGCTGCATCCCTTAGTATGTCTTCTAATTTTTTAATGATGTGCTGCAAATCTTTTTTTTTTTTGCGTTTACGCTTCAACTAAACCAGAGAAAGAAAAGAAAACATGAAAATTCAAATTTTTTTGAGTTACATCTTAATACAACAATGATTTATTTTCATGGTTGCATAAAAATAAAGTATGCAAGAAAAACATACTAATTTTTCACACACTTGAAATGCATTTTGACAGTGATGAGAAAGAAGGTAACAGAAAAGACACTAAAAAAAGGAAATAGGTTGGAAATACAGAAAAATAGCTGAATAGAGTAATCAATGTCAGGGATGAGTGGTGTGGTCAGCGAGTTCCTGAGCGATTTCAGGACAATCTAGCCTCACAGTCTGGCTGGGACTGAGGCAGAGGGAGGAGTGTTACGTAATTCGCAGTAAGACATGACGTTAAGCCAATAAAACGAGACTGGTGAAAGAGGAAGGCGAGTTCGATTGAAGTCTGTCACAGGAACAGATCATTTGAATTGAGATAAGCCAATTGAATACCTTGGTTTTGCGTGAACTTATACATTTGTTCATATCTTCTTATAATAAAAGAAATCTTTTTTTCAAATGTAAGATGCTGTCTGAGGTAGGGATGATAATATTCAATTCACTGGACTGAGTAGTGGGATGAGACCAATCAACATTAAACACAGTTATTTATCAATGTCATCATGAAATTCATTCTCATCAGTTAGATTCATTCACTCTTGGTGAGGCGCCGTCTCAGTTTTTAGGACCGCTGCATAAAAACGATTCCTTTGGCATCCACACAGTAAAGAACTAAGATTTTTATCAATAAAAAGTATCTCCCTCCAGGAGGAACATTTTTTATCGCTGCAAGAAAACAAGAAGCTTTGTAAGAACCACAGCAATGCAAATAAAGTCTACAATTAGGCCAAATTTGGGAGTATTTGATCAAAGGTCATGTAAGGACAAGTGTATATCTGACCAGACATTCAATGACGGCTTTCAGAACATCGTATTTAATGCAACTACGATTTTCTTTTCGTAGTAGCAAAAAGAAATGAAGTTCAATACCTAGCCTTATTAATCAGTAGCTCTCGAAGCAGTATTATCTTTTGGGCTTTGAGCCTGCAGCATATCGGAGACTGAGCTCTCCCTGTTTCTTTGACACATGTTTCTTCAGTGGCGACATGATTTAGGGACAGCAGTTAACCATACAAAAGTAGGTAAAAGCAGTCACTGTTTTTACATTGTTTCCGCCCTAACACAAATATTAAGACTGTGAGGAATTAGGAGACAGAAATGGCATTGGGCTTATTCAGTTGCCACTCTGCTGCAAAGCTTTGCCCACAGACAAGCATAGAGAGTGACAGGGAGGTAGGGGATTTGCTCTCTACCCATCTGTCATGTTCTTGCATCTGACATGTCCATCAAGGAAACACCTCCTCGTGAGCTAACTGAATGCTATGAGAAAGCAAAGGGTGACAGTGTGATGCAGCATGATGAAAATAATTTGTCACAACTGGGACTTAAAGCTACTGTTGCAGCTTAGGACCATGGCAACTGCACCCCCCTCCCCCCCTCCCACTGCTGCTGCAAGAATATGATTACAATGATTGGGTATTTGTTTTCAAGTATGTAAATCAGCACAGGTAATGTGATTAAGAGACGACAATGGAATGGTAATTGCGATTCATGCGACACTATTTTTGCATAAATGGGAACAGCTCTCAGCCAGTCATGCTGCCTTGAAAACAGCTGTTGTTATGTGTGTCAAGGAGCAATTCCTTCGCCTCAGCTAGAGTAGCGCCTCCTGCCTGCCTTCACAGTCCCCTGCTGGATTCATGTTTATAATGTGGTTTCCATGGTGACCTGGCAGAATTCAAAAGGGACAGGTAGGTCCTCGCAACCAATCAGCCCTCAGTTGCTAAGGACGTGATGGCAGATTGTGTAACGAGAAAATGAGAATGGCAGGGTCAGAGACGGAAACAGGGAGTGAAGTGATACAATCAGAGGGTTAGGAATTTACATGTTAACATACCCTGATCAAAATGATCAACACAGGTACTTCAGTGCAGGATGCGACTGTGATTCATGCAGAGAGATTAGCTATTAACAGCAGCCACTTAATATTTCACCGCCGCCATGGATGACTTACCTGTGCTCTATTTATACATCCAGCTGACTCACTCACTGGCTGGAGAGAGGATTTAAGTTGGCTGAACTATTGTTTGCTTCACAGACTCACTGAAGCACAAAGGAGAACAGAAAAACACCAACATCACAATATAAAAAAATAAAAAAATAAAAAAAAATAAAAAAAATCCGGAGAAGCGTGACTATTGAATACAAGACCAACAGAAGCTCTTACTGTTACGGCACATGTTTGTGAGTGTGTCCATTTTGCTGCATAATCTGTCAACCGAGTGTGTGAGTGATGAGCGAGAGAGAGTGTGTCAACAACAAAACCTGAAGTGCTGCATTGTCACAATTAGGAAGCATCTCAGAACAGCTTGTACTCTACAACCAATCTTCCTAAACACAAACGTAGATTCCATGCAGACTCACAAGGATTTGTGTCTCAGGATTAAAAAACATGTCTGAGACAGGCAAATTCAAACATAATACATCCACACTGAAACGAAACACAGCTTTGCTTCCAGGCATGTAGCTGTTGTTAATGTGTAAGCGTCAAAGTGTCAAAAAACACTCAGTGCTGGCACACATACATAGCCACCAGACCACTGGCTCAAACACCAACAAAAGCAACTGTTTACAATCCAGGCTGATGCTATTTGGTGGGTTTTATAATCTGGAAAAAAACATTTTAAGTAGCCTGTGCCTCGACAAGCCAAACACAAACAGCTTTATCCATTAATCTCAAAAGTGGTTTTGTAAATGAAGTTTGCTGTGCACCGTAAGGCAATGAACAGCAGAGCCAAACACTGACAAGAAATGTGTTTTTAGTATTCCCTTCATGAGCTTGTGTGTACTTTGGGCAGTATGCTGACACTACAGAATATCATAATATTGGTCTTAAACTGCCTTTCATTGTCATGGCTGCTCACAAGCTCTTTGAAGGTCTGCTGTTAAAAATCACAGTAAACTCTCAGTTATGGACATCACAGACACTATTTGCCTGGCAAGCTTAGACAGTTTTTTGATGGACACATGAAAGGGGACATTAGTTATTAGATGATAACGGGATTCAGACAGCCATAGACTGAACAATTTGCTCATACACATCACACATGGGCACGCAGTTCTTGCTGTAGTGCACCTCAAGCACATGGTGAAGCTAATAGGTTTAACTTGGCAGCGGCCCCAGTGATGTCAGAGTAATCCCTCATTAAAACCCTGATGACATCACTGCACTGTTGAGAGTGTGTGAGAGCTGAAGCCACATATTTATGTGCGTAAGGGATACCCTGTACAGCGAGGATGCCCCTGCCGGACTCCAGGTAATCCAGGTTAAGATGTTCCTCAAAACACACTCAGGGAACATTAGCGTCAGAGTGGCCATCTTGATTACACTCCAGACCCATATGCAGTTTTTGAGCACGCCTCTGCAATCACAGAAACAACTTCAACCTCCAGACAGGGATGTAAGAAGAAAGGGTTGAGAGGAACTTGTTAACCTAACGTGAACTGCAGTCAAGTAATGCCACTTCAAAAAAAACTTGCAATGTGGTTACCTAATCACAGTGTTATGTGTGTTGTTTTCAAATTTTAATTCAAAGACGAATGCAAATGCCACTCGGATCAATCTCAGTACAGTTAAGACATATAAAGTTGACTTATTCCTGCACTTGTTTTTGTTGTCACACTTCTGGTATTTCACTGCAAAACAGTATCTAGATATTGCTGATAGGTGAGTCACAAATGTACAAATAAGACAAATAAAAAGTGTAGCAGTGATGTGCAGATGAGCTTTGCAGAGCAACTTTTCCAAGCTCAGTGAAGAGGAAGATAATAAAGAGGGCCATTAAAGACATGATCGAAAAGGAAACAACTTCCAGGGTCTCCCGCCAACCAAGAGGAGAGAAACTAGGTAGCATGGCAAATGACGAAAATGACAAGACAGAGCTGCTGCAGCTGAAAATCAGAACAAAGACAGCACATGGGGGACCCGTTGCAGGTGGTCAGTAAAACAAGATACATTTCGGAGCAGAGGGAACAGATAGCTGATTTTTGTATTCTTCCTCCTTGGATCTAACCTTTTGCATTTAATGGACAAACCAAACTCGCTCCAGTTTCAAGCCAAGTAACTTAGTGGAGTTTCCAAACCTGCGATTTGTCCTGTCAGGTGTTAAAT
Organism: Brachyistius frenatus; assembly: GCF_029030835.1. NCBI lineage: Eukaryota > Metazoa > Chordata > Actinopteri > Embiotocidae > Brachyistius > Brachyistius frenatus. Next base: position 2,550,551 of record NW_027210629.1, read on the forward strand.
TACATGTTTGTAGTGAGGCTAATATTAATGCACGAGGCCCCCTTAACTCATCATGTTTATATTGTCAAGATGAATAAATATGAGGCACATTTTTCGCCTTCGTTAGTGCAACACAGATCAACCTACCTACTCCCCTCATCTCAGCCCAATAAAAGCCCCTTTGGGAGGACTTGAAACAGGACCTTTGAGCTGGTGAAAAGAGCTAAATCCCTAAGAAACAGTCAACAAAAAGAGGTTCTGTAATGGATTGTGTGTCAAATGAAGAGGAAGATAAGTGCAGGTATTCATTGTCATCACAAATTCACTGTCTTCGCTCGTGTTCATTCCTGTCCTGCTGAGAGAGTGTTATTCTACACCCCGCAATGTGCAAGTCTGTCTTACCGGATGGATGAGAAGTGAAGCAGTTTCAGGTTGTGCAAGTGGGAGTTCCCTCTAAGGAAGCACTGAACAAATGCATTCATAATTTGCCAGTGCTTGCAAAAATACAGAGGAAGGTGAAATGTGTAGACTAAACATTGGTTATAAAAAGAGATTGGATGTGTAGATTTTGGAAAGGAAGTCTGACACAATGCACCAATAACACTAAACAAAAGACAAAAGCAGATACAATCACAAGAAAACTCCAATTGCCCAATTTATACTATGTGTGGACTTGAACTCTCCAGTTTAACTTTGTAATACAGCATTGTCTCTGCCAAAGTGTGACATTATTAAATACAACTCGACAAGTTATTCACCTTGCTTTACCGTCACAGGTTTCCTCGCAAGCATTAGATGGAATTATAATACTGCATAAGTATGTCATATTTATAAATCCCGCCAGACGCGTGTGCATGCTTGAGGGGACTCCCTCTCCCAGCCTAAAACCCTCCTAATCTGTTTCTATGCCTTCTCATAAACGTTGTCGTCATCATGGAAATCTTGATCACCATCATCGTCACGAGCAATTCCCCCCTGAGATGAACATCGTCATCACCATGTTTTTCTGTTAATACGAAGTAATTCCCATCACGCTTGTGATGTTCCATGTCTTATGTCTGGAACGCAGACCACAAGGGAGGTGGCTGAACTAAAAACAGCTGACTGAGTGAGATCAGCGGCAAATGAGGGTCATTCTCTAGGGTATGTTAACACACGTTTGAATAGCTCAATCTAAAAAGGGGTCACCGGTTAAGTTAAAGCCTCTCACAAAAGCAGCAGCCAAGAAATAAAAGGTGGAAGATGCCCCGCGTGTGCCCGCGCCCGCACACACACACACACACACACACACACACACACACACACACACACACACACACACACACACACACACACACACACACACACACACACACACACACACACACACACACACACACCTCCAGACAGAGAGTTGGCATAAACTCTCCAGTCTTATCTTAAAGATAACCCCTGGGATAGGTTTCCACACTGTTTTCCTTGAAACACTATTCTCCACATCTTCTTGTTTCATTGCAACTATTTGTTCTTTACGCTACGGTGGGAGTACATAACACACTGCTCTCAGAGAGCAGCTTTGTTCGTGCAGGAAAGGGCCTGGGCAAGATAACATCTGCTGGCAAAAATTCTGGTTTTGTTTGGGTCAAATGCTGACGTACACGGCTGCAATCTAATCATATTTCCTAATTTCTTTGTATTCTGCCCTTAGCCCTTTTGAATCAGCACTGACATTTGAATGTCAGGATCTCTGTTTGTATCAACAATTAAAGACACTACACAGCATACTGTAGAGGAAAGGACATGGACAGAGTATTGTGGTGGACTTTAGGGATGCAACAAATATCTACTTGTATTTATGTGAGTATATAATGTCAAAAGTAAAAAATGCCCATCATAGTTTAAGTGAGCTTTCATATTGACAACTTCATATTGCGTGTTTTGTCCAATCAGTAGTCCAAAACCAAAGAAACACAAATCACAAAATACAAGAGAAATATTAACAATTTCTTAAATTTATAAAGCTAAAACCACTCACTCATAAGAAAAATCACAATACACTCTGATGTTTTAACAAACCAGTCTTTCATTCCACTCCGTAGTTTACTGTACAGGATCAAGCAAATATTAGATATAAAGTAACCCTATTTTTATTTTATTTTATTGTATTTTACATTTACAAACATCAGCCATTCCCCTCTACCATTGCTCGGGTACCTCCAGCTCTTGGAGCTTGTAACATTTGTGTTTTTGATTTATGAGGAGCTCACAAAAGCACCTGCAGCTTATCCTCTGCCTCCAATATGTCTGGCTGCCACGCTGTATTCTCATTGATCTGTCCATCTTTCTGCTTCGGTCCCGGTGATGAACACAAAATTGAATACCCCTTTCTAGCAGCTGATGTGCGGACAGCAGCGAAAGACAGCACAGGCTGAAATGAACAAAATTGAAATGAAATGGATATTTAAAATGGATATGATGTCAAAGCTGCCTCAAGGCAGGAACTCTGGCCTTTCTATTCATTTCATAATGTATACCAATAAACAATTTATGTAACCCTGGTGTTATGTAGACATATTTGCTGTAAAGACTGGATTGTTTCTCTGTTCTATTGATCTGTATTTATAATTCATTATAATTACCGAAGACTAAGTAGAAGAAACAGTTGGGAGTTGTTGTAAAGCGTGCCCGTGTTGTAGTTCATAGCTCAAAAGAGCAAGATGGACAGAAATGCGATGTATTATTGTATTATTTTAGCAGTCCATCATCAGCTATATAAACAGACAAATAAGCACAAAGGTTGACTAATTGTATTCGTCTGGATAACAAGAAAACATATATGTTAAAATTTAATACTGCTAATACTGCTAAACTGTGCAAGCTTACTGTTGTCTGCCAAAGTGAAAGTGTGCTTTTGGCTTTGCGCTGCTCTCGAGAGTAATGACAAGCCTTCATCCAGATATTCTTCATCCTGCACTGCATGTCATTTGGTATGTTTCATGTAACACATGAAGTGTTACTGTGTAACACATAGGAGAGGGTGAGAGAGTGAGAGAGTAAGAGGGTGAGAGAGTAAGAGGGGAAGAGGGGGATCAACCGAAAATAAGTGGCAGAATAACACAATGAGAAATCCAAGAGCAGCAAAGTGTGAAAGATAAATTGGATGATGGAGCAAGTGGAAGGCTGGGAGAGAGAAGAACCTTAAAGACTGCCAGTACTGACTGACTCACTGTGTGTGCTCAGACAAACACACACTAACAGCAAGATGTCCTGGAAAAAAAAAATAGGTGTGAAAAAAATGAACTAATCATTTAGCAATTCAAGAGAGAGGCTAAATGAAATTCCTCTGGCAGAGAGAATGTGAAACAGTGGCGCATTGGTCTCAACAGCAGAGTGTGCTGCCCCGTGTGCAAATTAAAGTGAGGAACTCAAACATATCAGGAAGAACATGTCTGTCGCGCTTCATGCCACTTCACAATCAATTGAGCACTGCACTGCTTTGCGGAACAGTTGGGTAACAATAGCTTCCAGGTAATTCTTACTATCCTGGTGCTTCCTTACATAATGCAGACCTGACTCTGATGTTAGCTGAATCTAAAACTAAAGATACAGTAATAACCCTACTCTTTTAAAGAAGACGTATCCCATAATCTGCTTTTCTATTGCACGAAATTCATTTATTTGTCCTAGACATTGTGGGCTGACTGACTATATGCAGCTGTTTGATTCAGTGTATGGCTGAAAATGGGGCACACAAGGTAAAACAGATCAATCTGTATACATTTGTATGTATTTGTATTGACCCGGTCCAAAAATATCTAAATTTTCATTACCTGACAGCTGGTATATTACAGCTTTGCTTTTTGTTACAAGGAAGTGTGTATATTTTTAAGTAATTTAAAAAAAATATATATATTAAGATGCACTGATTTGCACTGTAATGTGAAAAATAACCTGTGTATTGTGTACAAGCCCAGAGTGGTTATTAATCAGAATGTCCACACTTACAAAGCAGCCAGGTTTCTGTGAAAGAATGTAGTGTGAGAACAAGTGTGAAGAAGAACGGAATGTTAGACTGTGTGGCTTTTTCAGGGGGAGTGAACGGGGAGCACCTTTAATAAGACTGAGTACATCAGCATAGCCCTGCACAGTAGACTGGCAAAGATTGATGCAGCAGGTGAGCAGGGACACACACACACACACACACACACACACACACACACACACACACACACACACACACACACACACACACACACACACACACACACACACACACACACACACACACACACACACACACACACACACACACACACACACACAAAAGCACAGTTCTGGTGGTTCCCTGGGACAACAGTGACTGATGACTTTGTCTCCTGAAAACTGACAGCTGGTCTCTGCTGTCTCCAAAAAGCCCATTTTAAAATCTCCGCCTCAGTCCCAACAAAGTAATTGAAAGCAATCTAAAGTTAGGCTGAGATTGACCCAACAGCACAAGAATCAATGAAAATGTGCAATGGGAGAAAGCCTCAAAGAAATGAGATAACCATTCCTTGTGTCTTGTTATCTTAGTGACAAAATGTGGTGTGTCTGAGGAAGCCACCCATGGGGCCACCAAGAGCCAGGAAGAGAGGATGAGAAGGGGGGCTCAGAGAATTAAACTTCATGTCCTTCAACACCTTCAGCTGGGTACAAATACACAAAAATGTCATATGTAAACCATCAATTATCCACCTACACTATACACCCTGCAACATTTAGTCAAGAGGGAGAGGGAAAAAAAAGCGATGCAGCAATGCATTTCCAATCTTTGTTCTAAATATAGCCATGTCTATTCTCTCTCTGGTCTCTGAGGCACTGGATTCACATAATTGGATTACTACACACACTTTTCATTTCCTTTCTGGTTAGTGTTTAATGAAGTTTAGACAATCATACATCTCAGTTTATACATTGTGGGGCTCGAGGCAATACCCTGCGTATCCAAAAATGTAGCGTTAAATACAGTTACTGCGTTGCTACTGAGAGTCTCTATACATTAAAGTTATGCCAAGCAGCATTGAAATCAATACAGATGCTAAGTGTAAAAATAACCCTACAATAATGCTGCGAACATGCTAATGGAGAGAGAGAGCGCATAATCATCTTTCGTGGCCTCTGTGATGAGAAATACAGTGGGTACGGAAAGTATTCAGACCCCTTTAAATTTTTCACTCTGTTTCATTGCAGCCATTTGCTAAAATCAAAAAAGTTCATTTTATTTCTCATTAATGTACACTCAGCACCCCATCTTGACAGAAAAAAACAGAAATGTAGAAATTTGTGCAAATTTATTAAAAAAGAAAAACTGAAATAGCACATGGTCATAAGTATTCAGACCCTTTGCTGTGACACTCATATTTAACTCACATGCTGTCCATTTCTTCTGATCCTCCTTGAGATGGTTCTACTCCTTCATTGGAGTCCAGCTGTGTTTAATTAAACTGATTGGACTTGATTAGGAAAGGCACACACCTGTCTATACAAGACCTTACAGCTCACAGTGCATGTCAGAGCAAATGAGAATCATGAGGTCGAAGGAACTGTCCAAGGAGCTCAGAGACAGAATTGTGGCAAGGCACAGATCTGGCCAAGGTTACAAAATAATTTCTGCAGCACTCAAGGTTCCTAAGAGCACAGTGGCCTCCGTAATCCTTAAATGGAAGAAGTTTGGGACGACCAGAACTCTTCCTAGACCTGGCCGTCCAGCCAAACTGAGCAATCGTGGGAGAAGAGCCTTGGTGAGAGAGGTAAAGAAGAACCCAAAGATCACTGTGGCTGAGCTCCAGAGATGCAGTAGGGAGATGGGAGAAAGTTCCACAAAGTCAACTATCACTGCAGCCCTCCACCAGTCGGGGCTTTATGGCAGAGTGGCCCGACGGAAGCCTCTCCTCAGTGCAAGACATATGAAAGCCCGCATAGAGTTTGCCAAAAAACACATGAAGGACTCCCAGACTATGAGAAATAAGATTCTCTGGTCTGATGAGACCAAGATTGAACTTTTTGGCGTTAATTCTAAGCGGTATGTGTGGAGAAAACCAGGCACTGCTCATCACCTGCCCAATACAATCCCAACAGTGAAACATGGTGGTGGCAGCATCATGCTATGGGGGTGTTTTTCAGCTGCAGGGACAGGACGACTGGTTGCAATTGAAGGAAAGATGAATGCGGCCAAGCACAGAGATATCCTGGAAGAAAACCTCTTCCAGAGTGCTCTGGACCTCAGACTGGGCCGAAGGTTCACCTTCCAACAAGACAATGACCCTAAGCACACAGCTAAAATAACAAAGGAGTGGCTTCAGAACAACTCTGTGACCATTCTTGACTGGCCTAGCCAGAGCCCTGACCTAAACCCAATTGAGCATCTCTGGAGAGACCTGAAAATGGCTGTCCACCAACGTTCACCATCCAACCTGACGGAACTGGAGAGGATCTGCAAGGAAGAATGGCAGAGGATCCCCAAATCCAGGTGTGAAAAGCTTGTTGCATCATTCCCAAGAAGACTCATGGCTGTACTAGCTCAAAAGGGTGCTTCTACTCAATACTGAGCAAAGGGTCTGAATACTTATGACCATGTAATATTTCAGTTTTTCTTTTTTAATAAATTTGCACAAATTTCTACATTTCTGTTTTTTTCTGTCAAGATGGGATGCTGAGTGTACATTAATGAGAAATAAAATGAACTTTTTTGATTTTAGCAAATGGCTGCAATGAAACAAAGATTGAAAAATTTAAAGGGGTCTGAATACTTTCCGTACCCACTGTATGTGGTCTCAGCGAGTCCAAATATGTTATTTTAGCATTCAAAGGTTCAACAAATCCACTTGTGTATTCATGCAAGGGTGGATGCATATATGAATGCATATTTAAAACCTAAAAATATATTTATCTTTTCGTAATCTTTATGAGCTTTCTTCTTTCAGCGCTACTTGGCTTGTGCACCACAGATGTGACACAAAAACAAGGGGACGAGTCCATTATCAAGGTGCAATGAATAATGCAGGGACTCCCGAAAGCTCCTTTTTTTACTCATACACAGTCACGTGGTCCATAGATTTACTGTCAAGAGAAACAGGAAAACATAAATCCTGCCTCAGGTTTAAAAGAAGTCTGACAGGCTCATCTCCCATCTTCAGAGACAAATGCTTGACTCTGACAACTGCGACAGCTCTGAATTGTTGTTTCAACACTGTCACTAGAATTGCACCATCCATCCAGTTCAGCTTCACAACACATTCCAGCAGACTGGGATGTACATCTTACCTAGATTTTCCTTAAATGAATCAAAGCACTACAGCAAAAAAGGGAAGACTGTATCGAAGCCAATGCGTGTCGAAAGTAACACAATTCCTCTTTTTAATATTTGTAATAGAAGCGACTGTGATTTACCGTTTATTATTCAGGGTTCATGGATTTCAATGAGAGCAACAGCAGCGTAAATTAAACGTGATATGCTTAAGTAAATAAATATTACAAAACTAAAACAGATGTGGTGTGTAGCTCTAGACACTAACTTCCAGGCTCATTCATCTGAACTTGACTCTGTAGTCATCCACGACTGCATCCGAATGTAGAGGAGAGAAAGGAACCAGGATGTTTGGCTGTGTATCTGTTTACAGAACGGTCATGAATTACAGAGGAATATTTCCTTTGTAATCTTCTTCCTGACTCAAAGGCCGGCCCACTTTCTGTCTACGTGTGCACACGAGTCGGTCTCACTAGCTGGGTGGACACGTTTATGTGTGTATTTTTGTTGTCGCCATGACGTCTGCACTGAGTTCATCTGTTTCTGTACATTTATTCTTCTGTGTTCGGTTGACTTCTCCGCAGCTCTAAATAAATGGATTATTTTCTATTCTATTAGCTGACATGGAATTCAATGCTTAAATCTACTGAATGCAATTATCACGCTCTTGTCATTCTTTGCAATGTGAGCAGATGAATCAAGAGACGCAACACACTGTAGATTGCAATGAAATCTAATATAGAAATCATCTTGGTGCATCCCCCCTCCCCGCCTTTCCATGTAAAGAGAGAGAAACAACAGGAAATGTTCAAACATGGCATTCGTATCTTAGCTTTCAACATAATTAAAACAAAGCATAGAGAATACCCAGGGGCCCGGCGCTGTTTATGATTGAAAAAAAAACCAACACAAAAAGTGTGGTTAAGACTGTGGTAAAGTGTAGCAAATGAAGCATGTGTGTGTGCATGTGAACTGTTGCATCACAGAGGAGAGTAATGCTGAAGAACAATAGTTGACAGGTCTGATGGAACGCTATAGCAGTCAACTGTTGAAGGCTTTGACAACTTGCCTAAATATCTTTTGCTTGAGAAGCGTTAAAAAAACTCTGGAAAAACATCGGTGGAAATACGAACATTGTTCATATCCCAGCGGCCCACTCGGATGACATCACTGACTGCTCTGTGTCCCTCCCAGTTTATAACATAGCTGGGAGACGATGATTCCCTTAAGATACCCGTCCTAAGTGTGACTAATTAGAACAAGACAGCAGAAAAACCAAACAACACAGCACTTTTATCAAAATATTTTTCCAGCCGTTGAGAAGCGATTTCAGTATTACAACACCTCAATGTGCTTGCTATTTCTGACTCGCCCTCACATTTATGGATCAACTGAAGCAGTTTGTGTGGGGAGAAAATGACAGGAAATGTCTGGGCCATTTAACAATAAATTCCCCTGAATACATCTGAGCTCGGCTTGGGAAGAAAAAAAATGACGCTGGACTGGGCTTTACTTAAGGGAATTCTAACCATATCACAAAACAACAAACATGCTGACAAATTAATACGCAAAGCGACGAACAACTTTACGTGTTTTACATTTTTGTAACTGTTAAACATGTACACAGTGAATGAACAGCAGTGAAGTCATTAAAGGCAGAAAACAAAAACATCAACAACAAAAACATCTTTAAATCATCACCACTAATACTCACCATATCCAGGAGTGTCTTCTGAAAGGATAATGGCTGAGGTGCATCATGGACCTATCACTGTGAACACCTGGACATTGTCCAGGCTTCATTCCGGCGCTGTGTCAGGACTGATCCACTTTCCTGTTAACACTTCACCCTTTGAGCCCCCCTATTTATTTAGCTATCTATCTACAGACACCGCTCCACTGTATCCGCAGGCCCCAGCACAAAGTGTAGTATCCCATAGTAAAGTCCACTGCTGTGATGTGCACATTCAGACCAGTCCTCCAGTAAAGAGCCACTTGTAAAGTTTCAGTCTCACTTCTTTGGTCCTAGGTCATCATTACAAAGAAAGCAGGCTTACATCTAACCAGGCAATCTTAAAAATCAAACTATATAGCACCATGAAATCCATTGAGTTCCAGAAGGAAAACAGAAATCCCAATGAAAGATGACTAAAACAAGAAACGTGAAATAGAAGAAACTGGAAGCAGACGTAATCCCAGTGAGAACTGAGTCTCAGCAGTAGAAGCACACAGGCGGCCACCCAGCAGGACCAACTAAGCTCTCCAGCCGCTGCTCTTTTTTCCGTGGTATTCTTCCGGCAAAGGTTTGGAAATTACTGTCCCACATCCACATGGTGAACCGGTTCAGGGACTCATTCCTCCGGAAAACATTCCTTTTCCTGACAGCCAACGACGCCGGTTGGAGAGGCAGCGGGAGTCACACCAGCATGACAGAGCATGTTACACACAGAGTCACTCGCACTCACGTTGGCTTTCATCCTCTCGGTTTTTCCCCATTTGTCTCTCTTATTTTGTGTCTCCCTCTCAGTTTTGCCCTCTCACAACCTCTCAGGAAGGGAAGTGAGGAAGTAGGGGCAGAAAAAAACAAACAGTGAAGCGTCTCCTCAGTGTCTCCCCTTCTCTCCGTCTTGCTGTTGATCGTGTCTGTGTCTCTCCCTCTCCCTCCCTCCCTCCTCCCTTCTTGCTCCAGTCAGTGGGATGTCCTGACCCTGTGTAATAGGTGTGCCTGCCGTATCCACTCAGCTAAACCTATTGATCCTCTTACCACTTCATTCAGAGAGGAGCAAGTCAGCATATGTGCACACAGAGGACTGCACATAATGACATAGGAAGCCTCTAGTGTATACTGAATAGTAAAATGGGCAAAGTGTTGACAAAAGCAATTCCCTTCATTTCCTCCGCTTAAATCTCCTGCTCTACTTTTCTTTCCTCGAGTGCGTGTTTGTCTCCATTGGAGCCCTCCTTCGTCATAACAACGCGAGCGCTGCTGTTGCCCCGTCGGTTTAAAAAAAAAAATTTTTTTAGTTCTTGCTCCTCTCAGCACACCCTCTGTCCGTCTCCAGTGTCTGCATGCATGTTAGTGAACACACGCGTGCGTGTGCATGAATACCATAGTTTGTGCGCGTGTGCCTGTAAAAGCACGCAGTGGGGCCTCTCAAGGCATGTTTGTTTAAAAAAACTTGTTATACAGGATGTCGGTGCCCTCACTGCAGAATAATGCATTCCTCTGCTCTTCCACCAGCAGCTTTGGGCTCCTGATAGAGTCTGTGTGAGTCTGCCTATAATCCAAACAGCGATCAAAGAGAGTAAATTTCATGTCTTTTCTGTCAACTCAATCACAAAGATAACAAGACAAATCAGAGCAAATCTACATTTTATTCAATGCTGTCATTCAGAGTGCATGTCTGCGTGTGTCGGTGTTTGCCTCCATGTGGAGGAGTGACTTTGCGTGCACATATTAATTCAGGCATTTGTTTGCGATTGGTTGGTGTTTGGCAAGGAAGTTATGAGTCGAGGTTGAGGTTAGACACACTAAGGTTGTGTGTGTGTGTGTGTGTGTGTGTTTTGCATTAAAAGCCATAGCTGTGGCTAAGCTCCAGTTGCTGCGGTCTGAAAAACAGGATCCAGCACGGCTTCTTACACACATCCTGCCCAACACACACGTCAGCAGCTTCTCAACTCCTGCCAAAAGTCAAACCACCTCACAGCCTCTGTAAGCCTGCACCTTCAGCCACAACAGCTACTCTTGAACAGGGCGGAGGAGAGTAGACTGTTGAGGAATCTGCTTGTCGGAAAATTAAGACAGAATTGCGACTCTTTGGGGAGACGTGGGTAGGTTGTGTCTGTGCGTGTAGAGGGGCGGGGTTGACAGTTTAGGTAGCAACAGGGAGTACACATTTAATTTAAGTGTCTTTAAAGGTTAAAGAAAAAAACAGCTAGAGAGCATTGGAGCACCTGCGATTCATTATGGACGCACAGGAAAAACATGAACTCTGCATCTGTCGGAGATTTATTTTTAAAACAATCCCATTGTTTCAGATATCTTGCATGCAAATGGAAAGTGGGGCCAGAGCTCTAATAACAAGAATATAGACTGTGTCCTTGTGCATATGTGTGTGCTGTTGCATAATCTTAGTCTCTGTTTTGGGGTTTGTTGGCCCCTGCTCTACTCAACACTGGTGAGCTGTCACGACTCATTCTGTAAACTGAGAGATTGGAGGAGAGAAGAAAAAAAAATAAAGTAAGTGTAAAGGCAGAAACAAATGTATACAGAAAGCAAGAGGGTGACAGCGAAAGAGAGATGTAGAGGGAAAGTACGGTCGAGGGTAAAGGTTGACGAACGGGCCAGCATCTTTAGAAAAAGAAACAAACACTGTGAAAGTGCAGCAGCAGCAGCAGAACACGGCAAGATTGATTAACACTAAACAAAATATGAAATGAAGCCGTAATGTATGGTCAAAGAAACCTTGAAACAACAATACAGTATGTGCCCGTCATGACGCTGCAACATATTGCAGCCATAAAACACTGGAACAGTATTAACGTATCATCATCTGTGACCCCTGCTTGTAAACAGAACAATGGTATTTACCATCTCCAAAATATCACATCATATTTGAATCAGGAGGCCTTTTTCCATTACATTAGTGGTCTGTCTCTGTAACTGGGCATCCGGAGAGAAGGGTCTGATTACAGAATGGGACAAGTACGTATTGATTTCATGAGTAGTGACATTTAGCAAAACACTTTTCTTTATTTTCCTGCAGATTAATTGTCCAGAGAGCATGAGCTGAACAACCTCTATTTAAGTCATGGAGCTGGTCCAACAGCATGGCCTGCCAGCGGCATGACTGCTTTAGCTCCAGGTGTTTGCAAATAAACTCACACGCAACTCCTGAACTTGTAAAACCTGCCAAGGATTGCTGGGTAAGCTTTGTAATGAGAAAATCCATGTATATACTGTGTTGTGTATTAATGCCTAGTCACGTAGTAAATTCAATTTCTGGACCACAATTAGCAAATTCAAAGAATTCAAACTTTTAGCAGCACGTGCGTTTGATGATGTAGCTATCATTACATTAACATCATTTTTGTTTACATTCAAATAGGAAATCTCTCTCGACATTGAGTGAAAACAGGGCCTCATGCACATTATTCCTCCGAGGTAGGCCAGCTGCCCATCACTCTGTGTTGTCGTGGAAGTGCCTCTGGCCTGGTCCTCCTTCTTGCCATTCACAGATGGTTATGCAGTGGCATTTCAGCAAAAGGTTAACTCATTCCCCCTTCAAATCAGATATTTGTAATTAGATTCCCACAACTAATGGGGACACGGAGGCTTCAAGGGCCATTTGTAAAACGTGGTGAAGTTTAAGTGGCCAAAAAAATTACTCACTTGTGGAGTGTGGAGCGTTTTTTTTTTTTTCCCTTCCCCCTGACTCTTTGATTTTAATACAGACCAAAAGACAGACGGGAAGGACTTAATCTATTAGAACAAAATTGCGGCTTTTCAACAAAGCAGTAGCTGTGGGTAGTGGTGATTGTACAGCTCTGCAAATCAATTAAAAAATATTTTTACTAATTAGTTATTTAACTTTTACTTTGATAAAAACGTGGCTGCATATGGTCTGATTACACAACTGAGAAGAACAATTTTAAGAATAATAGCACAAATCTGTAATAACAGTAAAGGTATCCTTTAATATTTTGATTTAAGCTCTCTAAAATAAAATACTACGCAACATTACCATCATTTGTCTACTGCCTAAAATATATATCTAGTTTTAATTGCTGCACCTTACTACAATAGATTTTTCATAAAAATGGACATAGTCTCGGTGTTTGAAAAATGAAGCCAATGCAGAAGTACCTCAAAGTGCATTACCACTGTGGACAGCCAGGGGCTGGCTAAAAAACAAACAACAAAAAAAAACCTCTAGCTCCATTAGACTCCTGTTCAAAAAGCATCAACTTCTCTCATAAAATAAAAAGCAGAGATGGGCAGATGAAGGGTTGGTTGACAGTCGTCACAACAGGGAGCCGGGAGTCTAGCGTTATGTAAGTTTGAATCTTCAATAATTTACAAGATGTGATAAGAAATGACCGATATCATTGTACATTGCGCTGATTCACTGAAGACATCGTAATATGCCAATTTGATAGGCATCGCTCATATTTACTCCTTCTGATCAGTGTTCTGGTGGGCGCTGGTACAGGCAGTGGGCAGTTTTGGGTTTTCAGTCAGTTCCACCCCTCACTCCTTTCCGGTTTGCCCAAATATGTTCACTTTTGGCACTGAAAGAACAAGATGGCACCAACCAAAATGCCAGACTCGAGGCTTCAAAACGGCGGCTCACAAACCAATCGGTGATGTACGTCACGGCAGGTTGTCACTTGCTATTTACACAAAGAGTACTTCATGTTATGACTGTGCTCAGGCTGGCTGAACGCATCATCAGTTTAAGCAGAGTGTGTATGATATGAAATATTATAACTACAAACAAAATGTATAACTATAGATTAAACTAAATTCGACAGTGGATTAATTAGGCTTATAATGTGCTGAATTACACACTGAAATACAGTAATATATTTATAATAAAATAGGATTCAGGTTCTAACACTGGTTGTTAATCGACCATACAAACAGATAGTTATGATATGTCTGTTTCATCACTTACCCCCTGTAAAAATGTATAACAACAGACAGCATGTGCAGATCAACACCAAAGTAAACAGGACTGAAATATTAAAACAGGATTCAAATTCAATTTTGTTTTTCACCAAGTGTACAGGAAGTAAACTAATTCTGCCTTCATTAATAAATCATCTCAATCAGATGGGGGGGCCAGACAACATCATGGTTAACAGCATCATAAATATCCAGTTAAAAACCACTAATTGTAAATGCTGTTATCTATTTTGACTGCTTCATGAGGCTGTTTTCAGGGAGCTGGTACAGATGGGAACGTAAGGAAATATCAGTGGTCCATTACCAGAGGCAGTCCTCACTACAACACCATCTGGTAAGGATGAGTCTCACTAACTGTTGGAGCAATCGACGCTGCTTTCTCTCTGATACCTTCATTATCACATTACATAGATTGAGAAAGCCCAACTTCTACTGTTTTAATATGCCAATGCTGTAATCAACAACAACAACAACAACAACAATTGTGTACAGTGACATGCACACTGTAATCGTTTATTTGAAATCTGCCAATACATCATGTAGTTGGGTTTAGCTGTTCATTCCAGTGTGGTTCTGCTTGTGCCCTTCTCCACAAAGGGCACAAGCAGAACCAACATCATTTGTGGGACTCTCTGGGGAGAGATATTGTGGGTGGGTTTGGGGTCCAGTGATAGTAAGAAAAAACAGACTGTCATTCCAGTTCATGCAACATAAAGATTAAGAACAACGCACACACACACACAAAGGAAAAACATAAGGTACATTAGTAAACCTGTATTTTGCAGCACCAATTTGGTGTAAAAGGTCAAATGCTGGCCAGGGAAACCCGCCAACTTGACAGCTTTTTTATGCCTGGCTTTGTTATTTCCTCTACATATATTATTCATGTTTTTCACACTAAAATTAATACCTGTATTAACTATTTATTTATTACTCTAACTGTAGCAGACAGCATACTGTAAATGTATCTTGCAATAAATGCTACTAGCTCCATTTGTGTGTTACATACAGTATGTAGCTGGTGGACATTTCCAATGCACCTGCTTCCAATAAAGCACTAATAACAGAGCTGCAGGATTTATTGCCGACTTTGGTATTTCCCATTTGACGTCAGAAGGTTTGCAGGCGTGTCCATACAAGTGACAAACATTAAGAAGCAGTATATTGCAGATAGTCTTAACTGTTGAGATAACCACATAGGAGCAACAATGCGTTGGCTGTTTTTGTTCTGTGATTATCCATCTATAACCGCACCTTTAGTTTTATTATGCAAACATAGTATATCTTACCAATTCAGTTTTTATGGGTATGTTTTTTTGTTGTTGTTTTTTCAGTTTCCCCCACTCTCCAATTGTTTTTGGCTCAATGAAACGCAGTTGCACATGTACATTCAGTTCTTATGCTGTGAGGCATTTGTGACATTTTGTTCAGCCTCGATGGCAACAAATGCACTGATTTTTTTTTTTTTTTTTTTTTTTGGGGGGGGGGGGGGGGTGTCACACAGTGTGTCCAAAATGACCTGCGTTCATGTCCACACCCTGTCAAACATATGTGCGGGCTAAAGATCACAATAATTATCAAATGTTCTGTCAATTACCAGCATTGGGCTTTTGATCTGCTGCCACCAGGGCGTAAACGCTGTACTGCACATTTCAATGAGAGCTTTGTACGCGGGCCATCAAATTAAGCACACCCACTCATCCCACAGGGTTGAGTACATTTTGGAGATGGTGCCTCTGGGAGCACACTGGTTAGAGTGTCACAAAATTTCACCGCTCACCAGTCAGATGTTTGTAGTGTAGCCACTTTAAAATCCAAGGGCTCATTATTGTTCCCAGCAGTCACCACTGTGCACTGCTGCAGATGTAGATAGCTGAAAGTGAATGTATATGTTGTTATTTCTTTGCAATTTTGCCTTGATTTAATGTCAATGTGTTTTGATTGTGCTGCAAAATATTCCATGCGTTAATACATGTCTTGCAAACAATATTAGTTAAACTTATTCAGCTGGAAAAAAATGCATCATTAATACCTATTAATTACATCTTATCCTGCTTTGACAAGTCAAAATGTCTAAACTGAGAAATTTGGTCTTCTCTCAATAGTCTAATTTTGAGAAAATATCCTTTCACTGGGAAATGGAAGATGTTGTACACACAGACTGACAAAAATCCCCAACTAAATACTGGGAAAATAGATTCAAAAGATGTTGTTGAAGCAGAGAGCATCACCAAATCAAAAAATATTTCCCTAAATCAAAGCATGTTTTGAAACTCAATGCAAGATCTGTTGTGGTTTTCATCTGAGGATATTTCTCTGACCAAAGGTTGTAACAGATGTAAGAAAGGGACTAGATACATCTTGTTCACAGATGTGTTCAAAAAAAAAAAATACATACTTGCTAATAGCATACATCTGCTGTCATATGCACTCTTACTATTGCAGTTACCTGCTCTTCAATTTCTGTAACTCTGTTGTTTGCTGCCACTCTAACTCCATTAATATCCGTATCTATCCCATTCGATATTCCCCGTACCTCCATTCCTAACCACGGTGTCAGCTCTGTTGCTCAACCCCGCCAAAAATAGACTTCTCCTGCATTGCACCAACGTTGTGTCACTGTTGCAGCCAAGGCACTCGACAGGCTCCCCCCTGCACTGTCTGAGCCTTAATCACGGCACTGGATGAACCTCGTGTCTATCTGGGTGTGATTAGTCGTTCCCCTGAGGGATGATATGACCCAGTGATGACCTCCAGTGATATGCTAATTACTACAGGCTCTGGGGGGAGGGGGGGAGAGGCAGGTCACTGTTACACTCGATGAATGAAGAATTTCACTTAGATCTTGTTCAGTGCAGTTTGCTTTGAGGCAATGTATCTAGTTTACTATCAGCAGCTGGAGAAGAATCAAAAAAAGCTAATTGCTACTTTAGGTTAGGTCCAGTTATTTAGTGCATGTTTTAGTATTTTATGTGAACCAGGGGCCTACTGAAATTTTGTACTTTCCCCATCTGTTCAGTTTCATTTATCTGCCACGTTACCATTTCATTTGTTATAACAGAGAAAGCATATTCAAAGTATTTTTAACTGCTTTCAACTCAGAAGACAGGCATTCAGAATGGATTCAGGAGACATCTGATACCTTTAATCAGATGTCTGATACCATTTAGACTTGGCTGCTTTTTTCTACAGTCTGTTTGCTTTTATTTGGCATCATGTGTGTCAGTCTGTCACAGCAGGGTGCAATCATAGTTTTGTAATTCATACAGCACATGCAAGACAAAGTGTGATGCATTTGCTTTGAGCTAATGTTTATCAACATGCCAAGCAGATATACTGTTAATCATGTTCAACATCTTAGTTTAGCATGCTAAAATGCTAATATCTGCTCATAATCACAAAACACAAAGTACAGCTGAAACTGATGAAAATGTGATTACAGGTAGTTGCTAATAAAGAGTGTTGGAGGAATTGACCATTTGACCTGGCATTTACCATGTGGGAAAGCGTGAATGTGTGTTTTAAGTTTTGTGTCAATCCATTAAGTAGATTTGGAGATATTTTCATTTGGATTCATTTTTAGAGCTATATTGCAAAGAAGAAGAAGAAGAAGACTAAGATATTCCTGGAAATTCTCAATGAACAAGAGACTGTACTGAAGGAAATGTGTGCAATTTCAATTTGTTGCAAGGCCTCTCTTTCTCATGTTTTTCTTAAGATGCCCCAAATTCCATTAAAGGGCATAAATTATGAAGAGGGAGCAGCATGTAGGAAAGAGCACTGTGGGGGAACTCGTGTGACATTAAACTGTTAAAGTAATTACATGTTAGGAGGAGGCATGCCGGCTGCAAAATTATCAGACTCTGAAAATGGTTCAGTCTGTGAAATTCTGTCTGCAAACGGTGGAGGAAACCACTGAACTCTGTTCACACAGAACAGCACACGCCCTTCCAAATACTTCCATAATTAGTTCATATTTATATAGTGATAAAACACAAGCAAAGCAAAGTGGCAGTGTGAGTACAAAAGTTACGAAAGTAGTTACACAATCTAAAAAAAAAAATTCCCACTTTGGCATCATCTGCCAGGTCACAAGTCCTCTGACACTATTAAAGTCCCGTATTAAATGGATCAATGCAAAAACAAATATACGAAAGATATGCAGTAAAAACCAACTGTAATCAGATTATTAAGGAAATAACTTCCCTATTTGGGAATAAGTGCACGATTAAAAGAGCGACATGAATGTTTTACTTTTTCATTGCGAATGACAAACTCTTATAACAACCAATTAAAAAACAATATACTATATATTGTATTGTATTATTATATTCAATTATTTTCAGTGTTTCCTTACATACAGTTCAATTTAGAGATTCACCAAATACTGTATATAGGTAGCCAGCCTGAATACATTTGTGCCTCAAAAAATGGTTTTCTGAGCTTTCTTTTAAAACATTAATTATTTTACAAATGAACTGAAAAAAACTGACTTCCTCAAAGAGAAATAAGCCTGTGATTACAATGCTTTTGTCATATTTTGGAAGTCAGATCATTATAAAGTAATTCCTAATATGTGGGACAGTGACTTTATTGTCTATAGACAGAGTTGGGATAAATATAATAAGAACAATCCACCGAATAATAGTTTGTTTTCAACTATGCTTTTTAAAGAGAATACTAAAACAGCACTTATAAACACAGACTGTGAAGTAAAACGTTGATCTATGCCTACATTACCTTTGGTTGTCGCATCATGTTACCCTGACCTGTGTTACCTGCAGTGTGTTACTCTCTGACTATGAAGGCACATTCTGTGTTTGCCTCTTGACTGGATATGACAGGAAAGGCTGAGGTGCAGACAGAAATGGCCATGCCACCCATGTCTGCCGTCATGGCTCCCATGACATTTAAAAGTCAAACTTTCTCACACACACACACACACACACACACACACACACACACACACACACACACACACACACACACACACACACACACACACACACACACACACACACACACACACACACACACACACACACACACAACCACACCTCACTATCACCACATGAATTCTGTTGGCACACTAGCAACCAATGGCAGACTGAGTGTGGTAGCTTCAAGCTGAAGACCGCTGAGGAGAGAAAGGGACAAGTGGCTGAAAAACCAGAGAAATCAGTTTTACTGTACAAGAGAAGAGGAGAGGAGAGGAGAGGAGAGGAGAGGAGAGGAGAGGAGAGGAGAGGAGAGGAGAGGAGAGGAGAGGAGAGGAGAGGAGAGGAGAGGAGAGGAGAGGAGAGGAGAGGAGAGGAGAGGAGAGGAGAGGAGAGGAGAACGGATGAAACAGGTTCACTAAACTTTTTATAAAATGCGGTGTTGCAACTGGAGATGAGGTGTGGGGTGGGGGGGCGATTAATGGCGTTTTAACATGTTTAAAGTCGGAGCGTCGGTGAGAGGCAATCTGTGTTAGGCTTGTTATATTTGTATAAAATCTGTGCGAGTCTGCTGCCAGTTAAAGTTGGCAGGGTGAGTGCACTCGTATGCAAAACTCAAAGGCAGCACTAATGTGAACTTGCGGTGGGAAAACATGTAAATATGAATGAGTGGGTGAGCACTTCATAATTGCATGTATGCAGAAGGATATGCCTTTCAGTATGCTTGATATAGTTGCAGACTCCAACAGAGAGGTTGTAGGAGAAACTACAACTCTGAATTGTTTATAACATGAGATCAAAACAAGAATACTGTTTAAATGGCAGCTATAAAACATTGGGTGTATCACATTGGTTGAAAACAGTCAGAAATTTGACTTCTGGGCAAACCGACACAGCAGGGAGGAGAACTATGCAAGACTATCTCTCGTCCACCTGAAGGGCCCCCCCTCGCTGACAGATACTGACCACTGAAACTGGAAAATTCCACCCTCATATGTTATATAAAGCTCCCTGATGTTCAGCGTATTCTAGGAATTAGTTTATAATGAAGTGTTCTGGCCACTCTCTCACAAGCTGCTTCATCTACTGCATTTCCAGGGAAAATTTTCCACAACCTCCGGGGAACATTTGTGAGCACTCTGCATTTCAGTTGTGTTATACCCGTGGGTGGAGGATTCAGTGTGACAATGGCAGCATAATGAGTTTTTCCAGTCGATAAAAGTGTGAAGTCTTCCCTCTTACTTAAAATGCATCTCAAAGCATGACCACTGAGGCCCATGTCAGCAGAAAAAAAAAAAAATTAAAGATGGACCCTAATTTTGTCTCAGCTGAGATCAGCAAATGTGTTAAAGAAGGCATGTTAAAATATGTTTGTTTTTTTATTTGTAAAAAAAAAAAAAAAAAAAAAAAAAAAAAGAAGGTGGGAATAAAATAACACATGATTTACTACAATAAAGACATTTTTCAAAATGGTTGAAGCATTAAAAATCCTGCACGCTTACTAGCTGGCTGTCTTCCCTGTTTTTAGTGGCGCATTACTACATTTTGAAATGCATTAACAGTACCTGAAGATCAGAGGCACAGTGTGAAACCATCGGCAGTGCTGTGTTTGTGTCAGTAAAGTGTTTGCGTGTCCCTTAAGTGTGCAAATGAGACAAATAAAACAGGGACCCACAGGTATAACAACTACTTCACAGTGCTACTACGGGTCAGCAGGGTAATTTTTAAACATGACAGTGGGATCAGAAACCACACCAACACAGTCCTATTTAAGCAGATGGAACTGCTACTCTCTAAATGATGACTCAGCCCAGTATCGAGCCAAAGCATGTAATACACCTCAGTCCGCTAGTGTATGAGTGTGACGGGTGGCCTGGACTCAAGCTGCGTTCTGAATTGCATCCTTTTTTGTTTTACTTTCAGTACGTACTCCAGCTACCCTTGCAAAGTATGTACTGTTTCATGCAGTATGCAGAAAATTTGGGACGTACTACTTCGTCGTAAAAATACACCTTGAACTTTGACCCTCCTTTGCGATCCATTGCGCAACAATTGAAGTGAAAAGAAAAAGGATGCGGTTTGGATCGAGTACGCTTCTTTTTATTGCATCTTCTTCCTTTTGCGAACCAGGTGGGCGAGGCAAAAGCGGGACAGTGACGCGCTGTCCTCTAGTGGACTGGCGGTGTACTAGATGCTTTGGTGCGATACCTGGTTCAATAACTATTACCTGCGGATGTCTTCAAAGTTTTTCCAAACTCTCGGCATTGACTGCTTGAATACAGATAAGGTGACAAAGAAAATATTGAAAACATTTACCAGGTACAGTAAAGAGGTAACCAATTCACCAAATTAACGTAGAAACTCGAGGCACAATGGCAGATGCAACAGCCGTGTCAGAATGCTTTAGGGGGGATTTTTTTCTTTCTTTCCATACAACATACTGTCACCTCCTGCTGTGCTGTTCTCCTGACCCTACACAGTGACTTCTATTAACACACAAGGAGTTTCCCTGAAACAATCAACAAACTGTAGTATCATGTCACTGCTGTCATTAAAATTGTCCACAAAGGTAATGGATGAGCCATGCTGACAAACACCTGCTCCCACTGACTGCGCAACAGCTGATTCCCGTTGCAGAGTTATGTACGGTCACCTATTGAGTAAACCTGGCCTGGCGCGGTCTGGTTGATTATATAACAGCAATTTAACTTATTAAATGACTTTAACCCCATTTATCAGAAAAAAGTCTTATAATAGGTGTTTACCATGCAGATGAAAAGCTCAAGAAAAATAATTGGATAATACTTTCTACTTTTATGGCTAAGTAATAGCTCCCTAGCGAAGAAAATAATTTTCTTGTAAGTGACTAATATATAAGGGAGGAATCATTTTTTTTTTTTTTTAAATCTTATTTTCTCTGACTGTGACTCCATCTGTATCACAGAAAGGTGCCGCAGAGAGTGAGTGGGTGGGTATGGATGCATGGATACACAGAGAGAATACAGTTATACTACAAGGAAGGCACAGACAGCAGGAGACATAGAGCAAAGCAGAGACCAAAAAAAAAAAAAAAATGGTAGATCAAACAGAATACTGATTGGGTGCCTCTACAAGTTGCTGTCTGCAGCATTGTGGCACACAACTGTGGAGCCCTGCATCAGCACAAAAGATCCCTGAAATCCCACCCAAACTCCAAAGCTCCAAAAATTGCTCGACTCTGCACATACGAGTGCATGCACAAAAACAAAAAGTAGAGGGGGATGACAAGAGAAAGAGAGAGCGAGAGGGAGAGAAAAGGGCACTAGTGTGAGAACACGAGTAGAGCATAGTTACATAACAGATAGAGGCACCATGGGAGCTACCAAAGGGGAGCTCCTGGGCTTCTGCAAGTCGCAGAATGACGCATTGCCCTCACACATTTTTCACACACGCACGTACACACATCGCCCTCAATGCAGTAAATGGCACAGATTCACACTGATGTGCTCTATGCTCTATCCAAACATTTATGACAATCTCGCTCACGACAGCGGGGTGTGCATTTACTACAACACTACTTAGGAGCAGAACGGCAGAAATTGCAACATTTAGAATCAAGGTGGTCCATAAACTATGTGGAAACCGTGAGCTACTGCAGTTATGAGCCGCTGAAATGACAAATAGCCTTAGATCAACTTAACTCTTCTAGCACAGACTTAAACTGACATTTTGGCATTTTTTTTTTTTTTTTTTTATGCCTCTGCATTCAGTTTGACTGATGCTCAGTGGTGAGATTTGGCAAGTTTAGCTCAAGCGCTAAATGTCGGATTTTGAGCCTCTGCAGAAATGGACAGCTGGTGGAACTAACCTACAGGTATTAAAAGATTTATATAGCTGCAAATTTTGCTATCAACAAAGAAATAAAACCGCATCAAGCTTGCTATGCACTTACTGATTGCACATGCCAATAGTGCGGATGAGCACATGTATTTAAAAAGCGGTGAATTCCAAACATTGATGCATTTGTAAAAAAACATTATATTTAAGACTTTTCCTTACTGTAATTTATAAAACGCCGACTGCAATGGTAAGTACTATGACCTCATGTTTTTATAGCCTATCTAGAGGAAGAGTGCTGAAACAAGGCTAACAGCCAAATCCTTTTTAAAAGCCATCCATCTCGCCCGTCTTTCTATCGAGCTGCCTCTTAACATAAAACATGCCTCTCTGGCAATCAATCTGCGTTGGTTGCTATTTTTACATCGAGGAATGACTGCAGGCACACAAAAATCACACGCACCAACACAGAGCGCAGCAGCCCTGAGCCGAGGCGGGATCGATTGATGAGCTATGAGGAAAGCAACCTGCATTCCTCCCATCTGGGAACGTAGAAGCAGGCTGCTGCAGAGCGCTTTGCTCTAAACACAGGAAATCAATATCCTGCAAGTTAATGAGATAGACCCCCCCCCCCCTAACCTCAGCATCTTATTAGATAAACAGATTAGCGGCAAAACACAACACTGCCATTAGGTGAAAGCAGTGCAGACTCATACTGCTCACGATAGGCCCATTACACAAACTGGCAGCCTTACAGTAAGTGAGGAGCATAAAAATAAAATGCGGCTGATGGCTGAAAGATCCCTTATGCGTTTTTATTACTCTCTATTATGTATAAAAGATCACTGCCTGTAGTTGTAATAAATGCACTAGAGGAAATAGTAATGTGATACTGCTGATGGTATAACCGGGGTTAAGTTTTCATGTTTTTGACTCCCGTGGAAATATTCAGGCTGAAACCACTAAAAAAAGAAAAAGAAAATCAACAAAAACATTACCTTTTGAGGCATCGTATGTTCAGACACAATCTCTGCTGTTTTGTCACTTACCTAGAAAGAGAAAAGAAATGGAGGGAGGGAGAGGGAGGAAGACAAAGAGAGAAAGTTATTAGGATAATCTATTGACTGCTGCAGCGAGATGTAATTTGCGTCTAAACAAGCATCAGGGGCATATTGTATGTAACTCCTTCTGCTTTATGGACACTCGCACTCTCACACACACACACACACACACACACACACACACACACACACACACACACACACACACACACACACACACACACACACACACACACACACACACACACACACACACACACACACACACACACACACCGGAATAATGAGAATGTCTGAGCGCGTATATCAATATACTGCAGTGGTGAGAAAACTGCTCTCTCTTTATCTCTCGTATCTCTCTCCATCCCAATGCCAGCCTATTGATCTGAGTCGAGCCTCCCATATTCAGCTCCCGTCTCCTCTCCCCACACCCGCAACCCTTTGTTATCTGTGCATAAAGCTCTCAGTCCTTCTCCATTAAAAAAAAAAGGAAAAATGCCTGCATGATGTCAAATGATGATATTGAGGAGGGTGCTTGATGTCGGGGGTGGGGGTGGGTGGGAGGGGGATTGCCTCCCTCCGTCTCCAGGACAAATAGCATAAAGATGAATGGCTGAATAAATGGAATTTCGCTTGTTTTTTGTTTTTTTTATAAGGTCACAAAAATGATAAATTCTGATAACACTTCAGTTTCGTTCCAAGTCGATACTGAATTCAGAAAAGTGCTGATGAAATGGATACCTGGGGCAAAACATGGACCTATTTCACAAACAGTGCTGATAAGACAGGCACCAAACTATACATCAAAGTCTCTTCACAAAAGTCTGCACAGGGCTGTTCCCCTGAAGCATGGTATCAAATGAAAACATGCTGGCCGCTTTGCACACATATACATGCATCGATTTCCGTACCGCACATTGGACGTGTTATACAGACATGTTGACACAGCAGGACTGAGGGCACAGCAGGGTGATAAGACAACATCGACTGTGAAATGATAAAAATGTGATAACTGTCAAAAGATTTTGCCGTACCATTTATACTGTCGTAGCTGTAACTTCAATATCTGTGGAAGCATTTCGGTCTGGTTACTTTATCATTAAAATTTCTGGAATGATAATGTTTTTTTTTCCTTATTGTCATACTGTTGATTTAATATAAAACTCAATATTGGTACCAAAGTCTGAATTCTGTTATAGAGACAACACATAACACACCACTTTACCTGTCACCTTTCATTTCCATCCATCAACCTCCCCCCCCCCCCCCCCCTCCCATCAACTCCCCATCCCCCCACCTGTCTGTCTTTCCTGTCTCTTTCTTTGTCAGTTCTGTCTTGGTCCAAAAGGTTTATAGCACATTCAGACTGAAATGTCAAGCTGGCAGACCTACTGGATGGCGTGACAATTTAAAAAGGCAGACTCAAAGAAAATGCAACTAAAATGCATCTTCTGCAGTTTTGTTTATAAAAATGGTGAGAGAAACAGTGATGTAGACCGAGAGGGAAAGCCAGACGCAGAAATATGACAATAACTAGTGCCTTAATAAAAAGGGCAGAGACACAGGTAGATCGATGGATGGAAAATGACACCCTTTCGCCACAGGCTCACAGCCACAGTAACCACATGTGTTCATTAAATCTATATTCCATACTAATCTTAAACACTTACTGTGAAACTATGCCCCATCCAAGGTTATAGGAAAGTGCCTTGCAAATTCCTAATTGAATATTGGACTATGGAAATATACAGGACTTTAAACACATTTATTATTTTGGCTGTTGATATTCAATACATGTTTTTTTTCTTTCCTTTCAATATTGTATTACAATGTTTTGTTTTTACACTGGCAAACAGTCTGCATTTATATAGCGCCTTTTTAACTTACCAGTTTACAAAGCGCTCAACAATTTTTGCCTCTCATTCACCCACATAGGTTACTCCCAGACCAATGGCGACAGAGCAGTGATGTAAGGTGCTCACCTGCCATCAGGAGCAACAGTGCCTTGCCCATGGACACTTTGTCATGTAAACAGGAGGAGCCTGATTGAACCTCCAACCTGCTACATGCGCCACGGTCACCCAAACTACATATAATTACAGTCTTTTCTGTCTTTAGAGTGTGCACGGTAGATTCTGGTGACAAATGACTCAAAAAGACATAATTGGAACATCAGTGATGCTTTTATAACCATCTCAGTCCACTCTGTCAGTCTTCATTCAGAAATGTCTTTGAATTGTCTTGCTCAAGGGGCAAAGAGCCTTTTAATGGAACATGTCACATCGTCCATTCGCAAATTGTCAGGGGTGACATTTATGGAGAGGCAGTAGGTTTACGAGCAGCAAAGACATCAGCTGTGAAGATATTAGGGAAACACAAGCTCTCAGAAACATTTCTCAATGTGGCAAGCCAGGGCTAACTGCATGTATATTACTTGTACTGCAAAATAAAATGGAAAATAGCACCTGGCATAGAACCGGGCCAAATCCTTTTATTTCATACCAATTTATGTGCATGCTTGACTGCATCGGGAGAATTATCATATTTATTCTCATGTCAGCCATGCTTAAAGCAGCGGTGTGCGGGATTTAGTGGCATCTAACTGAGGTTGCAGGGTGCAACCACCCCTCGCCTCATCCTCCCCTTTGAATCGAACAGGTAACAAAAACACAACGATTCTTAGTTTCATAATTGTGAATATTATGTTCCATTTCTGCCAATAATTTCCCCCAAAATCCTACACACTGAACCTTTAAGTCGATATCTAACCTCTGCAAAAGGTCCATAACTCATGAAGCCCGGCACCGCTACGGCCTTTGACTGCTCACATGATGAGCTCATGCTATACTTGTCCTGCATGGCGTCAGGGCCAAAGGCTACGCCGAGAGCTACGGTGACTGAAAGCCATTCTGCTCCAGGACTTTCAGTGGACAACTAAAGGACAACTCTCTTCAGTTAGCAGATCCTAACGAGGCATGTCTCCGTGGTGACTAGATTCTCAGCAGGTGATTTATGGCATCACATAGCCATCACCTCCAAAGCTTCTGGTCCTAGAGTGAAGGACGACAGCTTGTGATTGGGAACAGCTGTGGAAAACAGGTGTGAGCTTCTCATTACGGACATAGCGAGGTAATGATGGCTTTTAATCACGAGCCCGAGATAGGAAACCGTGTGTGAGAGTGTGGAGATTCTTTGTCCATGTGTGTATTTTATGTGCATGCGTGCGCACAATTTTGGCACTTTGCATGATAGATCTGTATACAGGTGATTTGCATGTTTGCATGTCTATGTAAGTATATTTCTGCATAAAAGTATTTGTGTTCTGTGTGTGTTTGTGTGAAAGAGGATGGATAATGAGACAGAAAAAAATAACAGGGAAATAGGGTGTGTTCAGAAGCGTCCTCTCCCCACAAAACACTTGGGTGTTTCATGGGCAATTCCACAATGAATACACCAAGCAAGAAAGCAGTGACGCAAATAGTTCTAGCACATCCCACTCTACCACAAACTGAAAAACATTGTCTCTGCTTTCTAACGTGGATTGGAACCCTCTTATCGCGTCTTTTCACTCCTTTCTTCAGCATAAGAAGAAGAAAAATGGAAAATACAATCGAGGGGGAGGGCGGTATAAAGAAAATAAAGGCAGGAAACAAGGGGAATACAAGTGTGAGGCCTCACCTCTAAGCAGTGCTCACTTAAGAATTTAAGCTCCACAACAAACAAAGATACCAGACCGGAGCTCTGCCTAATCGTAGCAGCTTATTCCCCATGACTCGGTCCACAATTGGGAACCCACCAATAGCTGCTTTCCCACCTTTGGCAAGCGTTGCAGATGCCTCCACCCGCTCATAACATACTGCGGGCTTGTACGCAGTACATGCATAATCAGACAACAACAAAAATACTGCGCAAGCATCAGCAGCCATGTATGTGCACTCATGCATACATTGAAAACGTACATGCAGACGTTCATACACTGACGCACAATTGCAAAATCATGTCATTACATCACAGTCTGACCACCTCATATGGCAACATAAATGTAAAGGCACTGCATGCAACACACATAAGTCTCAATTCAAGAAGGGTGTCACTAAATATCGAAAAGGATTTAAGAGATGTGTGTAATTTACAGATCAATAGAAAGTGCTATAGTCGAAGCGGAGCCTTCATGTTTCATAGTTATGAAAAATGCCTTCAATTAACTGCAAACCCCTGAACTTTATCTGCAATTTCTTCACCAAGCTGTTTTTCAGTCTTTCTCTGGGTGAAACTAAAGCAGAAATGATCTGCTGTTATACAGAATAAGGTGCAAAGGTGGAGAAAGGCGATGTATGCATTGATGTCACTCTTTCACATTATGCTACCCCTCTCATCACCACCACCACCACCACCACCACTGGGAGGCCAATCAAACCCGCAGTTCGCTGTTATAATTGTGAGGCAAAGAAAATTAATATCCAGAAAAGGTACAAGCCGTCAGAATTGATGATGAGTTCAGTGACGCACCGGGCATGTCCATCTGTACTGGCTGAAATGTGAACATGCTGGATCAAACTTTGTCAATTAATCCGCCAGTTGATTGACAAAAAAGAAAATCACTCATCGGCAATTACTTTAAATGATTCAAATGTTTTCCAAAAAAAAGTTTTCTGCTTCTCAAATACAAGGATTTGCAGTCTATTTTAGTCATCTCTAATTGTACATATGACAAAAATAATTCAAATGAACAAAATGTTTATAAAAAAATGTAATGTATTCCAATAAAATAATAGCTGTCACTTATCCCTTCTACTCAAGTAAGTACATACAGTATATAAAATATAATACCATGGAAAACATCTCCTGTTATAACTATCTCATGAAGTGAGAACTGTTTTCTCCCCTTTTCTCTGGAAATGTTTTTGATAACAATTGAATTGTATGATTAATTTCTAATTAGGAAGGGATTCATATTTTGATTGACCCAGCGCATTTTTGAAGCGCACAACACGGGGTGCTGTAGGCCGTACAGGCTGCCTGAGCCTCACGGAAACCACGCTGGGGATATTCTGTGCCCGTCAGTGTACATTAGCAACCGGTTAAATATTAAATAGTATTACTTGTATGGCTGGCTGTTGGTTCATGTGTAGTTATACCGTTGTTTGTTTTGTAATGTTATATGTCACCTGACAAGCTGCCACAAGCAATTACTTTCACCCAACGGACAAAAAAGGTATCATCGTCCTCTTCATCAAATTAATCCCATATCTTATTACAGCATTTTCTGTCCCTATGAATAATGTAGGCTTCCTCTCTTCATGTGGTATCACTTTGTGAATACCATTATTATAAATTAGGTCCATGAAAATGAAAATGTAAGTTCTGTCTCATGGAATTCAAAAACTATGAAGCACTTTCAGATTTCATAGATTATCTTCCATTCTTTTAAGTAAGCATTTTAAGTATACAATATGTACAGTATAAAAAACATCATACAGTTTATTTTTTTAATATAACATAGGGAAAAAAACAAGGATATGGCAGAACTTCTCCAACTCCTACATCAAATTACATGGCTCGAGGTAAAAAGCTTTTTGCTGAATCATACCAAAACGTACTGGTCAGCAAAATGGTCTATTGCAGCACAATTTGCTGATGCATGCACAAATCAACTGTCTGATTTATGGTAGATCCTCCATCACTTGCCTCCGCAGCCCCTATGGGGGATAAATGAGCATGGCTGTCTTGTTTATGTCTCAGCTTATGATTGACTACTGAATGGATCTTTGCATAATATTGGTATTTATGAAATTATGTCTCCTGTGAGACTCAGAAAAATACCAGATTAATGTTCTATTCTGCTCTAACAGCCCTCTAATATTTATTATATCACTGGTTGCATCATACAGCATCCGACCAGAAAAAAAAAAAGCCTTTAAAGAAAAATCAGACCAATTGTACATAAACTGTCTGGTCTATCCCAATCACAAAGCAACCCAGGAAACAGAGATGAGAGGGGAAATGAAATGCTGCTCTGTTCTCGGATAGAAAAAGAAATAGACCACAGAAAGAGAAAGCTATTTCAATTTCATGTTAGAGAAATACCAACAATTCTTTTTGGAGGAGAAAAAAAACTCATGTAGTGCATCGTTGTCACTGAACCCCAAGTTGCTCCTGCTTGACCGGCAATGGCTCTGTCACCATCGGTGTGGTAAAAAGGTAGAAAGGCATAATATACTTTAAATGCAGACCATGCATTTTACATATTTCTTCAGTAATTTCTTTGTATTGTCATAAGTAGTAAGGAGTGTTTCATTCAGTGTGCCATGTTGTGGTTAGGATTCTTATAGTCCCTTCATTTTCAGGCACTTGACTATGCTGCAGTGGAAGAAGGCTGCACAAAGTAGTCCAGACATCCTTTTCCCCAGCCATGTCTACCAGCTTCCTGTGTGGGATTGCAAGACATTTCCAGGCCAAATTCAGGGTGTTCTGGGTTTTCACAAGGCTCTGCCCTTTAACCTCTGCAGAAGACATCCTTGAGATTAATAGCTTCCTTCGAAGCGAAGGTGCTGCAGAGCTTCTTTGTGTCTACAGGTAAACTTTAACCACCAGGTGAGGGACATTTATATTGGCTGCTTGAAACATCCCAGATTTGTTTTACACTCAACAACAGTAATATGTCACTGTATTGGAGAAAAATAAAACCTGTATATTGGATGGATATGTTTTAGTACTGCAGAATCCTAATCTAATTAAGAGCTCTTGTTTCAATATACAGTGCATGCCTCTGTGAAGAGCAGACGGAGAGGAACATCAGCTGTCTAACAGTGAGTACAGTCCTGAGAATGGCTTTTTGGCTGGCTCTTCTCCAAAAACACATTATATTTCCCTGGATGAAATCCTATGCCTCATCCAGAGGAAACAAGTTAAGTCAAAACAAAGAAGTCAAAGCAGAATCAGGCCACTGACGCAAAAGACATCAATCCCAAGCTTGTTTTTTTTTTTTTTTCTTCCTCCTCTCCTTTTTTCTCTCTCTCCTCCATCTCCTCTCCCCTGGCTTGTGAGATAAGCTTTCTGTCGAATACCAATTTTAAAAGAAGATTACGTAGTTCTGGCTCTCAAATCAATTTTACCCCCCACTGCAACATGAAGACACTGCACATGAGGTGAATACACATTCACACCGACATACAAGTGCCTGCATATCAACACACATCTCATTCCTCAGAGAAGACAAGACATTGTCACACCTTAATCAAACACAACAGAAGTAATTGAGAGACACAGTCGCCATTATTTCTTCAGACAAATACTGAGGTACATTAGATCTTGAAATTAGATCCTTATTTCCAGCTTGTTATCAATATTAAACACATAGAGTGGTTGGAGTCAAGCACATGAGCTGCCTGTTTATATGTGCTGGCTGGTGTCACATGTGCAACACTGGAAATCTGAGCTCAGATGAATCCAGTTACAGAAAAATCCTCCCAACAGGTCAGCAAATAAACTAGGCGACGCCTAATATAATATCCTTAGTGAACCTTTAGAAAACAGATGCAATTAAGGTCCACAGAAAGTGTAGGTGAGCACTGAAATTGAGGTGTAAGCACCCTCGATTGGATAATGTCCACAAGACACGCAATCAAACCTCACGCCAGCAACAAAGACACACAGCGATATCGAAAGGTCATCTCTCCACAAATGATGGGAAAGCAGAGGGGGTTTGATCACCAAGCCTTCCAACATCCTTAGACACACAGCACTCCCTCAACGCCTGTTCGCATGAAGAGTTCATTTCCAAGTTAGCCAGCTGTTGTCACGGAAACCAATGAGTATGTTTTTTTAGTGGCCAGTGGCTGAAAGCGCCTTTTCTGGGAAATCAATGAGCAATCCAGATGTGACAGGGTCCTCGGACAGTTAAAAATCAACAGCTCTATCCACTTAGAGGTTCAATGGATCCTGAAGTGTACATACAGGATGCGTGTGTGTGTGTGTGTGTGTGTGTGTGTGTGTGTGTGTGTGTGTGTGTGTGTGTGTGTGTGTGTGTGTGTGTGTGTGTGTGTGTGTGTGTGTGTGTGTGTGTGTTTTCTGTAATACTGTGAGACCCAAGGGAGCGCACACAGTCAGAAGCATACATCTACTTGTAGTGGATATATAAAATGACATAAACTGTTTTAACGCAGGCTGCTTGAAGTGCAGGAGATTTTCTGCCAGACCGGGTCATTCAGAGTTCACACTGTGTGCACAGTTCTTCCTCACCTCTCCCTCATCCTGTGGCAAAGTTAAATTACTGGACAGTCTGTGTTCAGGATGGAAAAGATGTGCAGTATTGTCACATTAATTAATTGTGAAGGTTTGACATGACAAGGTCACTGGAAACACCTTTTGACAGAAGTATTATAGACCATTCATTTGGTAGGTGTACACACAAAGCAGGAGTTCTGAAAACTATCCAAAGCCATCAGCATCTGTACGCTATTTGTGTGAACAATGAAAAAACAATATTGTGACAGCTGTCATCAGTAATCAATTGTTTTGTGGTGATGGGGGTTGGGCAGTTAATGAAGAGCCTGGTAAGAGTTAAAAAGATAGAAAAAAAACAAGAAAAAAAATACCGCGAAATGAGCTATCATCAGTTACCTGTATTTACCGCTTATATCTGCGTAATTTATATGAAGCTATAAAACCAGTCTGTTAGGTAAAAAAAATGGAGGTGGAAACGGGTAGTTTGGCTCAGTTTGAAGGTAACAAACTCCAGCTAACTCCCACCACTCACTCCATAAACCCCCAAGAATGTTTGAAATACATTTTTTGACAGTAATAATTCATGGCCCCTGGAGTGGACTGAGAATTTGCACTCTAACTTGTCATCACCCCGTGCTAACTAGCCTTCTGCAATGAAAAACAACAGCATCAGTCATCATGAACAAAGCAGATTAATATAAAGTCACACTGATGGTGCCCAGCAGCTGCAAGATATTGTTTAAAACCACTGTTTTGAAGACGCAAACACAGCTGCCTAAAGTGACAGCATAATCAAACATTAAATGGAGCAGCACAACCAGGGAGATTTTGCCACAAACTATTTGGTAACCTGCAACATGCAGCAGCTAAATCTGCTGTATATATATATATATATATTTTTATATTATAGCAGTATATTTTCTTAATCTGAACTGCCTTTGCCCCTTTTTTTCTGATGGTCTACAAAATGAGCTGCAGCTCTAGCAGGGGCAACAAAAGGATAATGGAGGTTTAAAGGCAAAACTGTTGAGAGAAACATGTAGAGCTGCTTTGGAGGACGACTGCATCCAGTGAAAAGGGACACCACAAAAAAAATCGCAAGGACTGCATCATCCAACGCCAGAGGTGGATGTTTGGAACGGTTTCCTGTTCCGCTGCTGCAGCTTGTTGTACCGAATGAGTAACTACAAAATGTAGAGACAGCTGACTAAGCTTCTCCTCCAGAATGTATTTTGTCCTTTCCTGGCTCAGAGCTGAAATAGAACACTGTGTTGACCACACTATACAGATATTTAAAGCTTCTGATTCAGAGGAGACTTTTTTTTTTGTATCTACATTATGGAACAGCAACAACTCAGTGCACTGGCCTTTGTAATTACACTGGCCACTTCAACAGTGGTAATCTGTTATTCTCTTGTCATTCAGGAGTCTGAAGTGCTTCTTGCCCCACCATTTTCCACCTACAAACAGCTCTGCAATAATGAAGCCCTTTAAAAATCCCACTGGATAAACTGACATCAAGATACATTAAAAGCTAGACTACATTTCTTTTTTTTTTTGTTTTTTTGCCAGCAACAAAAGTTTACATCACAAATATACTGCATCTCCTATTAGTGTGAGATACTTTACATATATTGGGTTACAAGAGCTTGTAAACATGAGACTGACAGTTAAGGATAAGAAGTAAATTTGGATGCATGTCTGCAGATTTTGGAGTTTGTGCACGTGTGTGTGTGTGTGTGTGTGTGTGTGTGTGTGTGTGTGTGTGTGTGTGTGTGTGTGTGTGTGTGTGTGTGTGTGTGTGTGTGTGTGTGTGTGTGTGTGTGTGTGTGTCTGTGTGTGTTGTGGGGGACGCGTGATATAACTGTTTTCCTGCGTTTTTTTCCTGTTTCCCTGTTTACACTGTGTGTGGGCATTACTGCAGTGCATGTTGCCAAGCTATTGAGCCTTTGGGATTGAAGAGCAGACATTTTTCAGTTTGCTGCAAAAACAATTCAAGATAGGTATATTCAGCGATTAAGGACAATATCACAACGTAAACTTATTCATTACCTGTGTGAAAATATCCCTGAAAACAATACTGCGCTGAGTGAGTGAACCTGTTTTGATGGTTTTTCATTTGGTGTAACGAGTATCAAGTGTAAAATTTGTGCATTGTTTGGCTTTAAAATAAACAAATAATTTGGGAAATGGGGAGGAAAATATCTATGATTTGTGTTGTCAAAGCCACTCAGTGGATCGTGATTTACTCGTACTCATGTCTTGAATCCATATCCTATCTTTTCACTCTCTTACGGTTTGACAGTTAATCTGGCCAAGAAACATCCATTTAAAGCCAGGAGAGGTGGTCTAAGGCAGTGATCTGTTTTAAGCAACTGCACTAATCCTTCCTCTCCAGCTCAAAGACCAGACACTCCCCGAAAGCTTGCAAAAAAGACCTTGTTAGTGCACACAGACACAGTACACATTTATGAATGTGCTGCTTGATGAAATCTTGTTAATTGATTAATTTGGCAGATTGCAAATATGTTAATAATAAGCGCACCAGTAAGATGTTCAGATACAACATATTTCCACCATAATATTTGATTTTGCAGATCAGTATCAATCTGTAGTCGCTCTACAATTACCAAACTTTGTTCAATGGTTTTGTTGAGTCACTGGCAGCAACTTGATTAATGTGAGCAGAAGATTGCAGTCAGGTTTGATACTTAACACATTTCCAGTTACTTGCATACAGAACATGTTTGCTTTTAACACAAACCAAGCTTTATTCTTAATCTTAACCAAAGTGCTTTGTTGCCTAAACTTAATCAGGAGTCTGGATGCAAAGCCCGGGCTTTGCAGAGCAAATACCAGCTTCTCTATGTGGTGGTGATCTAAGGGTCTTCCAGTTAATACAAAGAACCAGCTAAAACTAATACAGTTTACTACAAAAGTCTTACAATCTGACCATTCGGAAATTTCTAATATTTATTTTGGGAGCCTCACTAAAAAAACAAGTGGACAAATAACTGAAACAACGTTGTCCGTTATGTAATAAGAGTTCAAAAGCACAGCATCCTCCAAAATGATCCTTCAGTTGATTCACCTCGTTAGGTTACATTACAACTTTCATGAAGTTAGGATATATTGGAGGAGTGTTGTATTAGACTACATTAGTTCTAGTCCAGTGTAATAACTGCAAGGTTGGTGCTAAGCATTACCTTGACCTTCCTTTAACTTAACAACCAATTGGAGGCAGCGTGTCCCTCCCGTTGATCCAGTCTATTATGAGCTTTACTACAAAACTCTGCGATCAACAGTTTTAGTGGAAACTAAGTGTACTTCACCTGAAAATATTGCTGTCGATGGGAAATCAATTGTGGCATTGCATTAGCAATATAATGACACAAAACAGGAACATGAGTAATCAGCAGACTTTTAAGTTTAACTGGCAGAGACGATTTTGCGCCTAACATCACACGTGATTTTAATATCACACCGGAGCTTTGAATACTGTCTATCATCCAAAAAAAAAAAAAAAAAAAACGTATACTAGACCGAGACACTCAGTAGTGATTGCGTGGATTCCCCCACTAAATTTCTTCCATCTTTCTCACCCTCTGACTCCTGAGAACCATGAGAAACTAGGTGCGGACCAATTACCTCATAGTCAGAGCATGCTGTTCATTTTTCATCTTTCATTACCGCGTTCAGCGGCACTAAATCAATGCAATCAAAGGAGACAACCCCAGTGGTCAGACGGACAGCAGAAGACTGGTAATCAGGATGGATACTGACGCCGGCAAGAACACACATGCTTGTAAAAACATAACACGCAGACGTGCGCACACACGCATGTGCATCCACAATTATGTGTGTGTATATACACATAATGCGCACACACACACACACACACACACACACACAGAGGCACCGCTGAATTCACCAGATGTATTTGCACAGTCTATGTTTGCACACACGTACGCACACAAACGCGTAAAAGATGAAAACACGCTCCCATAAAGAGCAGGATATTGGAAGCAGCTGTGAAAAATGATCAAGGGATGACATCAATAACAGGATGGCTCTCACAACACACGAGGCAGCTGCATCTTAATTGGACATGCACCTCATTAGAACTGCTAGAGGTGGACGCTGCCTCTGTATGTACCGAGGCCCAATTCAGGCAAACTACACAAGGTCGGCAGAAGGAGCCGGGTGGGTTGTAAAAGTGAATGAGAAACAAAGACATACTGACCATTTAAAAAAAAAAAAAATGCAGATAGCTTTTCCCTTGATGACTTATGTCTGTCAACATTTCCCCTCCACCCTGCGAATTTGAGAAGCAGCCAAGTCCCCCAACATCCCCACCCTACCTGACCACTAGGAGTCACGAAAGTCTAAGAGTCCTTTGTCCTTCCACTGCCTCTTTCTGTCCTACATCATCTTCGCAATTGCAGAATGCATGAGAAGATGCAGCTTTCTATGTCCTTACCTATCTAGCCCAAGACCACTAAAATCAAGAGTAAAGTGAACGGACTGAATTCAAAGGGATCAAACGGGGGATCTTTTTAGATGATTGAAGATTAACCGATGTCAAAGGAGCCGTACGTTGTCCCGTGCTCTTGTATTCTCCTATTTAATAAATGACAAAGCCTTGAAAATCTGATAGAGGATGCGGACAGAATAGCTGTTGAGCGAGTCGTAAGCCTGAGGAAAACAAAAAGTTAAAGGGCAGCGGAGAGCGTTTTCATGACTTTCTGTGCAAGGACAGACTTTTCTTTCCTCTGTTTTTTCTACAGAGAAATTCTTCAGGGCATCATTACTTGTTGAGGAATCTAGCATATATACTTTAACAGATATCTCCCACACATGTTTGTGATAAACACAAGTCTGCAATATTCAAGCTTGTAATCTTTGGAACATACGGTGTCAAACCTAAATAGCTGAATCTCAGATGTTCATCAATGTTTTCATTAACTCGTAAGGAAATTATTATACATATACAGACTGTATTTAACCCTTTTCATGGGCTGTTTAAAGTTTTCCATCTGCCAGCTTAACAAATACTCTGTATCTCTGTAGACTCTGCAGCTTTTCTGCTTCCCAAATCAAAAGAATGGAAAACTCTTCTGTTGATAAGAAACCAATTCTACCCCAGTGCTGCAAGTTTCATGTCTTTCTTGTGTGCGAGTTTACGTGAACCTAAATGGACATTAAACTAATGATGTCTAAGTAGAGAAAAATGGGCATCATGACTCGAGAGGGTTATACTTTCAATTATTGTTTAATGAGCTGAGCCTGCCAACTATAATCACACATGACCAATGGATTTACCACAGCCATGCATCTCTAATGGATCTCACCTCAGGCTAATAAGGCTCTCTCAGAGAAAACGATAATGAAAGCTTTAGGCCACGTTCAAGCATCATTTTGTGTCGCGAACATTTTCTTTTTTTACTCGTCTTGCAAATTAGGAGGATCTTCACTGCGGTGAGAATGGAGCATTGAAAGGGGACAGAAATAAAGCCAGTACCGCTCAACCTCCACAGTGGCTGTATCACATATGCACAAAAGAGTACATGGCCATCTGCAGTCCATTACAAAGATACTCATAGCCATTAACAACTTCCCCTCACTTTGGCACTCCTCTTCTCAACTCTCTCCATCCTCAGGCTATTCTGCTGAGGCTCTGGTGCAGCTGCATTTAGCGGAGCAGCCCGCTAATCAGTATGTGAATTCTCCCTCAGCAATCAAGTCAAAGTTCTGGTGGAGAAACCAGCTGAAATACAACACAGCTGAAAGTAATGAAGGTCCAAGCGAGTCAATTAAAAAGAAATGTGTGGAGGTGGGAAAAAGGCAACAAAACAGTCGAACATTCATACATCATTGATAGACATATAGAGACAGTTGGATGTGAATCACACAAACAAGATGAAAACAAAAGTGCATGAATGGCTGACATGCTGGATCGAACACAGGCAGAATCTTTTCCGTCATTCGGATGAATCAAAAAGATATCAACATATCAAAAGGCCTTTGATGAGGCCCTGCAGCTGTGGCCTCTTCAATGCACATTAATTCTGGTCGTCATTTAATTAAATCTGGTGGTGCACTAACCACTGCTAACACACCTTTACGTGTCCGGACCTGTTAGAGGCAAGTGATTATCAATATGCACATAACCTTATATTTGAGATCACCGTAGACCTGTTGACGTGAACGGAGCCGATTGTCACACATATCAATGGGCGTCAGGAAAATTACAACGTTAAGACTGGGCAGTATCATAACTTTTAAAAGGTTAAAAACACATATCTGCAAGCTGGACTAGAGGCGGTGTCAGTGTCGCCGCTGCTTTCAAACGGGTTATAGAATTTGACACGTAAAGGATATGAGCCTGACTAATTCTGGCACTGCACGAGGCTCGACGATCACAATGTGAAGAAAATGAAGAGCAGAGGAAGGAGAATGAGGGAAACGGAGAGTCACAGGAGCCTGGACAGACTCAGATGCACACATTTGGAAACATCCACTCTCCAAATCATAGAGTGCAAGGGCTGTTGTGTGACTATTTCTCCTTCTGTCTGACAGCACATTCAGCACTCATGGTAAATACATGATCTGTCCATGCGTGTGTTAAGATCAGGACATTTAGATAACTCATGTCAGCAAATAATAACATTTACCTCAACTTGAACCTGAAGTTTGTGAACACACATTTTTTTTACCTTTTATTTTACTGGTATGTGGATGGCTAATATATGTACAAAAACAATTTATACCAAACACCTAGTCGCATATAAATATTTATAATCATGACCGACTTCTCTCATGGCTTTGGCAATTGCAATTTGTTCAGTGGTTTTATTGTGAATGATTGAAGAATCCACACTTTGGAGATAAAAAAAAAAATGCAGCAAAAATCAATATATTGTATTAGTTTATTTGACATACAATGCTCATTTGTAAAACCAGTAAGTTCATACATTTATTTGTATGAAAAAACAAATATTAGTATTTTTAGATTTCCAACCTCAGACTGTTGAATCAGGTCATTTGGACCCAAACTTTAGTTTTTTACTTTCAGTACAGATGAACTGATTCAACTCTGGGATTTCCTAGCCAGATGTTCGAGCATTCATCAGGATTTATTTACTTCCAAATATTTTGCTTTTATTATATTTACTATTAACGCAGAAGACAGAGCATTCGCAGTTCTAATTATAATGAGGCAACGTGCCAATGATGTAATCATAATTTCCAAAATAATCCAGTTATGTCTCATAACTGCATAATAAATGGAATGATTGTATTATAGAAGTAATTCCAGAGGGCTTCTTCCTTGTCATAAGTGAAATATTACAGTTGGTGAGATATGAAATACTCTTCCAGTATATAAAACAAAACAAAAACAAAAATCCTCTCACTTATCCTCCTTCTCTCTTTCACAGTCTTTCTCTGTCACACTGTTATATAATCTTAGTTTTCTTATTCATCTCAGCCAACACTGACTCGGCCACTAGCTCAGAATACAAAATCAAAGCTGAGTCATATCACCAGGGTCTCGTCTAATCTCTAATAGTGAGAAAATGACACAGAGTGAGTGTACGTATCTGTTGGTGTGAAATGTTTGTACATGTATGCAAGATCATGTGCATGCTATCGATTAGTCTGAGTCTGCCTGTCCTTGCAAATGAAAAAGCCTGGACTGATGTAGCATACAGACAGCACTGTTAGAACAGCAGCAGCAGCAGCAGCAGCACTGCTCAAATGCTCATATGTATGCAAATCACAGGCGTTCTGTTCTCCCCGGTGGAAAGCAGTGTTTGGGCTGATAAAACCTGAAGAATCCTCCTTACAGCACAGCAGGATGACAGCTGCAGCTCAATGCCACCACACATGAATGCAAGGTAATTACTTAAACAAATGTACTCCCTTAAAACAAAAGAAAATGTGAGGGAAGGTATGAGCCGGGAACTGGGAGGCTGGGAATACAGCAGAACAACTGGCAAAATGGCACCGACTATAAATAGAAAAGATTTCCAAATAGAAAAGAGTCTTATTTCACCTGGAATACCCACCTCGCAATGGCTGACAACTCACTGTGGACACTCTTGCTGAGCATGCTGTAAGAGGGCTTCAGCTGGAAAGGGTGAACCCATGATGGTTCAAGGTAAAAACAAACAGACATATTTCTGGTAGCCATTGCTGA
Organism: Brachyistius frenatus; assembly: GCF_029030835.1. Classification (NCBI taxonomy): domain Eukaryota; kingdom Metazoa; phylum Chordata; class Actinopteri; family Embiotocidae; genus Brachyistius; species Brachyistius frenatus. The sequence goes on from NW_027210629.1 coordinate 2,590,722, forward strand.
ATCTAACCACCTGAGCCGCCTCATATTTAATATGTATAAACGGAAATGTTGACAGGTAAAAGCATCTTGTATTTGGACCACTTAGGATTTCAGGGCTTTGCTGAAGGGCATTTTGCGACACAGCTGTCTTACAAATGTGTAAACACACTTGTACTGCTAAATATTTCAAACTAATGTGATGAGAATCTGCCATTTTAGCCTTTAAACTGAAACATCCTACCGGTTCAGGCTGTATTTAATGTTTTTGTCATTATTCATCAATAAATAATCGTTGTGCCTATAAACTATTTGGTATAATACAAATTACCCAGAAACCGAAGTTACATACCTAACTTTCAAATTTCATCTGACCCACAGATATTCAGATAAGCATGACAAATAAAAGCCACAACACTCAGTGAGTATTGCATCGTTAACAGTTTGCTTTGATCTGATTTTTTTTGTCGATCAAGTAATGAAGTTATTAGCGAGGCATTACACTGCTAATATGGATGATGAATCAAACACAGCTAACAAAATAATTAAGTCTTGCACATGCATTATAACATTTTAAGAACTTAAAGGAATAGTTTTGTGTTTTCTGTTAGAATATCTGCCTACCAACAGCTCACTAATTAACACATTACACAGTCTCTCGTTTGTTCAGTCCATACAAAAACAGAACGGCCAACCATGAGTCACAGGACTATTGAGATTTCGCAGATTTGTGAAACAAATGTGAGACCTTGACCAACAATTACTGTCGGAAGTTGATCAGCTGCCTTAAAAACATAGCAAAAAGAAATGAGAGACAAAGCAAATAAGACATACAAAAGAGAGATGATATAACCAAGTGAAAAGAGCTGTGCTCTGCCTAGATTAGCACCGCTGTTGTTTAGCTTCAGGTCCTCTACTCCCACACTCTCCCTCTCTTCCACCTTGCCTTCTTCCCACCCATCCCGCATTTATCCACCCATCAGTCATCAATCATTCATCCAGAAATCCATCAATCAAACGTTCATCTCTCAACATCCTTCCAGCCATCCCCACCAAAACTCCCCGGTCGGACCACTCAGCCAGAGGCGAAGCACTGGCATCAGCACCACCAGTCGGAGCCACCTGTTCTCCACTCCGCTTGAACCCCCCCCCCCTCTCCTCTTACATAAAGAGACACTTGCACTGTTGCAATGCAGCATCAGACGCTGTTGTGCAACAGCATTAAAAATACCTCAGGGTCAGTGAGGAGGAAAGTTGAAAACAGGATATCAACCGAGTTATTCTGGTGGAGAGAGTACAAAAAAACAGAGTCGTGAGTGTCGGTCTGTCTGTCACTTAAAGACAGACCTCGCTTTGTATACACTGCGCTGCTGTGAAGCTGAGAGACCGATCCACGCTCAACTTTGTGAGAGGCCATTTTTCAATCACATCTTCTCATACAAGCGCATGCAGGGGTATTATTCAATGTGTCAGCACACTGTCATTATGAAGCAGACATGACTCTTGAAAGCAATTAACATCCTGTCATACTGCAGCACAAGCCCAAACGTGTACACAAGGTGAAGAAGGTGCTCTATGTTAGTAATCAATGTGTCAGAATAGCTGAAAGATAGTCACCCATTTTGTACAAATAAAAGTCACACACAAAAAAAAAAAAAATCACAAATATTTAAGGCATTATTAGCTGCCGCGCCTTCTTTTGCTAACATCAACTCTAGAGGCTCTCAAATTAGTGACTCAATCTTTCCAACTATGGCAATGCTGATTTACATTAGCTTTTGTTAACAGTAACCCAAATCATAAATATATCCCTTCTTAGCACGGCACAATGTCATACTGAGCCTTAAGTCTGTTGTAAGCACACCCAGTTTTGCAGATACCTCCTAATTCCATAAATATAGCCACCCTAAAGCCTCTGCTGCTGTTGGAGGTAGTTCTGCAGCTTAGGTTATAATGACACCGGCAACAATTGTATAAGAACTACCACACTCACTTAAAACCCTCCCAGCTCAAATATTTACTGCCTTCAAAATTCCATTGTGCCATCATCATACTTTTTTAACAATTGGGACTTTTTGGAGTTGAAATGCCCCTGTCGTAAAGAACTTAGCGAATCATTACATTCAATAAAATCCACGAAAGGAAACCTTCCTCATGTCTTTGGGAATAATTACGGCCAATTAAAATTAATTCAGAGCAAAGTAGCCAATCAGCGTTTGAGACGCATCCTCCAAAGTATTCTCAAAATGATTGTAAAACTATTTTTGAATGGTTTCCACAGTGTCGAGCCCATAGGAACAGCGACGCTGTACATCAGGCCAATCGGTCCAAGGAGAGGAATTGTCTCGTTAATGTAGTGTGGAGTGGAGCCACTGAGGGCAGTGTATGTCACAGGATTTACACCACCGCGGTCCTGTGATTCCCTGCAGCTGTAAAACAATGAGGAGGTGATTGGAGTAAATAAAACTACAGTCGTCAACCTCCGGACCGCTCACAGCCATTTCGTGGTGTCTCTCTCTCTCTTACAAACAAATTGTTTCTCTCCCATCCCCTGGCTCACACACGTACACACAAACAGCATTTTTTTTTTTTTTTTTTTACTCCTAACCTCCCACACTTTCTTTATCTCTGTCTGATATTCTGTCTGCCACTGTTTTTCAAATGTCAAGACACAACACTGGTAAAAAGAACAACAAGTTACACAGTGATTAAGTGGTCATTTCTCTTTCTTGTTACCGTCTTTTCCTACAATTGCTCACCTGTCACCTTAAATGTCATGATCCAGAGACGAGCGTCTTACACGTTTTAACCCACGTTACCCAGATTCACACAGACTCATGGCAACCACAGCAGAAACCAGAAAAGTGTTCTATTCCAATGCCATGAGGATAAATATCAGAATGGGTGTTAGCTATTAGATTTCAAAAACTTACAACTGACACTTTAAATAGACGTTTAAAGATTAGGGTTGTATTATTTTAGCTCGAGATATTTAACAAGAAATCCCTTCAAAAGGCATAAACCAACAAGGAAATTATCCTTCTAACATTTGCTGTTTGTGAAGCTGAAGTCTGATGATCCACAGGATCGTGCCGTAATCCCAATTTTTGTCCCACAGTTCCCACAGTCGGTGCAGCTGGTGTAGTTCATGCTGAAACAATTCTGTGATGGCATTTTGGATCACTTAAGAGTAACTGGGTGTCAGGATTTCCCTCAACATCTTTGCAGGATGCATTTCCAGTATGGTTCTTTAATGTGCATTCGAAGGATGGCAGGTGCAAGCTATAGGAAGGGGACATGAGCGTTGTCAAGGTGTGGCTAAACAGACCATACTGGTCTTTGCATAGGATTTTTCAATAACAATAACATGAAATAATGCCAGCATTGCTCTGTTTTTACCAGGACTATAAGCTTATAGGTCCTCATAAATTATTGATGGCACTGGGTACAACAATGTCATGCTAAAAGTCAAATGACAGAAGGTCACGGAGCAAATGTGAATCTTTAATTTAACACTAATCCAAATCACTAGACTACATTCAAACTCCTCCCAATTAAATAATGACCAGAAGGCAATTCACATCCTGAACATTGTAACAGAATCTTATGAGCAGCTTTTTTTCATTCAAATATAGAAGCTAACTTTTTGCCTTTTTGTTAATACCACAGCTATTTGCTCATCAACAACAAATGACTTCTAATGCTATCCAATGCTTTTCTGCACCCCTATGTGTTTTCATCAGATACAGATATTTAACAAATGACGCTTTCATGAAAATTAGGCTTGACTTGCTGGACCGTCACACTGATAACAAGGCTGCGCGTCACACAGTAGCAGAAAGGGGAAAAAAATATTTTTCCGAGAAAGAAAGTGCCCCTGCTTCTCAATATGGAGCTGTGTGTGAAATAGCTTTCTATTTAAAGTGGCACATGGGAGAGCGATGGCGGTGGCGTCTTATATTACATAATCTGAATTAACAACCACATACATCCACATTTGCAAGTACGCACACAGACATGATATAATTTGGCACGCAGATAATTCATTCATAAAATCTAAATTATACAAACATGCAGGACGCAGTGCCTCTAAAATAGCAAGAAGCTATAGGAGCTGTGAGATACTGTATACCCCTGTGAGCTATTAATGCCAAAAGTACAAGAACAGAGGAATGATGGATGAAAGAAAAAAGAAAAAAAACGTATTATAAATGGAGAATGCATGAGAGAGGAGTACTAGACGAATATAAAAGAAAACTGTCTGTAATCAAAACTGAGATCCATCACACCTCGAGGTAGAAACAAAGGACCAAATACCCGGGTAAAAAATGTTCAATGTAAATTTGCTTCTTTTTTTATTTTTTTAATGACATCATCGTAGCCCGATCCTGACATCAGTTGGGAGATGTCTCATGGAAGAAATTGGAAGTAGAGGAAGTGGGGCACAAGACGAATAGAGAAAGAGGGAGCGGGACAGAGGAAAAAAAATTGACAGGCTAGTGAAAGAGAGATGAGTCGTAAAAAATGGAGAAGGACATGAAAATACTCGGTGGAGGGGGAAGGGAAATGGGATGGAATAAAAGGGGAGGGGGGGGACTAAATTGGTGAAAGGGGAGAGAGTAAACAGAAGAGTGGGTAGGAGGCAAGAGGTTCAGGGGTATACCAGAATGGAGAATGAAGATATGACTCTATGGGAAGGGATGAGGCGTGGGCGAATGCAACAGAGGCTGATAGACAGCCAGGAATAGATGACTAATTAATAGTCAAAAACTGCAGGCAGGCAGGTGTGGAGAGAACCACAGCGGGAGAGAATAAATGCAGTGATGGATGGCTTCCTACCCAAACTAACAAGACAGGCAGCTTTGGGGTGTATCTCGTCACATATTGCATCATTGCATCACATAGAGGTAAAAGAGGAGACGGTATGGGAAGGGGATCGGGGGCAGAGGGAGATTAGTAGTGCAGGAAGTAGGCAGGGAGAGACACAGGAATAGAGACTGAGCTAGACATTGAGGAAGAGCGACACAGAAACCCATCTAATGTGACAAGAGGGTTTCCTAGGAGATTTAACAAGGATAACCACACATGCTCCTGCCATTTCTGTAAGAGGAAAGCATTCAAGTTGAACTGCAAACAAAGTTAAATTACTCAAATGGCTTATCACACGGACACTTCCCTCCCACACAACGCTCGACAAACAGTTTTGACCTTGAAAGTTTGCCACGACTGCGGTTTAGACCACATGTTGTGTGACAAAAACACAAGCACTACGCAGCTCCCCAGTTACAGCCACCAACACAACGAACGTATGTAAGGCCATGTCTCACCATGTGTGTGCGACAGTGAAGCGCCTCTGTTTGTGGGTGTTGTTGTTGAGCAACATGCGGCGGAGCAGTCGTGGCGAGTTGCGCGGGGAGAGGCGGGGGGAGATGGAGGAGGGGGACCGCCGGTGTCCTCGTGGCCTCTCAGGCTGCAGCAGGTTCTCCCGCAGGATCTTCACCAGGTCTTCATTCAGGCCGGAGTGTTTGGGCATGGGGGGCACTGCCAGGGTGTCCTGGTGGGTCACCCCCATGCCTGCCTGCTGGGCCATGCCTGCCCCGGCTTCACCACCACAACCACCAGCACCAGCCAAAATGAACGAACAGCAAAGGCAGCCGAGATGTAGCAGAGATAAACCAAAGCACACACTAAATGTATGCTGCTTCTTTGTCAGAGTCAAAGTTTAGGAATCTGTACAACAACAAAAAAAAAGACATCCAAATATCCTCTGAATGATAAAAAAAAAAAAAAAAAAAAAAAATACGCTGCTGGTAATTTCTCACACCAGCAACTCCCTCTGTGCAAAAGTGGGGGAAATAAAAGAGAGAGAGAAAAAAAATAATCCCTTTTTCCCCTTCTGTCTTTAAAGAAGCCGGCAGAAGAACTGAAGCACTGAGGGCTGCTGTCTTTGTCTGCTCTGCAACACTGGATGTCTGCTGTGAAAGTGCAAGGGAGAAGATGAGGGTAGCATGAAAGGAGGAGAGCGGGAGGGCGGGATGCAAAAAAAATGGAAAAAAACAGGGAATTCCATTCCAGCCCTTTCTACCCAAGATCTGCTGGCAGACTCAACACAGTCCAGGGAAATCAAACGCAGCAAGAGTTTACCTGAACCAAATTCAGCCTATTCGAGCCCAGAACAGGGAACCTGCGCTGGTTCACCAGTAAAAAGCCCCCAGCCCAGTATGACTCAATCCAGTAAGGCTTGGTTGAGTTCAGTTCCATCCAGTGGACGTAATTTATCCTTCCTTCCTCTCCCCACATAGAGAGACTGACTGCTGACTGCAGCCAGTTTATAAGCTACTGATCCTTTAGAGCTGAGCGCTGCTTGAGCATGTGTGAGAGAGTGTTTGAGAGAAAGAGAGAGAGTGTGTGTATGTGTACACAACACAAGAGAGAAAAACAGGGAGGTATAAAAAAAAAAAAAGAGAGAGAGAGAGGGAGAGGGAGGGAGAGATGAGCTCGACTACAGCTGCGAAAAAATAATGTTGCATGCATGTGTTCGAGAGTCGAGGCACATGCATCTTTGAGGGGGGTGCATTTCTCGATGCTGCAGACTGCACTAATGACACACTTTAGTTACTGGGTAACCCTTAATGCCGACTCGGCTTCAGAGGACATCCCCAGGAACCGCAGACGATGCAAAGTGTATACCTATACTTGCACGATTTGGCATTTTCATTTAAAAAACCATTTAAACAAATGCCAGATAAAACTAGGAAGGAGTTTCAACCAACCTCATCTAGCCTTAATCTTCCACCACTCCCTTTCACTGTTAGTTTATAAAATGAGGGTAGACTTACTGGTAGACATGTCAGCATTGTCAACTGAGTCTCACATGCTTCCTTACATGCTTTTATCCTCCTCCGCCTAGCAATCAGCATCGTATCCTGAACACAGAGCGTCCCTGCCTCTAGCCAGCTTTTAGTCGTTCTGCTTTCAACAACTACACACCCTTAAAAACTTCCCTCTGGGTGTCAACAATCTTACAGTACTATTTTAGATATCCAGCTCCTACAAATACGCCGAAGCACACACACACCACCTAATTCAATCACCTATAAGCTGACAGGAGTAGCTTTAACCTTTGCCCAGCAGCAACCCTAAAGCAACACAGGTGCAGTGTTTTCTTATTCAGACTACTGATTGCTGAATCATTCCCAATGCACATGCACAAATACAAAATGAAATGCATTATTAGTTTGGCTTTAGCAGTATGCAGATATGCAAGAAGGGAAAATAAAGAGCAAACCCTAATCCCAGGATATCTCTGTGGCAACAGTTCACATTTCTGAGATTTAGGGAAACCACACTAATGTGCTCCTGACCTACAAAGCAGTCGTAGTATAATCTAAAAGCTGGCATCACAGCATTGATGTTCACGTGATCAAAAGGACAATGGTAACATGCCGTTTAGTCGTTATAATGTTTCTGTTCACCATTGCACTTTAGTGAGTTGAAATGCTAACATTGGCTAGCCTGACTGTGCCAACTGTCACTCACAGCTTTGGTTGTCTTCACTGTGATAACAGTCTAGGAACTCAGCTCGTATTAGTGTTTGCTCAGCCACTCTGAAGGGCAGACCAATCGGTGACAAGTGTCAGTGGTTAACCGTGTTTGTTCCGCCCTTCCTTAACTGTGATTGGACAGCTGGTGACAGTGACGAGCTCAGTGTTGTCAGGATTCCTGTCTGCTCCTACTGTTTGCTCCTCTGTTTTGTCCCCAATCACCTCTCCTGGTGTTTTCTGTCTTTCCCCTGTCTGCTATTGTGTCCCCATGTGTTGTGTGTCCTCCTCTCCCCGCTTCCTGTCACCTCCCATGGCCACACCCCTCACCGGTCTCAGCAGCTGCCACCACTCTCCCCAAATCACCACCTGCAGGTGGCTCATTTCCCTAATCACCTCCCCTCCAGCTCCTGCCTCCGGCTGGGTCGATGCCCCGCCTCCAGCTCGGGGTCTGGAGGGATTTCGCTGCCGCCACCACTGCCGGTCTCCAGCAAAGCGTCCGGAGAGGTTCCCCAAGCCAGTCCTGCCCCGTAGCCGTCCTCCGGAACGGTCACCCCAGTCCGTCCTGCCCCGTGGCCGTCCTCCGGAACGGTCACCCCAGTCCGTCCTGCCCCGTGGCCGTCCTCCGGAACGGTCACCCCAGGCTCTCCCCAAATCACCACCTGCTCTCCCCAAATCACCACCTGCAGATGGCTCATTTCCCTGATCACCTCCCCGGACTATATGTACCCTGCCCCTGCAGTCATCTAGTGTCGCTCCATACAGCTAGATACTGCCAGTCCTCCTGCTCCTGCTCCCTGTTTCTGCTTCTAGTCCGTGCGATCAGTCAGTGCTCCCAATCTCGGCTGATCGCCGAAGCTAAGCAGGGTCGGGCCTGATTAGTACTTGGATGGGAGACCACCTGGGAGTACCAGGTGCTGCAGAGCTACCCGGTCACTCCAGTACCAGAGTCTATTGCCGCTCGCTGTGGAGGACCTCGGGATTCCCCCTGGCCTATGGTGAGAGTTGGTGGAGTTTCACTGGGGAATCAGACATTGACTTTAGGTACCGGCCTTTGTTGATCAATAAAGACTGTTTTGAACTTGTACCCGAGTCTGTTTGCCTGCGTTTGGGTCCTGTTACACCTCACCTCATAACAAGCGTTAACATTTTTCAACCCTCTTTGCCCAGAAAACAACCCGCAGAAAGTTCATTGCTCAGCACAGAATCACCGTTCAGCTCCTTGTCAAACTCCTGGTATTTATTAAAACAATTAAAAAAAATATGCAGTACTATGGTGGTGTAAGTAGTTGCAGCAATGGCACGACTACAAACGATTCCGTGTGGAGCTAGGCCAGAACCATATATTCACGCAGTAAAATTGGATCTGGTTAACAACAGGCTAAACATTGGTTAGAGCTAAACACAAAGATCAGCTGAGGAAAAAAGTTCTGGTAATACTATACTTCTACCTGTTGGTGGTACAAATTGAGAAGTCAGAGGATCACCAAAAGTCTTTAAAATGTGTCATCCAGAAACCACCAATATTTGTTCCAACTTTTGCATCAATTCATCTCATAGGCAAGGAGAGATTTTACCACTTTAATTTAGAACTTTAACCCACGTGTGGTCTAGATGAACAAAGTCGATGAGAATCTTCCTTAGGGCACAATTAATGTATGTATTGGCAATCCATGCAATATCTACTAAGACTGCAGTCTGAATATGTGCTAAATTGGGCAACTAGACAAAACAGTGACATTTCTGTCATTGTTGGCCAAAAATGCTGGCATTTAATTACTTGTTAACATATTTTACATTAAAATACTACATCTGATTTAGTTAGTTAAGTAAGTTGTACAAAAAAAAAAAATTGAGTACAAACCGGAAACATATTCTAAAAAAGCAAGACACACAGGAATCGGATGACCCTTGTTTGTGCAGAGTCACTGTAGTTATGAGTTAGCTAACCTTGATTGGTTGTATGTCTGAAGATTCTCATTCATCCCAGTAATGGTCAGTTTAAGGGTTATCTAAAGGCAACGTGACTTGCTCTAATTTCACCTCTCAATCCAAAAGGCTTTTTCAGTTCTGTTTAGTTCTGAGTGGTTGTTTGATTCATGCCAGGTCCACTTTTTAAAGCAAAAGTACAGAAAAATCTTTAAAGGAACGCTTCTATTAAATGTTGTTAGTAACGGGCATTAGTCATTTCAGGCAAAGTTTTAATGAATTAACATTGCCGACTGCAGCTTTGGGGAAATGGGCTGTCATACTTATCATAGATTTTAATGGGAAAATGTTTGGCCTATTGCTGTAGCAGTAAAATATGTGAGGAAAAAAAATACTGTGGGTGAAAAAGAGGTCACCAGACTGGATCATGGTCAACTAGATATACTAGATATAGGCACTTGGAGAGTGTAAACCTGCACCAAGGGCATTAGTCCACTCTTCTATGATCCCAGAGGATTACTGGTCCCTGTGAATGTGGATTGTAAAACAGAGTCACCATATATTTCTAGAATTGCCTGTCTTGTCACAATTTAGTAAGACAAATGCTCTATCTCAAAATGTTAATGAAAGTGAAAAATAGTTTGTTGACATGCCTCGTGGCTCGGATCCGATTCAAAATATAATGTGTTCTTCCTTGACCCATTCTACTTGGTTCCAACAAGTTTCATGGAAATCACAATTGTAGTTTTTTTTTTTTATAATCCTGCTGACAAATAGATACAAAAAAAAAAAAAAAGCATTGAAAAGATTACCTCCCTGACGGTGGTAATAAACACTGGTGTAACCCGTCCCCTGACTGCAGCCTGGTAAGGCTTTAAATAAATACCTTCAGCTTTGTCACAGCTATGATTGTTGCCACAGTAACAGATCATACTAGTAGGTTTGGGCTCCGTACTAACAAGTTAAGGAAATCGCTTTGAAAGTAATTAGGAAAACGAACTTCCTAAAAATGTAAAATTTTTGAAGGCATAATGTTTGGTGCATTTTGCCTGTCAACATCATCACAGTGCAACCCTCACTCAAAGGCAGGCTGTGCCAGTCACAAAGACACTTTCAGCCGTAATGGCAGTGGAGAGCTGTTGGCCTTCATTTGACGGCTTGCAATTTATCGTCACCTTACAACAGTCAAAGAAGATGAATACCACTCTTCAAGAAAATGTTATATTTGTTTTTCTACCACATGATAAGCTCACATCATTGCTTTCCATCTGTCTCGTGCTTCCTCTCTTCTGCTACCTGTCTTACTGTCTGTCTCTTTTTCTCCCAAGCTTTGTTAAACATTTTTTCTCATGACCACTCCCCGTTAGTGTGCATGACGTCTATGTGCATTTCCCCCTGGTTACCAAGGGCAACATGGATGGAGAGGGACAAGTGGGTTTGTCAAGACCTAAAGGCTGGAGAACAAAAGCAAGAAAAGGGAAGACAATCTGCAGGGCAAAACTGAAGGATATTCAGACACTCAAACAGACCTACACCCTGAAAACACTACAACAGATATAAGCACACAACACTGTCATGCACTCAAAGGAAAGGGAAAGCAAGGAGTTAATACAGCACACAGGTGGCCGTCTTTTGTTGGGGCATACAGCAAAGAAATGATCCTCGAACCAAAAGACCGTGCAAACAAACCTCAGACTTCTCCTATGTTCTTTCATATACAGGGAGTGGGCACAAAGGGATGAACATCTTAAAGTGAAATGTAACCCAATAGCCCTCTAAAAAGTTACTTAATTTAATGTAATACAGCACTAATGCAATCTGACAAAAACACATCCAAAGGCCTACAATTATAAATATAAAGATTAACAGCTCTAAGAGTCTCAACACAAACTCAACATTCTTAGTGTGTAGGAGATGATGGAGTCTGAAGCTTTGGACATTATATATCAGCCTTCAGGATAACAGATGTATGATTGATACATCAGATAATAGAGCAGATGCAGCTGTGACTCAGTTTGGTCTAAGCACATTCATTTCCCATTCCTCTTGTTTGTAAAACAAAATCCTGAGTGAAAAATGGGGAGAACACTCAAATAATGCATCAAACCAGTGTGTAAATCGCATTACCCACAAGCTCCTTGCAAAAATACTGTTTAGTCTTGACAGACTGGATGCCATTCTTCTGGCGGTACACAGCATGCCGTCACCTTGCAAAGCACAGTGTGGGATCTGGTGTTGTTGCTGGCAAAGGGTTGCCTGCGTGACACTTGACTATCAAATCAGTGCACTTTATTTCATTTTATGTCTAAGGACATCTATTATGACTAAGATTTATTACACGTACCTGTTGCTATAGTTACCACTTGCATAAATTTGATGGTCAAGCAGATGTATGTATGATTGGTGAAGGAGCAGTGCTGAAATACTATTAAAATAGTATTAGGTGTGAGGAGTTGGGGTGGCCGGTGGTTAAAAACCAATCAGGAGGACCTGAATCACCAAAACAATTCTCTGCAGTTCAACAGAAATCTAAGTCATTGCAAACTACAATATTACTAACAAACCCAACACAGCCAAAACCTTCATGCAGCTCTGCCTCCCTCAGGTGGCCATGTTCTGTCATTGTGAGATGCAGCAACTGGCCCAGGAAACAGGAAAAGTGTCAGAGCTGCTACCACCTGACCAAATACATAGGAACGTTTGGACCCGAACTCATTTCCCAGTGATTGGCTGACCATAAATGTTCAGAAGGTACTGGAGACAGAAATATGTTGCCGAGCAAAGAAGCTTCGACTCACTGATGTGCAGTTTTCCATTTTAAAGAGCTAACTGAGTTTTCTGTCGTTGCAGATATGTCAAAATCTCTGTGCACTTGTGTGTTTTTGGGAAGATGTCCCTGATACCTTCCATAAACTGTTCTTTAATGTATTAGCCAATCTCTAATCTTGTTTTATATCCTTGGGAGCTGGAATCTTTCACAAATTATTCAGAAATCAGCCACTGAAAATTGAGATCCACTCTCTATTTCTGCCACAGTACATTGGGTGCAAAGAATATTGGATAAAACCTATTTAAACATATCAGACTGTCACAGAGTACTACATCCACCAGGAGCAATCCGGTCACCACAACTGTTCAAAGTGTTTACGTGTAAATATTTTTTTTACAAACACAAATTCATTTGTAGGCAGCCGCAGACATTTTGGTACAGATTAAAAAAAAAAAAATCCCACAATAAAAACATTCTCGGTTCTACTGTTATGGTTTACATCAAGTAAGATGAGTGTCAAATTTGGTACAGTCAGTAAAGAGCCAGGCAACATCTTAGCAATGCTAAATATGATCTTTCATGCACTAGATATCTACCCTATGTAAAGAGATATCATGAAAACAGGTCCAGGTAGAGTCCGACAGAAAGCTCAGAGTTAATTTTGCATATTTGACCAATAGATGGCAGCATTTGTTTAGTTTCTACAGCTCTAACTCTGAAGCTCTCAGAAATACTGTCTTTTTCAGCATGACCATGGGGTTTTACATTGTTTGCCTTTTAGTACCGTGACATTTTTCTTCACAGTTTTAACATTTAAGGAGCTCTTTCTTCACATGACTCAGCCTGCGGTGAAAGCTGTCAGCCTTGAGAGGGCAAAATGGAGCCACTCTTCAGTGGGAAACAAACTGCAGACTAAGAGTGAACTATGAACTACACGCCTCTCACGGGTTTTACAAAAGACAGTTTGGTGCAACAAAATGACACGAGATATGGCAACACTATTCAAGAGAACTATGGTTCTGCACCCCTCCTCTACTCCAGTGTACATCCCCAACACTCCCTCACAAAAGAAACACGAATACTGAAGGCAGCGAAACTAAAAACGCATGCGAGTATATCATCAAATCAAAACACTTTGAAACACAATGGAAGAACACTTCATTTGGAGACATAATATTTATTTCTATAGCAAACAGCTTTTTTTTCTTATTTTAATTTACGCAACCTACAAATCTTATTTGTTTCAGTTTCATATTTCTATTGATTATGCATACCCTCTGTATTTTCCAAATCCATCTTCCTGCTGTCCTGTGCAGCTGGTCTCTCAGGCACAGTGTGAATATCTCATAGTTGATTAGCACAGCCGTAAGAGTTACCCTGACAGGGACTGTGGTCTAATTCCCTCACTCCCACTGACAGTAAAAGGTTACACCCTATCCCATCCTAGACTACAAGCACACACACACACACACACACACACACACACACACACACACACACACACACACACACACACACACACACACACACACACACACGCACAGACATAATGGCAGATACACAAAGATAATTTATAACCAACTGTGATAGAACTGGGTTGTTCACCTGTTTCCAAACTCTGTAGATATTAGGCAGCCAATGTTTCAGTTTTGCATGAACACGAGATTGTTAATTAGTGCTGTTCTGCCTGCAAGCACCAAATAAGTTATGAGATGTGTTTTTAAATGTGTCATGAGCAAATCAGGTGCTTTGATGTGTTCTAATGCTTGGAACAACATTTTAAATGTCTGCTATCCAACAGCAGCCCCAATGGGCCAAATTACCTCAAATCCTATTTACAATAGAGCCAGGAGAGAGGGAAAATAATGGAACAAGAATAAATATTGAAACAGCATCTACTATTATGTTATTATGCATCTGAAACTGCCCATTCTCTAAGCATCATGAGTCAAAATAAATGCGTGTCGAGACTGAATAATAACCCAGTAAGCCAAAACTTCAGGGATTCCGTTATTACTGGGTTCACTGCCAGGGAAAGTAATACAGACGCCGGCCAGGGTCCATTAGAATACTCTGCTGGAACGTTTGATTAAATGTGTGCATGAGAGCGTGCATGGCGTTGAATGGTAACCTTCGTGTATACGGTTAGATTGCGCTTATTTTGGAGCATGGTAATAGTTATTTATTGAGCAGCTCTTTGGCTTGCATGCCGCCTGCCATGATGAGAGATAATGGTCAGAGGAAGGAAGGGGGCAGAACTGAGGGATTGAGAAGAGTGAGGGAGGGAAACTAGCAGAACAGCTTGCCAAGTGATAGAGGAGCTCAGAGCAGGCTGTGACTGACACAGGGTGACAGTAAATGAAAGTGGATGAATACAAATGACCACAGGGATAAAGAAGAAGGGTTGAGAGGGAGCGAGGTGGGGGTAGAGAAGGACACGGAAATCAGGTTGGCTCCAGAAACAGCCCACGGTTGTAAACATGGTGGTCCCAGCAAGGTTCAACGTCCTATGAGTCTCTCTGTGTGTATGAGTAATACAATAGACGCGCAGGTTCAGTTAATGTGTTAATTTATAGAAAATATAGGTGTGTTGAAGGAAGTCCAAAGGGTAAAATCATGTACTATCACAAATTTTAGGGGTTTTACGATGGTGTAACACTAATTATTTTCTCCTATAAGACATTTCAATAAGGGTAAGCATGTCTCACACCTCATTGGTATACCACTCATAGTATATAGGTTAGACCTCACACATCCATTCCTCTCATCTAGACAGGAGAGAGAGCATTTCACGTCAGCACAAACAAATAATTACTTTAAAGCAAAATAATGAGTTAAGAGTGGACTTTAATGTGGCTCAAAATAAGCAGGGAATAATGGGGTGATGATGCCGGGATTTTAAAACTTAGGCGTGAAGTGCTCACTGATATGTGGAGAGTAGAATTACTCCTCAAAATTGACAATGAATAATTAATAAGGAAATCAATACTTTTCAAAAATATACCCCTGGGTGAGAAATGATCGCCAGAAAAAAAAAAAAAAGAAAACAACTTTTGAAGTGATCGCAACTTTGTTGAGTGTTTCTAAACAACACGGTAGAATTAATGACAGAGACGTCATAAGAAAGGCCCAAAAGGTAGCAGTTACATCACGCGAGCACTCTGCTGCATCATGGAGGACCTGGACACTTCAAAGATCCATGAACCTGATGGCAGGTCTTGAGCACGTAGTAGGTTCCAGCAGAGGTGTTCAATACAAACAATAAATAAGTGCTCCACTGATTTAGCATTGCACTCCTCCAACGCGAATATATTCAAAACCTGACACCTACATTAACTGTGATGTAACCCAACGCTGGCAGAACGATCTGGGATTCAGGTGTATTATGCAAATAGCAGGTACTGTAGCCTTGACACCCGCTGGCCTAGAGCTTACCTCAAACAGAAATGTCCACAGGTGACATCACAATTCATCAGAGTCCACAGAGCTAGCTTTGGGGCCACAAAAGCTGTAAATAATGAAATAGTTATGGATGAATTCCATTCCATTTCGGCTCGAGGTCGAACACTTAACCAGAGTCATTTTTAAGGTTATTAGTAATACCTGCGCTTTATCCATAATGACAAGTCAAAGTTTAATCTGTATTCTATTCAGCAGACGCTTCTATTAGGAATTTTGAACAAGGGGGCTACAGTGAAACCAGGCGGATCACGTTCATGTCTTGATTTTTAAAAAGTCATTCATTTTCATCCTGTAATTGATCCTTATCCTGGCTGAATAAAACATCTTTGTTTAAAGTTAAAGTTGTTCACCCAGGCGGTAAAATAGACCCAAAGTGCCGTTTCCAAACTCAGAGCCTTTCAGTGTTAAGTCTGTTTGAGATGGTCGATGCTGATACTCATCAGATTTCTCAAACACACAAACACAGGCACAATACGATAAGAAGCAAGAACTTAGCACAGCATGAATAATCATTATCATTCCCCAGTAACAAGAAAAGAAGACGCCAAGAGCCTCTTTAAACATGGGTTGTTTCCATGATGTGATTTCACAATAAAGACATTTTATGCAGAACTTTTGATGAGAGAAAATAATGGAAATGAATACCAACTGAAAAAAGGAACAGCACAAAAGAAAATAAGGCATTTTAACCAATTCACTTGTTTTGAGAAAACCCGGGGAGTAATGAGTGTTCGAACAAGGCAAAAATACCAAAAACTATACAACAGGCAGTAATGTAACATGAGAGGACTAAAAGGCTCATCACAATATTGTCAACCACTTTCTATGTATATCCGTGTTAATTAAATTGCACTTGAAAGATAACAGACAACCTGTTCTGCTTATTCTAAATTAGCCATTATGGTAACTGCATTGCAGAGGAGAGTGTAGACTGTCCAGTTCAGCTTCTTCGTGTCTTTACCTCCACAGTAAAGCTACACGGAAAATCTTGAATAAACAGCAAAACAAGTTCTTCTTTCACACACCAACGCACCGATGTGGCACATGTTTTAACGCCAGCCAAAGCAAAGCACTCGCATCGACAGTTTCCGCTGGCATAACAAAGAGCGCCGTTGAAGACCGAGTGAACTACCGACTGATGGAAATGAAAGTGAGGCACACTGGAACATTAAAGTTCAAGGATACTTTATTCTTGTGATCTCACCACAGTGTAGAAAATAAGGGCAGTCAAAAAGACCAATTCACTGGTTCCCTGAAGAATTCCTTATTGCTCATTTTGAATACAGAAACACTATAAACGGCTTAAATTCTAAGTTCAGTTTATTTACAACTGCAGAAATACCTTTAATGTTAAGAATTCCAACTATATTTATGTTATTTAGTGAAAACATTATATTGTAATCACTGTAATTACAGAAAATAAAAATCAAATAACTTCTTTCTTCCCTCACGCACCAATGCGCACATTTTCAAGTCTCTTAACAATATAATAGGGATGAAACCATGACATTTTTGGCTGAGGTGAATACTGCCTACAGTACTTCTTTCACCGTCAATATCTCTATTTTAATTACATACAATTTGTTATTAAGGGT
This sequence comes from Brachyistius frenatus, assembly GCF_029030835.1. Classification (NCBI taxonomy): domain Eukaryota; kingdom Metazoa; phylum Chordata; class Actinopteri; family Embiotocidae; genus Brachyistius; species Brachyistius frenatus. The sequence goes on from NW_027210629.1 coordinate 2,607,995, forward strand.
AATGTGACCCTGTGACTTTGACCCAAAAAATGTCAAGTTCCGTAAATCGTATAACTCAGTGAACACAAAGCGCAAATGAATGCAGAGTGATTTGAATCAGTAAATCTGTATCAGTGCTTCTAATATAAAGCATATATATGTACGTACCTATATCATCATTTCAGATTCAACTGAGCATTTTGACATGGAAATATATTTGTGAGTTTCCAACTGTTCCTTTTGAGACTCTTGTACCGCGCTGGGAGCGTCCACAAATGCCGGACAGACCGAGTGCTCTCCAGTAGATGGCCAGTTGGCATTCATGCAAGTACTTTGGCAAGTTATATGTATGTAAGTCTATTTACTCTTTAACCGCAGTTGGAAACCAAGCGTTTGCTGGCTGTCATTCGTTGCCCGCTTGTGAAGTGAAGTGAAAGAGCGGCAGCGGCACGGTTAGCTAACTAGCTGCTAGAGTATGCTCCGTCCTCGATCATGTCATTTTTATCTTGATGTTTTTTTTTTTTTTTTTTTTTTCCAGTCACACCTTATTATAAAGTCACTCAAATGCTTGCTTCTGAAGAAACATTTTGAAACAAACAATACAGCATCCGACAATTTCAAACGGTACAGTCGCAGGATGTAAACAGTCATGGATTGTTTGTCCAGGCAACACGGGAATACTTCTGTGTTGTTTCCACTGACAGGTTGCCTGTTACAGAGACATACACCATCCTGTGTTTGGGCGGCATTGTGCCGAGTTCTGCCTGACTGCTTCCAACTCGTGGAGCCGCACACTGAAGCTGAAACTAACCTACACATTGAAATTTATAAGGCAAAGAATGGCTTGAAAACGATGCAATATTCTTTGGTTCATCAATGACGATGAAATTATCCAGACTCTATGGTTTATGGACCAGAAGTACAATGATACAAACTCCCTACTTACACTGCAGGTAATATGGAGTAGATACGTAGTGTACAAATGTGCATATTAATGAGGTCAAATATATATATATATTTTTTTTAACTTCTGTCAGCATTCTTAATGACAAACAAAACCAATTGACAAAATTCAGAATGTGTGTTAGAATAAGTATTATTCACTATTGATTAGCTTCCATTAATGAATGAGAAAATGTCAATATATTACTTAATAAACATATTACCATATTATTCAAGATCTGAGTGTTTGAAAACCCAGACCAATCCAAAACATGGCTGTGCACTTTGGCCGCCCGAATTATTTGAGTGTACAGTGAAGACACACAGCTAGATGTCATCAGGGACATCTGCAGTAAAAAAGCTTATTAGATTTACGTACACATAACCTGCCAAAGTACGTGCCTGCATGTAATTTTCTGTAGGTAAAAAGTGACCGGAGGGTGAAATCAAAGAGTATGTAAGTGTCATGTAGGTGTCACTCAATGTGTAAATTCTTTGGCAAAATACTAGCTACAGTGGCCTGATAAAAAAAAAAAAAAAAAAATTAAATACTGTGTATAAATGCAGTATTTATCTATTCTGACATGTTACCAACTTAAAAACAAGAAAAGAACCAACCACAAAAAAAACAGTTTCCTTTTGGTTTATAATTTAAAACAAACCGAAAACTGCACGGAAATCAAGAAGCATCACACGGGAATGGCCTTTATGTAAGCAAATCATGTCTCACCTGGAGAGAAGCTGTCTCGCTGCTGTGAAAAACAGCACTGAAATTTATGTAAAATACACTTTAGTGTAGTCAGGTGTCTCTTGTGATAGTGTTCTGGCAATACTTGAAAGGCATGCACGTATAAAATTTGGGAATTATATTAAACCCTGGGGCAACATATAGCCACACCCAATAACATAAATGAAAAAAAAATAATAATTAAATATTAATGCTTTTACTGCTGTGCAAAATAAACTGTATGACACTAAAATATTTCTATAGGGACTACTACTTCTCTGAGTAATAATAAATCAACTTTGCAAAAATTGTTCATTTAAAATTATTCTCACCATCAGTGTTTAGAAATGAACATACATGTGTGACGGAAATGGGAGTTAATGTTCTAATTTTAAAAAAACACTCTGGAAATGTGAGTGTTCCCAATTAATAAATGTTCCTCTTGTTTACCGACTGCATTTTAATTGTGTTTTTCAAGCAGGAGATGTATGCTGTGATGGTAGGGCACTTGTTTACTGTAATTATGAATTATTATAATGACATATCATTTTTTTCCCTCCGGGGTAAACTGTACTGTACTGTTTTATATTTGCTTGGGTTTAACCAAGATGGCAGTGTGCAGTTTAATAGAGAGCAGTTTGAGCTGTGTTTGGAAAGTTCACAGCTATCATCACAGCTCCAATTTATTGTGTTATATATGTTACGCTGCTGATAGCAATTGCTTTATGTTATACTCACAGAGCAACGTGTTCATTTTAAGAATCTGTGAATGGAGAAAAAGACTTGAAAGACTACGACGGACAAGTATATGTGTTCGTGCATGTAAAAAAGATTAAATAGACCATGCCATGAAGTGGGGGGAGGAGTGGGAGGAGTGGAAGGGGGCTCATGGTAGCCGATTGCTACGCCTGAGGATCATCTATAAAAATGAATTGGCCGGCTAGGATGCCAAGAAGAAAACAGGTTTTCTTCCACCCACTTTAGATCATCATATTTCCCCCGGGGCAGAAATATGATACCATACGTAATGTTTATCTGCAAAAAGGTTTGAGCATTAACTCTTCTAGGACACTCTATACTGGATTTCGTGTTTGATAACATCTTAGCGGTTTTAATGATATTCTAACCGCACACGTGCTCACTACGCTGATAGCTTTGTGGACGTTATCCTCACATGATTATGTTTCTTTTCTAGATACAGCTCCCCTGCTCTTTTTGCTTGACCACAGAGCGCTACAACGTCTCCTTTAGCCTCCTTGGAGCCTCAGAGAGCAGCATCATCCACTCTACCTCCCACTGATCCTCTTTCCCCTATCCTAGTCTCCCCCCCCCACCAACATGTGCTCTGTTGCTCCTGTGGCCCCAGCGGACATGGCTGGTATGACCCTGTCTCAGCCTGATGATGGTGGTGGTGGTGGTGGAGGAGGAGGAGGAGGAGTGGGGTGGGGGATGGGATGGGACTTTTTGTCCTCTCTGCTGCTGTCCCTCTTCACTCCTCTGTGCTCCCTTTAGGCAGAATCGTGTTCAGTGACTCCATGCACGTGCCGCTTCTTCTCTCACACGTGCACGAGCCATCCACAACCACACAGTAATTACTGTCCATGTCCTTTAACTTTTTTTTTTTTAACTTTTGAGCTGGACTAGTGTCAGCAGTAGTATGACAGTCGGTAACAATGACTTGTAAAAATCCTCTTTTAACCGTTGTGGTATGTTAATTATAGATGATGAAGTTGAATTTACAATTCAACTTCATCAACTTGAATTTTGAAATTGGAAGAAATTCTAAAAACACGCCGAAATGATCACGCCTAAGCATGTAATACACCCGTCAGTCCACTAGGGAATATGATGCCACATTTTGCCTCGCCTGTGCGCAAAAGATACTGATTGACAAAGAAGGAGGTCATGTGACACGGTACAAAACTGTGATAGAGTCTGCATTAGGTGGAGGTTGAGGGTCGGTAGGTCGAGCTGTCACGATCCTGACATTTTAGTTGACGAATAAATGTCATACAAATAATTGCAATTAACGATTCAATTGTCTTTTTCTGTTCATTTTATGCCACTATTATAGCACATGTTAAATAATACACACATATCTTATGAAGGAGAAGACTGCGTGGTATTGGCTTTGCAACTATATCCACAATGTTAATGTCAATTGATGCTCATCAAAATGTGGTCGTTTGAACATTAGAAGTTCAGCCCTTCAAGGTTAACGGTTGGTAGCACTAACTCTCCACTCGTGCCTTTAAACGATACCAGAAGAAGGGAGCGAGACGAGATGACACCATTTAAAGGGAGCCAGTCAAACGATAGAGATGATGTTGAAATAGTCATGTAAATATGCCATTTCTGTTAGTTTCGTCCCTCGTTTTGTTTTTTTTATACACATGAATGGAAGAGATTATAATGATGATGATTACGCCCAAATAATTGTGATCAGGGCGGTTATGTATTCATTGTGAAAGGCCGAGTGGCTGAATGAAACGCACACAGGGCTTTCCCTTGGAAGACCTGTGTTTGAGTTCAAGTCAATGTGGATTTCTTTTAAGTAATGTAATTAAGCTACATACATAATGTAACGTATTTAACGTATGTAATGTAGGTTAAGTACCTTACATGATGCATGCAACCATAATTACGTAAAATTGCTTATTTTAACCCAAACCATGATCTTTTCCTAAACCTAACTATATTGCTTTTCAAACTTGAACTATAGTCTGTATATAAAAGCTTCAGGGTCTGAAAAGTGAGGCCAATGCGGAAGTGCCATAACTTGCAATCGTACTGAGGCCCGTTAGGTGCTGGCTCCAAAAAGGCTGTGCTTCCATAGACTCTCATTCAACTTCTCTCCTGAAATACAAAGTCAACCATTTTTTTTCTCCAACAAATCATTATGGTGTCATTTGCTAAAGTAACTTAATCTCTTTCTGGTGGTCCTTCTGAAAATAATCCCATCATTAATTAGACATTAGGCCTCAAAAAGAAGAATGTTTGGGGGAGTGTCTGTTTGATTGACAGGCCTGTGGTGCAGTTAGGTTTCCGCTATAGATGAGTAGGACATAAAGTCCTCAGGTTCCCAGTCAGATCGCGTCAGATCCACCACTCCAACATAGCAAAACGCCAGTGGCCGAAAAGCCAAACCTGAGGCTTCAGAACGGCAGCTCACAGACTGAAGGGTGCATCAGGGTTGGTTACAAGTTGGCCAAAGCATGCCAAAGCATGCCAAAGCATGTCAAAGCATGTCAAAGCATGTCAAATGTGACACTGACACAGTATCCACTAACAAACTGACTGCTGTACATGCTTTGGCATTATATGACCGACGGTATAGGTTAGACTTTAAAACAGGTACAATCACCTTATTGTAAAGACACTTTCTGGAGCAATCAGTGGTCTTTACAATACGTATCTCTCCCGTGGCACAGAGACTCCCTTCTCAAAACACGAATCCTCTTAAGGTCTTCTCTCGACCACATTTATTGAGAGCTGTCTCACTTGACCTTTGAGTGGTCATGTTGTACCACCTAGCATGAAAAGTTCTCTATTCCCTCTCTCGAGACGTCTGAGTGGTCACTACGAGATACAGAAAAATGTTAAGATTTACCCTCCCAAGACTTCATTTGAGATTCAAAAGCCCAACCTGAAAACTCTTTTGAAAATGACCAGTGCAGTTTAAGATAAAACAGTGACAGGTGCCAAACGCTTTATGCATTTTTTGTTGTTGTTGTACTTATATTTTACATAGCACAAGTTGAAATTAAAAATTTTAAAAGTATTAAATTGCTTAAATTGTACGTGATACACAGTGAAATAAAAGACCTCGGAGGAAAAGTCAGTGATTTTGACTTTAAAGAGGGGAAATTGAGTGCTCACACTCATGTTGCATAGAGAAACACAAGAGCTCCTTACTGCCTGCTCAAATGTACCATGCTCTTTCTCTGTGCTTGTTACTCAAGAGTCACTTAAGACTCTGAGATCTGCTCCACTTTCATCTCTTCTGGTGTAAAGCTATCAGGCATTTTGCTGTCTCTCTCCACTTCAAATAACGACCACATCTCTCACTAAGCGTCTCCCTGCCTCTCTGATATATGGCCTGTTAGTACATTCATGAACAGTATGTGAGTTATTGCAGGGTCATAACTTATTCATGTTATTTGCTCTGATGCCCTGATGTGAATATGGTGTGCAAGCGGACATCGTCCATACATATACGAATATTTTCTTCTGATTGATTCTCTCATTTAGCATTGGGTCATTACATCAAACACGGCAAATCAAATTTTACATGGATTAAATGAAAGTACAAAGTCATTAACCAACTTTACTCAGTGCATTTGGCTGTTAACCGCCTTGCTCAAAAGCACGTCGGCAATATGTGTTGAGAAAAGGCCAGGGATCTACTGTTTCACTCTTCTCCATTCAGAGACACTCAAGTGTCTGGGATTTATCTCCAATATATTTGTCCAATCTCTCGGCTAGACTCTGGGCTCTTCCCCAGGTCACATTCATACATCAAAAGCAATACAAAGAGGAGACAGAAGCATAAAAGCTGCAGTACCTAAACACATGTGCGGCAGTGGGAAAATAGTAAAGGGGGTTTTAGCATGCAAAAACATGGGCATGGTTGCCAAGCTCAGGAAAAAAAAGCACAAACGTGGCTCCTCGTGTCGTGTTTTAATGTATCCAAGCCAAAACCAACAGAAAGAAATGTTTCCTTTCCTTATCCAAAGAAAGAGTGAGGAAGAACACCACTCGGACTGGTGACTGACTGAATGTGTAGGTGCCTGGCAGATGGCAGCTTGCTTTGAATGCCTGTTTGGTTGGGTGGCTGGCTGTTGTTTTTGCCCGCTTCATGGCTTGGGAATTGGTGGCTGTCCGTCTGATTGGCTTACTGGTTGGCTGGTCCACCTTCTGTTACCAAGAGGACAAAGTCCCAGAGCGCACACACAATTTAACCTTCTTTCTCCTTTACTACACTCTGTGCATACATCCGCTCCCCAGGGTGTTCTTAATGAGCGCCTTAGAGACATTTTGCAGAGGATATATTCACTCTATAATAAACTACATTTGATGAGAAATATGCTATACTGTATGTAGAATGAATCACTTTCTTCATGTTAGTGGTTCTACTTTCAGGGCTGAAGACTGAGACAGATTGGTTGGATTTTTGCCACAAATTTGATTTACGCTTATTGTGTTCGTTTTTTGTTGTTGTTGTTTTTTGTCCAGGGTCAAACACTGCTGTGTGGTCTGTAGTCTACCATCACTTTAGAAATGGCAATCAGAGATAAAGCCATCGGTAAGCAGGAAACTATGGACAAGCAATCTTGGCAAGTAAAGTTTGCACAGGTAATACTAGCAGCAAGTACTGTAAGGCTGCTGGTCACGTTCAGTAATATGGTCAGTGATGAAACATAATATCAGGTATTACTTGCTTAACGCCACAGGCTGCGACATGGTCCGCCTTACAGGGCTGAATATTTTACTGCCATGTGGCATTTTTCATACTAAACCCCAATTACAGGAACTGATGTGCCAAGCACTGATGGAACAGAAGCCAGAGCCCCTTCTTTTCCTGTGCAGACCCTTTAGTCGTCCCAACAGCGGCATTGTGGACACTTGCAGCTGTCATGTCTTCAAAGACGTGCCACTAACATAAAGAAAGTAACGTAAACACCAATGCATGACTTTAGAAAGTGCTCAGTCAGTTGCATTTTTTGTGCACGCATTCTGTGTCGACAAAAACATGCAGACTGGTTCTAAAATATAAGACAGCAAGTACTCGACAGTAAAATCAGAAAGCTGAAGGATGTAACAGACGTTGCCTTGTCTCTGGTAATTATAATGATGATGAAACTGAAGTGTTGAGGTCGCCTGCAGCCTCAGCTCTCCTGCCCAATCCGAGTCCAACTTACTTGACTTGGCCCCTTCCCTGCATCACACACACGACAACAAACGCCACCGAATGGCTGAGCCCTGCAGGTGTGCCTTAATACAGCTTCACCCAATTCATTCATATGGTGGCAGCTGATAATGACTATTGATTCAGCTCTTATTTCAAAAATAGAGCGGATGGAATATTCATCAAAAAGGCCCAGAGTTTGAGAGATGCCAATCTTAGGCTTTAAAATGTGGATCTTGGTGTTTTTCTGAAAAGCACACCACCTGAAATGTTACAGTGAATTAAAATGAAGGCCAGAATGACTTTCTCATACATTGTAAGAAATACATTTAGATAGACTGTTTAAAATGTTTTAATTAGTTTAATACAAAAAATATAATGTGGCCGTACACCTGTAAAAAGTAATCCTATATAACTCTTTGTCCATAAATTCTACCTTTACTACCACTTAGATTGACACTGTGCTGTAGCCAGTGCCTACAACCTCAATAATAAACATGTAGGTGAACTTACACAGACTGAAATGACCGTTGCAATTTTCCGACTGCCCATAATAATGTATTTTTATTTTTCCCAGGGGTATGACTCCTATCTGTTCTTGACTGCCTGTCTGTGATCGACACACAAAAGTGTTGCACTTTATCTAATAATAGTCTCTCGCTCTTCATCTCTTATCATAAATACACATGGTTGATGTCGGTGGCATTTTAGTCTGGACACACGAATTGCCATGTTTAGCAACGATGGAGAGCAAATCCATTTAGCTGGAATCAAATCAGAGGTCTAAGTGCTCAAGCAGCCCTAACATAATCAATGACCACAATTGATCTGTGTTGGTCAGAAAAAAAACACACTATTAAATGTCACACTGCTTTAATATACATCACCTATAAACACAAAGCTGGATGACCTCTGAAATTACCTCAACACTGCAAGCTCCCACTATATATAATACCCGCTTTGTGTGCGGAAGCCACATTTTCACCTCTGAGTCAACCTGCATAGGACAACCTCGAATGAACAAAACTATTCTCCCCCTTCTACTCATCCCTCCGTTCATCTTTATCATTCAACATTTGAGAATGTCACCTTCTCCCTCCAACAAAAGTAAAGCCATGTGATAAGCGTGAATATGGAAAAGTCTTGCCTCTTTCAATACAATTATAATTTCATCCATGTTTATGAGAGAATATGTCTATAAAACAAAGTATTCAGGGTGGCAGATATGGCCTTAAATAAATATCACAATATTTCTGGGTATTTCTGCAATGACAATATCCTTGACAATATGACAAAATACTGAAAAATATTTCATAAGTCATTTTTAGAGCATACAGTTGCAAGAAATGAAGTGTTAACAGATTTATATATCAAATATTCAGTAAAAATTGCAGTATTATCAGTAGAAATTACTGATTTTAATGCATTTCCTTTTTTTAATTATGGTCAAAGGAAACAGAGACTAATTACACTGCTGCGTTTGTTAGCAGAGCAAAGCCGAACCAGCTTTCACTTCCACAGCTGCCTGATGACAACATTTAACAACTGGATCCCAGTGGGGTTTTAATCTATAACTGAAGGCCCAAGGTGTCCATCATGCTTACAACAGAATCAACAATATCAGTCAGTAACAAAGCAAATGACGGACAGCTGAGTTCACCAGCAGCAGCCTGTTTATGTGGGCCTACAATTAAATCAGGAACTCGGTTTGCATCTGTGTGGTTACTGTAAACAAATATATGCAACATTACTCGACTGCTGCACTCTGCTCGAGTGTGCACAATCAAATTATCCACGAAAGAAAGAACTGACTCACTGTATGATATCAAAATGTTCAATAATTTGGCTGCACAGTACAGTGTTCAGAGTTTTAAAACTTTAAACTCATTAAGCTCTAATTTCCAGTATTATCCATTAGATTTGAACAAATCCCAGTGCCATATTTCAATTCTGCTCAATTCAGGAATCTTCCTTGTTCCAGGACAAAGCAGGTTATCAAGCTTTGGAAGGATCTAGAGGCTGTTCATTTAGGAAACCCTCTCATCGGACCAGCATAAATCAGGTAACAGACATCTGCAGAGGAGTGGACCTCGTAATACTTCCACTACTCAAGCCAGATGGTAGAGACAGGACGAACCCCACGGAGACCACTTGGAAACACAAATATGTTATATGTAAAGACACAAACCTGTCAAGTTTTACTAGCCCCACAGTGAACTTAGAAAACACAAAATGTTGAGCAGTATAATCTGCGTGTATGTTTTTCATTACAGGGACAATATAATTCCTGCCATTCAAACCACCGAAATTATATGAAATGTCAAAACACTAAATTGTAAATTTCATTAGAATACCTAAAGTATTTAATATGGTATTTAACTGATGAACCAAATGAGCATAATACATGTATTTAAAAGGGCCTAGTAAATGTTTAAACATTTTACCAGGAGGTTTTTGTGAAATTTTAAATGTCATTAGGTAATTTGTCCTTTTATCCAGCTAAAACTAAAAAGCTTAACTATTAACCTAAGTCTCAGCATTTGACTGAGGGGATTTCACCTAAAATTAATCTTGTGTGGAATAAAATCCCAATAATGTTTCAGTCCTGTAAGCGGTGATGTCTGGCTCCTTTGACATTCTTTGCTGCAGGTATCCAAAAACAAACACAGTGATCACTAACTGCAGAGAGCCAAGGCAGAAAGAGACAGTGGCTCCCTGTGGGAGGTAAGTAAAGCACCAGCCATGGCCATCGATTGAAAAGACATTGTTTTAATTATCTATGTGTCTCTAAATAACATCATTTGGACTTTGCTGATATCTTTATAAAAATTCTGGCTTTTCACAAAATTCACAGGGACAGTTTGTTTATATTCACGCTAAAAAAAAAATTAAAAAAAAGAATATTGATCTGGTTCAAATTGTATATATTCTTTATTCCTATTTATTGATTAAAATGGAAGGCAAATTCTTCATTTTAGATAATGGATCTGGAATTCTGCCTCTCAGATCGATCTCAGTGCTTTCCATCTCCTCCCATCACCAGGAGGTAGGAAGCACAAGTCTGTCTCAGGATTCAGATGAGAATAGGTTCACCAGCAGCATCTAGACACCAAGGTGGTATCCTATCCTAACTCGCATCTTCTTGGGTGTGAAAGATGCTTTTAATTGAGTCAGAGCCGCCAAAACCGCGTGTCCTATTCTTCTACTAATGTTGTGCACACCAAAGGGATTCAATCAACTTTTACCAACATCCACACAGACACTGAACTATGCATATACATATTGTGCTTTTTACACTCTTCTCTTCAGTTTATCTAAACTTGTTCAGCCTCTAATCGTTACATACCTCATCATAAAAAGCAGTCATGTTCCTGTCTTCGTCTCTGATGCCATGTATAAGTTGCTAATTGGCATTTTAAATGTGCAATTCATAGTGCTCTTTGTGCACAAGAAAGCAAAGATTTACCAACAGCAATTCTGTCCTTTGCCGGGTCTGTCGACTTGCCTCTGTGAAACAGCACCACCAACAAAACAGTGTCCAATTATAGAAGCCAGACACTCATCAAGAGGAGCCAGTTCCCTGGACCCCTCCAGCAACACCTTCACTTTGCCAGCACAAATCCACCCATTTATTTGATATCCGACCAGTTCGTCTTCTTAATTTGTAGAACAGTTTGGCTCTCTGAGGTTGGGATCCATTTGCTGCTGCCCAGACCGGCTACCAGTTAATTTCTTCTCTTACTGAATCAAGCAATGCAGTCTGCGTGGCCTCAACCTTCAAAACAATCATGTCTACTTTACAGAGAGCTTTCTATCTTTAGATTGGTTGTTCCATTTCCTCTTCTTTTTTTTTCTTGTGCAGTATTGCTGCCTGTCCTCGTATTTTCTTGGCCAGACTCGAGTCGCAGCCTGGGAATGGCAGTGTCATTCTGCCAGCTGGTCGGGCTACCATTTGGTATCGATTGAAATATCTCAAAAATGTTTCCATAAGTTTCAATGAAATTTGGTAGAGGTACTCACATCCCCCTAGGGAATGAAATTGACATGAAATCTGTTCCACACAGATATCCAAAATCACTCAATGGTACATTTGTTATCAAGAGATCAAGTCAAGTATCCAACTGTTCTGTAAAACAGTTTGCTTGCTCGGTGATCACTTCTCTTTTTCCCTAGCACCACCATGAGCTTGAATGTTTTGGTTTTAAGTGAAATATCTTTTTAAAAAATCAGACAAATTACAATTCCTTATCCAGCACCACCAACAGGTTAAAATTCCTATTCGCCTGAACTGAAATATAGGAAACGAAGTGAAATAATGTATTTGACCTGATGCCAGTTATGTTTCAGATGAGTTCATTAATTAATGACTTAATTAATTTGTTGATTGTTTGGTATATTAATTATTTTGAAATACTAAAAAGGACACCTAACTTCCCAGAGCCCAAGGAAACATCTTCAAATTGATTTGGTCTGTCCAGCAGCCCAAGATCAAAGATCATAACATTAGATCTTGACAAGCAGACAGTTGAGAAGCTAGATGTAGGGAAAGTTTGATATTTTTGGTTAACCAACAAATTGTTTCAGTTAGAATGTAAACAGGTTCAGACTTTTGACTGCAAAAAATACTGTGAGAACATATTTAAATTAAATTAAGAGATTATATTTGAAAGTCGAAAGACACATGACAGTTTATTATGGAGTTTAGGAGAGGTCTGTGTTTTCTTGTGTCTTTACTATGAAATGTTAGAGGTATCATAAGCAGCTGGAAGCACAATTTCAAGCCAAAGAAGGCTCCCAAACCACACTGAATCAATACATTTTTAAAAAGACGGAAGCACTCCCATTCCACCCACCGGTTCATTTAAAGATTATCAAACAGACACAGCAGAAAATAGAGCTGTACATGTATTTTTACAAACTCTGGTTCAAGTATAAGTCAAGTAAACTTCTTCCCTTTCAGTCAGGCCCATGCTGCTATTCTACTCTGTAGCAGAAGACATATTCTTAACCTCCAGCTTATTCAATATATCTTAGTTATGTGGCAGCAAAGGGATGGTGGTTTATAGCCACTGGGTATTTGGTGCAGTTGAAATCTTGACCACTCAGATTTACGGAGCTCAGCTCATCACCGGAGAACACACCAGGGAGTAGAGACGCAAGTATACCGGGTGAAGGGTTATGTATACACAACTCCTCTCTAAGAAGGACAAGAGGCACTCGGAGAGCGCAGGAGATGAGGAGACAGAGCCCCTGGAGAAAGAGAGGTTAGTTGTTGAGAGAAAGGAAGAGCATAAGGGATTCAGCAAATATTAGTGAATGAAACAGTGAGGGTGATCTACAGGACCAGAGGAGGAATGTATTATAGCCAGGTGAAGTCCACGGTAAGAAAGACAAGAGTTAAACTGATTGTGTTGACTTGCAATAACTTTTGCCAGGCTCAACACAACACAACACAACACAACACAACACAACACAACACAACACAACACAACACAACACAACACAACACAACACAACACAACACAAGACAACACAAGACAAGCAAAGCACTCAGCAAACTGCGCTTTTGGAATCATCAAAAAGGGAAAGACAATTTACAAAAATATCGACGAAACAAAATATGCTCATTAATCCCAAAACGAGATTAAATCTCAAAGGCAGATAAGTACAAACAGGCATTTATGAAACCCTGCTTATGTGTCATTCATATTTTAACAAGGTCAATAAATCTAAACTGTCTGCAAATGCTGCTTCATGTCCACTTTAGCAGTTAGCCATCAGTGTTCCGCACATTGGGGTTTTTTCTCTCCCATTTCCGAATGTAATTTGGACCACAACGACTATTTACGTGGAACAAAGAAAATGTCCAATTTAAGAGGAAGAAAAACATAATACACACTAGACCTGTCTGCATTGCACCAAAATAGTCTTCCTGCAATATAAAAAAGCTTTATTTCTCCATAGTATAAAGTGTTATCACGCCCTTCAAAGCAAAATAAATCAAGCAGTGCTGTGTTCTGTATCTCACTACACAGCCTCCACTTCTCACGTCTCTACTTTTTTTTTATGTCACGGCTGAGCTTCATCTGCGGAGTGAAAAGCAGAAAACAAGAGATACTTCCTTCATGGTCATACTTATTGTAAAAAAGGTGATAAACAGTTCATGGCTTTAATAGTAATTTACATATATATGAATCACTGTCTCCCTGCAACAGTATATCCTTTTATAGGGTAGTTACAGAGTACATTGACAGTACAGACTAGAGTCATCATCTTATCCTCTGAACTTAATAAAAAAATATAATTCATTCAGTGATTCTATCAGCCTCTTTTATATGTCGCATTCAGACTCAACATCGTCTATGTAGGCTTGATTAAATGGCACTAACATTCATTCTCTGAGTAAAATGTTTTTAAAATGGTAAACTCCACTTTTCTGAAGTGTTTACATGTGCTTTGAAAAGGGGAACTGCATCATGTCATGTCCTTGTGATAAGGACACCAATCTCAAACCAGGCAAGGACAAACTCCAGAAACAAAATTAAAGTGGGAGAAAAGACCAGCTTTTCTTTGAAAAGTACACCCAACAGTTTTATTTTTGCTCCCATATTTACCGAGTTAATGTAAAAGTTGTATTTTTTTTTTTTTTTTTTTGTACTGGTCACACAAAAAAAGGCCACTCTAAAATGTGTAGTTTTATCTTTATATCTTACTGTATTTTCCACAATTACACATATAGCTACAAATGTGCATTTTCTCTTGAAGTGGGGGCAGGGTGACAGAAAACCAGTCAGTATCTGATGTGACCACCATTTGCCTCATGCAGGGCGCCACAACGCCTTCTCGTAGAGTCGATCAGGTTGTTGATTGTGGCCTGTGGAGTGCTGGTCCACTCCTCTTCAATAGCTCTGCGGTCGCTGGATATTGGCAGGAATTAGATAAATGCTGTCTTATGAGCCGATCCAGTCCATCCCAAACATGCCAAATGGGTGACATGTCTCGAGAACATGCGGGCCGCGCAAGAGCTGGGGCTTTTTCAGCTTCCAGGAATTCTGTACAGATCATTGCAACATGGTGCCGTGCACCATCATGCTGCAACGAGGCAACGGATGAATGGCACAAAAGTGGGCCTCAGGATCTCATCATGACACGAGGGGAGATCAATAAGATCCGGGACGACTGCTCGTGCACGTCACGGTGCTGTGCTCCGTGCCTAATGAGTAACTGGCGCCCTGTCATGTTGGGAGAACCTAAATGCTATAGCCACAGCTTGGGTCATTTGAACTCAATGTTTTTCCTAGAGTTTGACTGATTGATCTACCCTTGTATTTGTGCTTTCAAAATGTCATCAATTAAATGAACCTATATTCGATGTCCCTAAAAACGGGAGCAAAAACGAGAAAGTGTTGTGTTTATATTTTTGTTGAGTGTATCAGCTTTCTTTTTGTTCATACATACCACAGAAGCAACTGGTCACACTGAAGATGAGTTTCACAGCAGCGCTTTAAACATGGTACGTAGACACCGTTACAGCGTCCTTAAGTTCAGGGGTATATCATATCATAGGCTGTATATAAAAGTTGAAGTAGCTTCCGGGTCTGCAAAATGAGGCCAATGCGGAAGTGTCTTAAGCTGTAATACCACCGACTGTCACTAGAGGTTGGCTCCGAAAAGCCTCCGGTTCCATAGACTTACATTCAACTTCTCTCATAAAATCCTAAATCAATAAAATGTCTCCACAAGTTTTCTCTGTCATTTGCTAATCCCACCCTTCCAGATTAGTTTGATTATAATTATAAAATAAAGCTGATAAAATAAGCTTCAAAAAGATGGCTTGATTGACAGGCCTGTGACGCAGTCTGGTTACAGCTATCGGTGGGCGTTTCCAATCGGATCGAGTCAGGACCCCCCCCCGCTCGCTCCCGCCTAGCACGCCCAAATATGGTCACTACCTGCTCCAAACCGCTCGGACCAGCAAGATGCTGCCGGCCAAATTCCGAACTCCAGGCTTCATAACGGCCGTTCACAAACCAATGGGTGACATCACCACTGGTTGCCGCTTGGGTATGACCCAGTTTACAGAGTGTGCTGCATGAGAAAATCTCTGATGATGGCAAGAAGACAAAAAATGATTCAATATGATGGACAGACTTGCAGTCTCATTAAATACTGACTCAGGGGAAATATGCTAGCGGACATACCACGATCATAATGGCATTCACGTCCAATATGTTTGAAACTGTGCAGCCCGTGATTATAAACCCACACTACAGTGCACACAGGGTAGGTGCAGAATTAAAGCAGGTGAGAGTAGTGGATTCACCTTATTAGATACTTAACTATAGCATCATTGATTCAAAAGTAGCGGATTTTCAACAATGTGATGGAAATAATAAATAGTTTCCCCTCTCTCTCAACTCTGCTTCCTCTTTACCTTTAACACCCCTTCTTTGCAGCTGGTGCAAGTCATGACAGCGGCGTATGATAATAACAAGAGGGGACAAAGTGGGTTAAGATGCCAGTGAGATTTCTTTGTGCTATGGACCACCCACTGAAAGGTCAGTGGTATGGTTTCAGAGTCTTAACGTCAAGCAAGGACGAGCATGTCGCACGAGTGGAGGAAAGGGAAGACAAATTGTGACGGTGCTTTCAAGTCATACGCCACTGCACGTTGAAATATATATTTAAGAATGTTTAGCTGAATTATGAATTTAGGGTCCAAAAATATAGAAAAAAATAACCCAAACTAGATCAATATTCATATTAATTAAGGTTTCACATTTGACTTTATGAGCAGATAAAAAAATTCAGTAGTGTCTCAACTGGTAAAGATTCGTTAAGCTTTTTTTTTTTTTTTTTCATATTTCCAAACCCTCGCAGCTCAGAAATATGAATATGAGATATGTTACAGCTGAGCCTTGAGTCATCTTGCAATAAATGATGCAAATGCACACAGGCAGGTAGGGCATTCCAGAGGGAGAGGATGGAAGTAGGGCACAGTTATCCAGTGCTCCAACATGCCCAGCAGACACATCGCACTTTTCTTACTGCTGCTGCATCTAGAAGAAAATAGATCAATTGTAAGTAACTACCACATGTTCCCCAGCCCTGCCTCACTCTGTCAATGTACATCAAACCCAAATAAGTGTGGCAAAAATAGCAGGGCCACTACAACTCCTGTAGTCACAATGTGAGCTGTTTTCCGTGACTCCTTTCTTGCATGAAAACCACTGCCAGGCAAACTTCTTAATAAAAATAACACGTGTGTCACGAGTGGCAAATGTCAGGCTGAGGGCTAACCAAGTCTTTTATTAGTGATTCTAATAACCTTAACCCTATTAAAGAAGGTGGTTGTTTGTTAAAACTGCCTTTAAGTTTTCATACATTTTCTTTATTGCTTTGTCGTGATGACATAATGGTGATATTATTTCCTCCTACACCTAATTCCAAGTGACCGCATACATGCGGTAAATGGTTGAGCTTGAATCATGTTAAAGTAGTGGGGTTTTTTTGTGTGCATTTCTTTTCTCTGCTGTAATAACAGCACACTTAATGATGACCAAAAAGGCCAGATATGGACTGAAATACCAAATTTTGTGTACTGTTAACAAAGCAGCAGACTTAAAAAAAAAAAAAAAAAAAAACTTATATCTATTCTGCCTTGTATGTCTGCATTTAGTGCATTAACTCAGCAAATTAAAGATGCAGACAGGCGATATATACAGCTGTGGAAAAAAATTAAGAAACCACTTCAAATTGATCAGTTTCTCCGGATTTACAACATTTCTCCCAAATTTCAAATAAAAATATTGTCATTTAGAGCATTTATTTGCAGAAAATGACAACTGGTCAAAATAACTAAAAAGATGCCGTGTTTTCAGATCTCTAATCATGCAAAGAAAACAAGTTCATATTCATTTTTAAACAACACAATAATAATGGTTTAACAGAAATCAATATTTGGTGGAATAACCTTGATTTACAATCACTGCATCTCTTCTTTTGAAGAAGTTCCTCATAGAACTTTTTAGCGGCTGTAGACGTCTTTGCATGCGTCTTCTGTTTGTACCGTAGCATCTAATTTTGCAGCACCACATACATTATACTGGTAGAAACAACTTCCACTCCTCCTTTTTTTTGTTTACTGGCAGTTGGTGAAACGCTTTTAGGTGAATTGCTGCACCCTTCTGGTGGAAGTGGCGCATTACTACCAGGCACCAGTAAAAAAGACAAGTTTCTTTAACCATGACCCATCCCTACCACATACATTAAAATGATTAAATCTATCATCCCCATCAGGCCTGCAAGTTTAAAAAAAAATATGTGGAGCACCAAGTTAGAAAATGAAAACTGCTTTAAACAAGAACTTTTCCATCTTCTTCTGCTCTCCACAAATAATCTCCCCGTATTCTTATTTCCTGCTCACTGTCCTCAAAGCATCCTCATGAGATCTCATCACTAATGAAATCAGTGCACCCCTCTAACTAATGTAGCCATGGAGATTATTTCCCAAATGAGCAAGGTGACCTTCTGTGAATGCATTCAGGGAGAATGCAACCTCAAACAGGACGGATCTTATTTCATATTTCTACCACTAAATCTAATTTAATGTATAATTGGCCTTAATGTTGAGCATTACAGATTAACAGTACAAATTGAGGCATGGAATTTTTGAAGGAAACTCATTGTCAATAATATGTAGAACGGGAGCAGCGCTGGTTTCTACTGGTTTTCCATACAGATTCGCATCACTTCCGTTCTGTGAGACAGACAGGAACGAATGTTCTGTACGTCTCTGAACAGCTGCTGATGTGTGCTGTCAAGTGTCAAAGTCTGTGAAAGGTGAACGCTAAAGGCCTTCCTTTGTAGTTTTTATTCACTCTTGTGTGGCAGTGACACTTCCGATTTTTTGTGCCGTTTACAGCATAATATCTCTCTTTAGAGTTCGCCTTCAAAAAGCATGATTCTCACTGATGTAATGAAGGTCATAGTGACATGACAAATAAATGCTAGGACAGAAATGAGTATTTGTAAAGGTGGCCAAGACTTGAAGAAATACTCCACAATTCACAATATTCTTTTCCATAAAATACTTACCTTAGTACTTGTTATTAAAAAGGCAGACTTCAGATAGAGTATCACTTTAATGCTACTAGCATAGTTTACTCACTGCCAGTTGGGGTTTAGCAGTATTTCTGGTTCATTTACAGAGACATATAGCCATCATTCATTTGTCCTGTGTTATAAAAGTCTGTTCAATGTTATGGTGTACTTCTATGATCATATGTTTAAGGCAATATGTAGTTGTTCAAACTTATTAGCAATTGTGGCTGAGCATAGAGGATGGATTGGATCCTAAACTGCATTGTTTGAAATGAAAAATGGTGTTTTCTCAGTTACTCTACAACTTTTTGGATCTTTTAATATTGGCAACAGTAAAGCTTTATAATACACTTACAATCACGATGTAAAAATGTTCTTTTAGTTTTGGACATGCAAAGAATAAATTACTGGAAATAACTGTAGAAGGATTTGTTTTGTTTTCAGGTAGCTCACCATCATTATAAAAGTGATAAATCAAGCAAAGCTGGATAATCCCTGTGGGTTACATGAGGTCAAACTAAAACTATGTTCAGACTCGCAGTCAAAATCCGATTTCAGTGCATATTAGACTGGA
Source organism: Brachyistius frenatus (assembly GCF_029030835.1). Taxonomy (NCBI): domain Eukaryota; kingdom Metazoa; phylum Chordata; class Actinopteri; family Embiotocidae; genus Brachyistius; species Brachyistius frenatus. The sequence goes on from NW_027210629.1 coordinate 2,627,228, forward strand.
ATCTGCTCGGATGTAGCAAGTCTGAACAACTAAAGATCACAAAAGATTCCATTTTTATGAATCCATTCTAAACCACATGTGGTCTGAAATTCGACTCATTAAATATTTTCAAATCTGTTTAGGTCTGACTGCTCTGATCTGATTTCAGGTGTTTATGGGTTTTTTTGTCTTTTGATGCCAAAGTTTGCGTGTACATCACACAGTCACAGCTGGTCTTTTTGGACTACAATTCTCACTGGACAGTGATACCAGTGGCAACAGCTGCATGAAAAACAGAAAGCAAAAGCAGGCGAGCCGCTTCTTCCGCCCCCTCGTGTCTCTTTATTGTCATAAAACCTGCACCATGGATCCACATTACCATGCGGTTAATAAGCAAGCCCATTTATATGAACTACTTCTACTTCCAGGTGCAATATCATTAGTACATCAACTAATGTGGATGAGACCAAGATGAGGATTGCTGCCCGGACACACAATGTCAGATGATCACTTGCAGTATGGGATGCGGAGAGTCAATCAAGCCAATAGGATTCTGATTGGATATGCAAAGAAACAAATTTGGACTCTCTCTGGTCACGTGTAAATATAGATATTGATACACAATGTCACTTAGTCTACTAATGGCTCTGTAATAGGAGGCTTTAAGAGCAGCCTCTTCATTCTTCCCCACAGACTCGTACGAAATCCATCTCCTGTTAATAAGGATATGGTCCTGGGCCGATTTATTAGACAGTCAAATCCCCAGAGTGACATAAATTCAACTCATGAGTCATGGTCTTAAACTGCTACTCTACCAAAAAGCTTTTCAATATTAAACATACACACCCTGTAGGCTGTAAAAGCCAGAAGCATCCTTCTCAGAGAGCATGAATTAACTTATTCAGCTCCATCACAGTGGTCACAGAAACTTCACGTTGACTGCTGCGTTACAATCCAATTTTCCACTGTCCATCATTATGTTATGTATCGGACTAAAAACACACTTATGGCTTGCACATGAGTTGCCTCATCACTTTTCCTGCATTTTTTTTTTTTTTGTGGACAACAGCACATCCCCAGCAGAGACAAGCAAATTATTTCAGCTGTCCAACGCTTCAAGGCTAAATGGGAAATCTGAAAACGAACGCCTCAGCCCTCTGTGGAATATTACTTTAGAGGTGATTGCCGTAATAGAGAAAATTATACAAATTTAAGAAAACAAGAACATAGCAGACGTTTCTGTGGCGTAGGTCATTTCACTGCAACGTCTACCAATTTATGACTAATACAGTCACAAGTTAAAAAAAACAGGGTATTTTAAGTTTGGGTCCAAATCCTATGAATCATGTTTTGAATGAATTTCCTTCAAAGCACAGTACCGCTACGTAACTGATAAACCATGAATTATGCATGCACTGTCAGATGGGCTGCAGCTTTTTTTTTTCTTATCCGTCTCAAGGAAACAAAAATGCAAATTACAGATGACCTTGTGTTTTTCCAGGGATGTTTTACTGTACAGCACAAAAGCTGTTGCATTACTGCAGCAAGCCTTGGCATTCAGTTATTTGCAAATTAGTGTCACCATCATCACCATCAACTTATTTTCCCTTAAATACAAATTCAATTATATTTACGTTATGACTATCATGTCATTCAATATATACGGTACATTTTGGCATTTTTTTCTCTTAAAAAAACCCAGAAGAACCAATTGGATTGTCATTGACATTAAAATCGCTAAAATATAGTTCAATCTTGTCTCATCTTTATGTTATGTCTTTATCAAAAAAAAAATTGTACCACTGTAGAGTAGTATTGATAAGAGTATATATACATTTTGGTACCGATAAGCAGTATTGCTATTGATACCAAATATTCAAATAGTCATTATGATGAAAAATCTAATCAAATAGAAGGACAATTGGTCCTCCGTATTTGTCGTTTTTAGGTGCATCTGGCTGTAACGCGTTACTGCCAACAGAAGGTAGCTGTAATGAACCTAAAAGCTTTCTGCCAGCCACCTTTGAACAACAAAAGGACGAGTAGAACGCGTTGCTGTTGGACTGCTGCACTTTGCCAAATATAATAGTGACACTGTGAGATTAGATGTCACAGTGCAAACAGCAGAAACATGCAAATATTATAGCCATTAAAAAGCTCTGTGTGTAACTTTGAAATATGAATAAAGATGAGGTGCAGTGCAAATTCTGCCCGGTAAATTTATCAGATCATCAATCTACCACAGCTATGCACAGTAATTAGAGTGCAGACGGGTGGGGGTCAAATAATAGTAAATAATTCGGAGCTAATATTAAATAGCGTTTTTGCTTGAATAGGTATGGTAACCATCCCAACACAATACGCATGTCACTTCCCATCTCTCCCTCTAACTCCTCATTTCCGGTCCTCTCAAAATATTTGATGAAATCCATAAAAGTACCTCAACATTACTGGTTATGATGAAACTGGTTACATTCAAAGGAAAACTCGACTTTTTAATGCAAAATTGAATGGTAATAGCCACAATGTTCTGAATAGCAATGGAAATTCTCCATGATACCGATGGAGAAAAAAGAAAACTGTGGCTAATTTCTTTAGCTTTTGATAACATTAAAGAAGAGCTGGAGGAAGGTAGTCATTCAGGAGGATGAAGATCCACTGCAGGGGTTACTTTCATGATTCATGACTGGAGCGTGCTACATTTCAAATGCGTGTGTGGCAAGACTTCAGATGAGAGATGACAGATGCGACAGGAGACACGTGGGCCTCGGAGGTGAACCATTCAGGACCAAGATGCTGAAAGAGGAAGCGGAATCAATAGATGTAAGTCGCAGGTGTGAGAGACAAAGAGAGACAATAGCAGAGAAGGAGGATAAAGATGAAATCCGGGGAGGGACTTTATGTTCGTTTGAGCTGATGCGCACAAACCAAACTTATATTTGTGAGCGTGCCCATGTCTGCGTCAGTGAATCAAGAGACGGAGAAAATATATCTCAGGAGAGCAAACTGATTGAAAGAGCTGGAAAGAAAATTGGCGAAGGGAAAAAAATTATTAATCAAAAGCTGAGGGAAATAATCTGAGAAACCAAGCACCATGCATGGTGTATTGAACCCTAGCATGACTGACAGTTATCACAACAGCCTCCTTCATTCCGGGGTGGTGTATGAAATGGTGACCAGGGAGACATACAGCGCGCTGCCAGGTTGTTTATTGTTGGTTCATTTCTGCACCACTACTATCTGTTGCTGCTTAGCGGCTCTATTCCCACCACAGGGTGAGATCATATGTATTCACCATGACATCACCAGATATGAGGGAGTATAGCACTCCCTGTGCCGTCTACTTAATCACCATGCCACTGAAAGAACATGGTGTACATTAGAGAACTGCACAAGGCTGTTTTTAAAACTCACTCCTTCCCACCCACGAAGATAAGAATCCTACTTTCACCCGCTTCCACAGAGAATCAATCACTTCTGGAAACATTGTTAATTGATGAAAATGTTTCCTCCCACTCCTGTATTTTTAAAGCAATACACTCACTTGGCTATTTATTAGCTCTCTTAACAAGATACTTACTGAAAACATTAACCTATCCCCGAAAAACCTTGGCTGCACCCTGAGTCAAAGATTTATCAAATAAAAATACATTTTCCACTGCATTTAAAGACCTACAGTGAACTGTAAGACAATGAATTTCCTGATTCCTTACAGACATAACAAATAACCGATAACACTGAATTGTCTGTTTTAAAGCAATCAGCAGACGCTCGACCAGACCAGTGGCTTGCCCAGTGAAAGTCTTTTATCGCCCTGTTGAGTGCAATATGATCAGTACAGCACAGCCTGCCAAGAGCTCAGGGAATCACCTGGTATCAGTTTCAGCCCCTTACAAGGCTGTACTTCATGCATTTTATTAGCCTCGCAGATGACCAGCGAGGAAAAGTAAGCCGCACAGGGGGTCTATGAAAAACAAATGCCTGTTCCTGGTAGTAAAAATTAGATGACAAGTCCTCTCTGATACGCTGTTAGAGCTCTGTTTCTATTTGAGATTTCAGCAGAGCTTTTATGAAGCAATAATACTTCCTCAGAGTCAGTCACACACAATGTCCTGTGTTTTTTTTTTGTGGGACAGTGGATAAATATGTCCCCCCCCAAAGCAAGACGCCACCGGACCTGCCTTTAAGCAGTGCTGTACAATAATGGATGTGTGTATTAAACGTTCATTTTCCCAGCTGCTGAAGATCATTTTTAAGTGTTATTTGCTTTGGTAAAGAAAATGACTTATTCAGTGTACAACTCCATTTCTCTTATAAAACTGCAGTTTGTGCCTTTATATAGAAGTTGAATTGGACATAGATGGAATATTTAATACTCACACAGAATTGTTGGTCTTAACCTTATAAAAAAGACAGCAATTCGTGCTACCACTCTCTTAACTGTGACACCATAATTGCAGGTATTAAATGGAACAGATGTGTTGTCCCTTCAAGCTGTACTGCAGAGCATCAGAGGCGGCTAAACTGTATTTGTGTGCTTGAGAGTTCCCAACTTACAATAAAGTACAGCACCTACTGTACTGTAGTGTCAACATACAGTATGCTTGCATCACCACACCATTTAGGGACTTATTGAAGTCCGTTACAAAGAACATATATTCAAAAAAAAATCCAGTAGAATAGAAACAGCCACCCCACTTGCAAAAAAAAAAAAAAAAAAAAAAAAAATGAAACGCATCCACATATAACGGTAATAGAATTTACAGGAATTGTTAATGTAAGGGTAAACCCTTTTCACAGACTGTATTGTCCTTCACAGCTCTGTAAGATGTCCCCTCAAAGATAGTATAACAGGATAAAATAAGCCCTTTACAACGCAAAACCTTCATATAACCCAGGCATCAAATGCCATTGCTTATTTCTAAGGAACAACGAACAATGGAGACATGCATTGAGGTCAGTGTGAAAGAGTGTAAACTGATACTTAGAGAGAGACAGGATAACGTATTTTTGTCGTCGCTATAATTTACTGATGTTCCCTAAATGCCTCACATTGAAGCAATTGCTATATCCTACAATTTACCAATGTTCCATATGTGCGTCACATGCTATCTATAGACACCAGCTAGTTGGCTGTGCACAGAAAAGCCTCTAGTTACTGCAGCGCACACAACTCAAACCAAAACTGTGTTTGAAAAAGGTGAAATAAGGCATCCTAATACAAGATTTACCGAAGTTGAAACGGAGATTTTAACCACTTCGGCAAGCTTCCCAAGTAAAGCCTGCTGATGGTAAACGCACATTTATTCTTGGGTACAGAGTAAAAAGTTGTGGCTTTTAGAAAGAATGTGTGTCAGTGTGGATGTAGAAATGGATGTTGAAAATTAGTACCAAATGAAAAGGTATTTTTTTCGATAGTAGATGCCTTTGTTCAGCACCCATCCCTAAAAATGATTAATAAGAGAAATCATTCCATGAATTCACACTCGGCATGCAAACATTTGACCAATCAGATGAAGCTCTGGATACATGCGGCATGCCATTCATATTTGAATTGATTGGTTAGGTATTAATGTGCATTTTTATCAATAAAATATGTTCTTTAAGCACAGGTTATCAAGTGTTTGAGGTCTATTTTAGCAAGGTACCTGAGTGAAAAAGAACAGAGAAACTGTACAACTGATAGTCACACCTTAATACTTGTATATTTTTCATATTTTCATTGCAATGTTGAATAATGTTTTTGCACATTGCACATTTTTCTCTTATCTTGCAGGCCTACTTTGTAACATACAAGACTGACGAAAACACTGAATACAAATGAGAGAGACTTGCTAATGGATTCTGAATAGCTGCCAAGTGGCCTGGACTTTTATGGTTCACCATGAGTGTTTTAGTTGTGTTCCATACTGATTCCACTTCTAAGAATGCATGTTATTTTACTAGTTGTATACTATATGTTTTTGAAACACATTCTATATGCACAAAGTACTATCTATTTATTTAATAAGGGCATATACTGTGGATGAGGATATATCTGAACTTTTTTTTTTTTTTTCTTTTTCACAAGAATTCACGATCTATGGCTGCATTACAAGGTTATGTTCCTGGATTGAATACAAGACAATAATCCATTGGAAATAATGTATATATTTACAATATATTCATTACGATAGTTCTTTTATAACATAACTAAAAGGATTAACTATCAATTGCGAATCTAGTACATCCCATACAATAAGTGACCAAGTAGGTGTGGCTTGACTTTACGTTTAATGGGCAAAAATTGACTTCTCACTCCAATATGTGTGCATCAGTAACTTCCTAATGCTCAGCTCTCAGAGCCCGGGTAAGTCGGAGCTCATCTAAAGAGCAAGCTCAATACTCCTTCCATTCTGCCTGAATGAGAAGGTCAATAAGACCCTGACAACCAGTCGGCATTCACATAATTATCAGCTCTGCCTGCCTTTCATTCTGTGACACTAAACACAGCAGAAAAAAACAAGTCAGAAATGATCACTCCTGACCCATTTCATTAGCCAAGCTGCATGATGTTTGATACTGATCAATGCTCATGAAAAGTTTAGTACCATGTTTGCAATATGTTCATTAGCACATTTTGGACATTTTTCCCCATTCCTGAGAGTACAGCCATACAGTAGATGTTTACTGGGACAGTGCTACAGAAGCCGATGCGGTAAGGCCATTATTATGTCCATAACTGGGGTTATATATAGCCGTGTACCCAATAGCACTCCCTGTCTCGCTCACTAAATCTAATCTAATGGCATAGCCAGGGTAGGTTACTCTTCATATTGGCTAAAAAAAAATCTCACTATGGCAATGCCATTCACAATAGGACTGGCTGGAGGAAAATCAACAGCTATTAACTACAATGCAGAGAGAGAGAGAGAGCAAAGGGTACGGATTCCAATCTGTCACTGATGAGGGGACAAAGTATCCAGATGGAGCACCTCCTCTCCTTTCTCCCTTCCTTCTTTACATGTATTACCGTCTTTTCTTTTGACATTTCCTTTTCCACGCACTGCACAGCCAAAACTTGATTGTGATTGGACAGAGCGAAGAGAACTCGTGATCGTCCTCTTCGCTGACATCTCCAAAGATAAAGAGCCCCCCCCCAGCGTCCCCATGGCAGGGACGGCAGCAAGAGAGGGATGGGAAAAATGCCATCTCCCCGTCATCAAAGGTTGCTCCAGATTTTCGCTGAGGTCTCACAGAAGCCTTGAGCAGTTTCCAAGCCCTGCCTGCATAGTGACACATCCGGGTGATGTGTTCTACCTAGGGGCTGCTGGACTTTGCGCCAAACCAGCCACTCAGACACACGCAGTGCTCTCAGGGAGAGATTCGCTGTCTCTCTCTATACACGAGATTGATTTCAACTGTATGTGTAGAGAAAGTAGCTGGCACTTCCTATTAGTTTTCCACTGGGGCACTGCCGCAGAAGTTCTTTATACGTGTCGGATACAATCAGGAAATATGTCTTCTTTACCTGACTTGCAGCAACAACTTGATTGCCGGGTTTTTCCATGTAAAGATATGTGAACTTCTGCAGCAGCCTTGTTAATTAGAAAAGGCGATCAAACGCGTGGCTCAAATGTAAACAACACGTGCATCCCACGGAAGTACTGTGTAGGCTGAGGAGAATCTGAAAGCTTAAAAGCTTTGCAGCCTTGAGGAGAAGTTAGCTGTCTTCCTTGACGAGCAGACCTAGCTTGGCTGCATGTTCATAATGGCTGTTGAAGGACTCTTGAATACAGAAATTCAAGTAAATTCCACGAAGGCAACTTACTGGTGGTTTGAATGAGCGACCCGTTAGCCAGAATGCCAGGCGAGGTCATTTTTATGAAACAAAGGAATATGGATTTTACATTACTCGTCTTTTTTTCTGCTGAGGTGCTATTGTTCGGTTTAAGGTAAAGCTAATTTACACAAAATGAAAAGAGGTGAGTCACTTTGAGGCAGAGATGGCTCCCTTCACTACACACATTTTAATGCAACTGCAGCTGTTCTGCTTTTCACAATGGTTGCTCTTCTGGTCGTCTTGAAATATGTTGTGCATCGCGTAATCACCTGCACTATATTTGAGAACAATGTCTCATGATAGGGTTTAACGATTTTCACCCTGAAGTTATTGACACCCACGTCAGATGAAACATCCCCCCACCCCCTCCCGCCGCATGTGGCAGAAGACATTGAAACGAAGATAATGGACACATGCAAGATAAAATACACAACCAATCACTCGCCACTATTGACCATCTGCAAATAACAGCGCGCTGGGCTGCGGTGTGGAAGGGCCATCATTTGATTTGGCCTGGCGTTAGTATACTGTATGTGCTGGAGCGCAACGTGCCTCTTATGTAATTAGCCTTCTGTATGAAATTTGATTTGTTTGGGTGAATCTAATTAAAATGTCCCTCCTTGAAGGAAACGTAAAAAGAGCTCGAAAGATCTTGGATGCAGCGTACCTGCATGGGGATTTCCTTCTACATTTAGGAATCAATAAGGTTTGATTATAATATTTTAACATCTGATTGGTGTTTTTAAATCAGCGCACCACTTTTTCACCACTCCCTCCCTCCTTCCTTCTCCTTGTTGTGACTGTTCTGCCACCGTGACAGGGGGCCATTCCCTGTGTGTCGGCCAGACAGGCCGGTGTACTTCCTACAGCCGACTGGTGACTGGACCTGTAGGCGAGTGTCACTCATATCTGAACCAACATTCATAAAGAAGAGATGACAGAAAGGAAACAGCGAGCCATTTGACAGAACCCTAAATCCGCAACGGTCACTTAAGCCAGGGACCTGAGGTGACCTTCTCAGATTTCATTTCATTTCATTTCATTTGGTCGTGTTTTTTGGGTTTTTTTTTTTTTTTACCTCCCTCTTTCCCAGAACAAGTGAGTAATTAGAGCAGAAACATTTCCCCACACACCCAGAGCCTACAGAGCTGCTCTTGTGTCTGTCTCTCTGCAGGCAGGCTTCACTAAAACTGTTGTTTTTGCACACAAAAAATTACTGCCGTCATTTTTACAGTAGCTGATTTGGTTAAATTATCATGCGCAAGCAACGTCTTAAGACCTTGCACTTGTCATACATGCGCTGTGATTTTTAATATTATTATATTTAGTGAGTCAGATTTTTGTGTCATTTCAGCGAATGTGGTCACCATCAGTAAAGGTGTCCTACTTTATCTCCTTCCCTCACAGAGAGCAGACTGTAACACTTACAAACATGAACACTTGGCTACCTACAGATAATAAAACTAAGTGGTATAATCCCTCATAATCACTAAACACTATCTTACGGATACAAAAGAGGCTGCTTGGATGTGATGTGTGCAGGGTACGGCACTTATGAATATTTCCTGTGACCTTCCTTTGGTCTAAGCCTGTCTTTGACTTACATCATTCTTTTTTTGTCATTGTACACAAAATAGGTCTCTGCCTGCCCGGTGTGCCAGATGTAGCCTACCTAAAGGCTATGAACATCTGCACAAATGCCTGTGACAACTCCCTACATGACTCCTTTTCACTTTGCCTCATTATCTTTCTTGTTTGAGAAATTAACCCATCCTTTCCAGGTTGACACATCACCCTGACCTAGATTAAACTGCCAACTGAGAGATACTGTAATACTGTCTATTATTGAAAATAATAAAACAAATGGAAGTTGTGTGGGATAGTGTGTTTTTAATTGTCAAAAAAGAGGCAGCAAAGGCAGCGCTGTTATGATGATAATATGTCCATATATTTACAACCCTTCAGTTCTCGACTGCACACAGCCTATAGTTTATCCGTCCTTTCTTTATCATCGCAGCATAGTAAATGCTTTGAACAGTGTGGAACAAAAAAGTGATGTAAAACAGAGGTCGGGCATAGGCAAAGCCACAAAAAAAAAAAAAAAGCACTGTAACCTCCTCAAAGTTGGGACTAAATACGAGCCGAAAGACTTCTCCGCTTTCGCTCGTCAGTCAGGCACACAACGCCCATCCTCATCGAGGGGAATTAAAAAAAAAAAAAAAAAAGAAAGAAGCAGTTTCCCTTTTGCCCTTACCGTCGAAGACCTTGAAAGGACGACGGCCACGACATCCTGGATTTCTTCAGCCCGGGTCGGTGCCCCGTGTCCACTGCGTAAGTCCGGTCCATGTTCCTCGGGTTGAGGTATCGCTCGGTGTCCGAAAAGCCTCTTTGTTTCACTCGGTCGTTCTTGCGCACTACGAGCGCGTGGTGGAACGGGGAGAGCGTCGCCTGGTTCTGCTGCCTCCACAGATGTTTGGGCGCCTTTGCACTCACGCCGGTTCCGCCGCCGGCGACCAAAGACGCCGTCCCCACTTTCCCGCAGGCGGGGTCCATCCTCCTCGCCACGTTACTTTTATAAATATTTGTTATAAAGAAATTTTACACTTAGGAAGCATTCAAATGTAATGGCCCCGGGAATGGGTGATGGGAGGGGATTGATAACACTGCGAGTTCAGGTGTTTTTTGAAAAAAAAAAAAAATATATATATATATATATAACCCTCGACGTATTTGAGACAACTTTTTATTTACTCTGGGTGCTTTACGTCCAGTTTGTTTTTTTGGAGCTCACGTTGTGAGTTTAACTCCATCAACTTTATCGACAACACCATGCACGAGCACAATGAACGGAGCCAAAATTGAATCCATTTACGCATGACGAGGTCGACTTCTATAATTGCAGTTTTGACGGGAAAAGTGTTCCTGACTACGAGGAGGAACTCCCTCAGTTGGTTTCCAAGCGCTCCCAGCTTTCTTCGTCCACGCCCATCTCTGCAAGGTGCTTCTCTTCCTGCGACAGTGCAAGGTGTTCAGTCCAGGACAGTCCAAACGAGGGGATAGTCTCCCCACAACGTGCAAACTTCTGTAAACCGTCGGGTTAACTTGATGCATAGAGTGCGTAAAAAAAAAAAAAAAAAAGGTCCAGACGTGACAACTGATCTTCCTTTCTCAAGTCCCCTGCAGGAACAAGCGGCGACGGGATATAGGGAACAGGCTAATACATTAAACATGAGGCACTCACCCAGAGCACCTCCCCCGAAATCCTTCCCTGAGTGAAAAGCAGGATGTGGGAGTGGGCAGACAGCCAGGTGGCCAAATCATATAACAACACTGAACCACTTTTATGACCCAACAGTCCAAATGAGATCCATCTCTCACAAAATATCCGTTTTTGTAGTGCTGGAGGAGTGGACATACACTGTGAAGAATTTACCAAATTAGTAACCTCTTTATAACGGCACACATTCAACACACTGCGGGTAAAATAATCTCACCTACACAGTAATCAATTAAGCTGGGAGCCATCACGGGTCGTGTGTCATCACAGGCAGTTGTGACGTCCACAGGGTACAGAGAAGAGCAAACATCCAGCCACCTTGGTAAGTCTCTCCTCCTCTCTTCCGTTTCCCATCATTTCCAGGGGAAAGGGGACTACTACTTACTTTCCTTCCTCTCCCTACACTTCCCTCAAAGCTCAAGCCCATTACTCTGGAAACTAACCATGTGGGGAATGTAATCTCTCCTGCTTTACCGGCAGAAATGTAATCTTCACAGAAAGAAGGTGACTGGAAGTTGAAGTGGCAGGTAAGTGTAATGGCGGCAGGAGCACACAGAGCAAAAGAGGAATACGAGCACAGGCATGCGATGCAGGCGCACATCCCACGTGTGTGGACTTGGAATTGGTCCACACTTATCTGGCAAAATTAACCATAATTCACTGCTTGGATGCTCGATGCTCAAATAACAACACGTGCTGCAGAACTGCACTCCTAAACAAGGTCATGCGGAAGGCGGTATCCCGACATGCAGTGGGAGTCACCTTCACCGAACGACACGCTGGCCACTTTTCATATCCACGCACCTTGCGTAATTTTTGTCACTGGATTTAATAACTTTGTAAACACAAAGCATCTGTCGATACATAAATCTGTCAGTGATCAATATAACGTGAGTGTTTAAAGCCATAAAATGCTTTTAATAAGCATGATTAAATATTCTTAGTGTATTCTATATGTAATTTTAGTTTTATTCCCTTGTGTGTGTTCTCTTATTATTATGTTGAATTAGACGGTTCGAAATAATGTGATAGTGACTCAGATAACTATAGTGCAGTCAATGATTCGTGATTCCACCTGACTGATTCAATAATGAACTAAAACAGAGCAGGTTATCAGCCTAGCTTGACTGATTCATCAAATTAAGTGCGCTCTTAGTCGCAACACAATTTTATAAAACTTCCGGAATATAATTACACTTGGCACAAGCCGGAAAACTATCTTTGTATAAGTGTTTCTACTTGTAGTGAAGAGGTAATGTCCGGGTGCCGCCTCAGGTTCCCTTACACATCGGAGAATGAACCCGATCAGTTCCACACAGTGAGCGGTACAGTGTTTTAATGAAGAAAGACAAAACAGTAGAGGTACTGGATTGGGATCAGGGGAGAAAAGTGAGATCCGTACATCTGTATATGTAATCTGCGCGTATTTGTGTGTGAAAACTTTCATTTCAGAACTCATCTCTGACATAACGCAAAAGGACTTGTTGGATGAAATCCCAAGTGCCTGGGAAATCAATATACTGATACCAATACTGTTAAGGACATCGGTTCCAGCTTTTGTCAGTTAATTTGTAACTTGACGGTTTGTTGTTTTATACTGTTAACATCTGCGGGTGTTCAGTTAGCTAATTTGTTGATCTGTCGGTAACGTGTTGTGCTCATCTCTGAGCCTTGTCTGTGATGCAATTTTAAAGTTAGCCTTAAAAAAAAAAAAAAAAAAAAAAATTTAAATAAAACAGTTGTGTGTATGTGAACAGAGCAACATTTCACCCACTATCTACCACTTTAATATTATTTATATACTTACGTACTTTCTTGGGACGTCTATCCGCCAGCAAAATCAGTATCTGTTTGTGTATTTTTTTTTTTTTTGGTACTAAGAGCTAGAAATGATGTCAAAATCTCTTGCCTTTCTCATACTGTAGATTCAACAAAAGCTTTCATACTGTTGGTAGATACTAGGTGTTCTCTAGTCACTGAGGACAGGCAAAAACAACTTCTCTGGTAGGCTACCGTTCAATGGGAAAAAAAACATTGTTTTGTTTTCACTAAATGAGAACAACTAATGGAAGCAGTGCGCTACTTCGTGCCACTTTTTGGCACTTCCATTAATACTGCAGTCAGTCTCATTTAGCTGCGTGCGAAGTTAATGTCACTAAATTCACTCAGCAGTTGCAGCTGGAGCAGTTTAAGTGGCACGTCTTCCATCCTTAAAGCTTCACAACTGTACGTCTCCTCCTCGCCGCTGTGCTGAATTATAGATGAATCGAGCCTGAAGCAAAGTTAAGATGTATGGCCTTTGTTAATACTCTTCTTATCACCTATTTTCCTCCCTGCAGTCCATTTATTTCCCTTTAATTGATCACACTTACGACGCTGTGTTATGAAAGCAGTCAGATTTGCTCGATGAGGGGTTTTAACATGATGAAACGTGACTCAGGGTTTAATGGATAAGCTTTTTTGGAGTCAGAAATGACTGAGTGGATTAAAATCAATAAACAGTTACATATTCACAGCCAAAAATGTTGTCAAGCACACGGTATATTACACAACAACACACTGTGATTTCATACTGGATTGTGTTTTGTTTTGTTTTTTAATAGTGCAGGCAGTAGTTTTGAAAAGGAAGATAATAAAAGTAATTGTGATTGTATATTGCCTATGATGATACACAGGTGCTTTTTTTTTTTTTTTTTTTTTAGCTTTAAAAACAATCTGAGAACATTATGCAATGTTGTAGTTATATTTTCAGGAGGAAGTTTGTTTTTTGTAGTTCACAGAATGTTCTTTTTAAAAGGCAGGATAACATTGTGTAAAAACATTCTCAAAATATTTGCGTTAACATTCTTAAAATGTTGTTCATAACATTGTCAGTACATTAGGCCCCAATTCTTCAAATGTTTTCAGTTTGTTTTTGAAATACACAGAGAATTGTATTATTTTTGTGCAGGATAACATTCACTTTAAAACATTATACAAATGTTTTGCGGTGACAATCAAAACATGTTTTAGAATGTTTTTACATGACGTTACACCTATTAAGAAGAACAAAAAAAATGTTTTAAGGATTTTCGAGCTGACATAATGGAGTACGTCACTGAAAAACATTCACAAACGAGCCTGGAGAGTCCACGTATTGACGGCTGCATACAGACTAGTGGGGTTAACCACTGTGCGTGTGCATTCAGAGTACATTCAGAGTGCTGGTAGAGGTGCGCATGGTCACCACACCACAAGTTAAGTTAATATAGCTGCCTTAAAAAAAAAAAAATGCATTAGTGTAGTTAAAAATGAATAAATAAACAGCGCCAGGAGACACAACACTGACACCGCGAGCCTCGCAATCTACTTGGTTAACTTAAATCGCTAGACGTAGATCGTCCTCGCTCACAAGGAGGCGGTTTGGCTCTGAAAAGACGGAGGTTGCTCACAAGATGGCAGTATGCAAACTATGTTGGCATTAAAAACAGCTGAAAAACAAACGGGTTTCATTATCTGTCGACTAACCACCGAAAATATGAAGAACAAAACAAAAACAAATCTTTGGGAGTCAACTATCCATGACAACAATACAACTCGCACGGGTGATTTCAGTGTTCAAATAAGAAATGTACCTTTTATTAATGTTATTACTAAACAACAATTATCACCCCATGTTGTATCACCACGCGCAAGCTAGTCCTATACAAGACTTTTATCATCAACAAAATCCCAGACAATATTGAGATATCATTTTTATTTTTTTTTGTCAATATTACACCTCCATTAGCTTTTCAATTTCTCCTTCAAGAAAAACAATAGAAAAGAAACAGCTATGACACCATTGAAAATAGCCAATACAAGCGTCTGAAGTAGTGGAGACTGTGACAGGCCTGTTTTGCCTTTTTACAAAGAATCACTCAGCCCACCTTTCAAACCGCAAACTCTTTGCCCAGCCTGCGTAGCACAATTGCCAAAGAGTGGTCAGTGGTGCACACTTGGGAATAGTTTGCTCTTTTCTGAAGTTCACGTAAAAGTTTGCTGACAATTATTCACAGAAGTCTCTGCTGTACATCTCATGTCTGACACTTTTTGACATTATCACAGTGCCATAATAAATTATTCAGTATTGACTGTTTCTCCAGTTTCTGTCAGTGATAAAGTTGATACCGTGTAGATGTGAGATGCTTTCAGCTGCAGACAAAAATGTCCAAAACAAAGAAAATAATATGCTGTATGTCTGAGAATGAACCTGCCCTTGATATTTAAGCAGGAATGCTGAAGAAGAGGGGGGGGGAAAATGTCAGTTCGACCGTGGATCGGAGCTGCTGTGAAAATTGCACTGCCTGCCTGAAAATGTCATTTAGAACTGACAGCAGCTTTTCTTGTGTCTCTGTAAAGACGTCTACAAGTCAATAACACTTTTGTCTTGTCTAGTTTGTTCTCAACACCAAATAACATATTCTCAAATTAAAGCCACAATAACAAGCACGGGTCTCGTTAGTAAGCTGTACTTCACTGCTCATCTATCTAGTGTTCATTCCTTCTGAGAGACAGTGAACGTTATCCTCAAAAAAAAAAAAAGAGAAAGATGGAAAGTAAAAAAAAGAGTAAGAAAGGGGGAAATTAGAAAGCTGATCCATTTTCTTTGTCATATGGCACAAGCTGATCCATTGAACAGTGTTATGCAAGTAGCACGATGGGTATGAGTGTCATAAAGAGCCTTTTAAAGCATGCCATTGTGATCAAAGGCAAGTCAGAGGAGCACCACTTTCCCTTGGGTTGATGCAGGATTCTGTCACGTTTCCATGTCCGATAATAACTCGGGACAAAAGGAATTTTTCTGACGGATACGTTTGACTACTGAATTTATATGCCACTTCAAACTGGTTATGTCTCATTCCCCAAGTCAAATTATGACTTCTCCATTGGCTCACAATCTCTGATACAGAATGCTGTTTGGCACATTTGTTTCTGTTCACCTCAGAGAACCGAGCTGGATGGAGACTCGGTGTCTGTTTTTGCCAAACCTCATTTCATCTAAATGGCTCCGAAACATTCTCCAGCATTCTCTGGAGAGGGCGTGCTTCTTCTCTCAGCAGTTGTAGCTGTGCTTGGAGAGACTCGCACAATCTCCAGGTACGGAGAGACAGTGAGTCGACACTGTTGGTGTCATTCATTTGTCATACATTTGTTATTAAACTCTGAGAATAATAAATGCTACCGCTTCTCTAAAACTGAGAGTTTAAGGTCTACAGCCTGGATGATATGTTAAACGAAATGTCACACAAACGCTTACATCATTATGGCTAGAAAACCAATTAAATATATATATATGGTGACTGTGTACTGTACATTAGACTAATCAAATCCACACAGCAAAACGTTGTATTCTTTGTAACAAGAATGGACAGATTTTAGCTGTAGTTTTCTGTGAGAGTTTTCTCTTAACTTATTATTATGTTTCAGTTTACGGTTTAGTGAGGGACATGGTGACCAACAGAAACGTATTAGGCTTTGATATTTTATGAGTCAACCTCTTTAAAAGCATGGAGCCAGAAAGGAAGAGCTTAAATACAAATGGTTTCTGTGTTTTTCGACCACATAGCAAGCATATTTTCCGTCACTGCCAACCAATTTCCAAATCATGCCGTATTTGATTTCTTTTCAGGCTGCGTTTGGTTTCTCATTACTTCACTAAAATACAAAACTCAATTTGAAGAGACTTGAAAGTTACATGGGTTGGGTAATCTATCATAATAAAAAATTCTGCCGTGTGTATTTCTATTTTCTGTTTAAAAATGAGTTCTTTTTAGGTAAAGTTGGGATAGAGTGTCAGCAGAAAACAGGGACTGATCTGAAAGCCGTCTTTGTTCTTATGTTAAGTATGGACAGCATTGCAAGGTGCGTTGGTTGTGATGAATTTCATCTTTCAAGCTAGTTTTAGGTTTATTTTACATTGCATTGACATGAACTGAGACAAATGTACAAAATCTGAGTGAGCGGCAGGCTTCGGCAAATGGCTGCAATCGTGTACACCAGACACAGGGCGGCTGTGACTCAAATTGTGGAGCATGTTGCCCATTAATCGTAAGGTTAGCGGTTCAATCCTCAGTTGTGCTGTGTGTATAAATAGGTGAATGAAAAGCAAATGTTTAAACACGTTGGGTTCAGCCTGTAAATACAGTGACAGGTACTTAGTGTGTGTCTGCTTCAGCTTCTTTAAACAGTTACTGCTGATCCATCAAACCACTCCACCTGTCTCACTCATAACTCTCATAATCCAATGAATAAATAGACACACACACACACACACACACACACACAACACACACACACACACACACACACACACACACACACACACAGTCCTACCTGATAGTGTCAGCAGAGGTGATGGCGATGAGTGGCGGAGTACGTAGTGGCAGTGTCGTGGGCCGTGGTGGAACTGTGACAGTGTCTGGCTCCGGCTTACGCTCATAGTAGTACTGCTCTGCCTGTCTGAAGGCCAGAGGGGGCAACTGGATCGTCCGGCAAGAAAGCCTCCTCACCATGAAGGGCTCAAAGCACAGGACGGGCCCTGGCTCTGGGGAGTCGGATGAATCATTGGACAGCTAGAGGAAGACGAAAGAAGGCAAGGTGAATTCTGAACTCAAGGAAGAGGTACATCAGATTAGACTCAGAATAAGAAAGCATTTAGAGATTCTTCACAGAAGACAGAAAATATCCAAACAGTGATGAGAACAGGAGATCAGAAACAGGACTGACATTAGAGAGAGTTTGTGGTCATACTAGTAGCTCGGTGTAACAATAATATGCTAAATAGAAAGAGTTCCCCTTTGGATTGTTTAAGGATCTTGTTGGATTTCCATATGAATAACACGCTGCGGCTCGCTCCAATGAGGCTCAAAAGTAAGCCAGTAAACCACGAAAGCAGGGGTCTTCAACAGGGGGTCCGCGACCCCTAGGGGGTCCGCAGAGTTACTGCAGGGGGGCGTGAAATTTTTAGGTTGATTAGACAATTTTTCATATTTTTTTTATATTTTCTTCCCCCATTTTTTCCCCCACAAATTTAAATGTCTTTAAATGCACATTAACATGAATCCAACACGTTGTAGCGAATGGATAAATGGAGGCAGAAGATGTTTATCTTTCAGTCAGAAATGCACACATTCAGCGACACACAGGAGCTCTCTCAAGCTGGACACCGGTTCACTCGCAGCGCGAGACTAGCCTGGACATGTCCCTCCAAGCCTCCTGCACTCCTCCAGTTTAATATAAAACACAATTTTATACAATATATATAGTAGGGGGCCCCTGCTCCATCTCTCTATCAGTTTGGGGGTCCTTGGCCTGAAAAACGCTGAAGACCCCTGCACTAAAGCAAACATGCTTGTTGCTGTATAGTGTTTACTTGATGTAAATTATCTGTTTATATGAACAACAGACCTTTTTCAAACAAGACATTTTGGCTTGTCACAGCAGGCAAAACAGGTGTATTCATGATTGCCGTGTTCCACTTTTTAAACTTGTTTTGGTTTATAATGTTCAGTCCAATCCTCACTCATGTTACGTTTGATAAAGGACCCTCCGATATTTGTTTTTCGTAGTTAATGAATGAATGAATTTTTGCTTTATTAACCTGGATTTGTCGTGCCTCTCTGCCTGAGTCTCTATCACAGTTTGCGAAACTTTTTTTTTTTTCTACACAAAGATATTAGTCTTTGTTCAGCCTACTAGCCCAAATCCTTTTTTTTTTGGTCATAATTGTTTACATTCTGGCCAGCAAAAAAAAAAAAACAACATTAATTGGTTAATCCGATCCAAACCACATTTTGAGGTGGTTTGAAATGTGGTTCATATCTGATTTATACATATGCATCTCAGTCTGGATGCTCTGGTGGCTCAGATCAGATTTCTTGTGTCACTTGCAATGTGACACACAATGGCGACAGGCTACGCTACCACTATTAGAGAGTGGAGATTATGAAATATAAAGAGTCAAGTAAGAAGGATTAAATACAATGAGAAAAGTCACTCACTTGAGAAAAAGGGGAAGCCCAAAGTGAAAATGACACAGCACACTGGGTTAGGAAAGGGGGGGTATCGAATGATAAGAAGTTCAGCAGGGGGCTGGAGTCATCTGATAGCTGAGACTGTGTACATCTGAGGTGAGAGCATATAGTGAGAGGACAGAAAGCCATTCTGCAGTGCCAAGTTAACCTGGAAGCAACACATCAGGTGGTCAATGTGCCATTAAGTGTTTATCAGAAAAGTTGATTGTGCTGCGGTGATGGCAGCAGAAGAGCCTTTCCTTTAAAAACAGCACCGCTTCAAGGCAATGTCTTCTACATTATCCTCTAACGTCTTCTAAACGTTCACACCTGAAGCCTCAGTGGCAGACAGTTATCCCTTTTTAAGAATGACCAAACAAATACTTTATGCAAAATACTTTGAATACACAAACTGCTATTTTGCTTCCTTTGAGGCTATTTTTCTGCTCTTACTGAACACAAAGTCTGTTGAACAGCAGATAGAAAAAGTTCAATTATGTGCTGGGTTGTTTTTTTTTGTACACTGTCCTTATAGGTACGGCAAGGAGGTAATCAGTTATTTGTGTATTGAGTGGGTCCAGGACGATCTTTGATTCAGGACACACTTGAGTACACAAGCACACACATATGGAGTGAGCTGGTGAGACAGCATGATAAATTGAGGCTGATTCTGTGCCATTAATCTTACTGTAAACCACTAGGAGTTTTTGTTCTGCATGAATAAACAAGGCCTCTCGGTCAAAGTAAGGGTCAGCCATTAACATTTACATTCCGCGCAGCTCTTATACGGGCGATCACCTCTACATTATAGACTTGTTCAATGAGTATAGCTATAGGGTCTCCCACTTCTACATACAAGACAGAGAGACAGATAGGACAGTTAAAAGCCCTGAGGTGCCTGAGCATCACGTTAAGAGGTAAGAGGTCTGATGAAAAACACAAATTGCTCTTGGTCTCTTTTGAAGACAGTGTACATACTCTGTTGCCGGGGCAACCAGTACTCCTGAGCTGGAAAGATACTTTATGTTCATTTGTGGTATTTTCATTAAACATGACTTCATTGGGAACATGCTTTATGTGAGTACAACACAAACTAACATAATAAAGCTCTTAAAAATGTAATTTAGACGTCGATTATTAGCCACAAAATTAGCTATTGTTGAAGGACTCTTATTCACTGACTTTGTACATCTGATGTGGACCTGGTGCACCTGGCCCTCGGGGTCTGAGATCTCAGGCAGATGCCTACTTTTCTAGTCAGCAATTCAGCCTTACTTAGTCCAGCGACAACAGCAAGCTGAAATAAAAATCTGTTTTTCTTCTTTTGCCCGACTGAGTGTGCATTGCAGAATTTCATACACTATTGATTTCCTGTGCTCAATGGTGCATGCATGGCCTGGGGCAACCTGCTGCATAAAAACACCTGTTCGGCTTCCAACTGCAAACAAATGGATTATCTTGGCAGTTAGCACAATACGCTGCCCCGTACAGCATTATATGTCTCTATTAGCCCAGAGGAACTTCTCGAAGCGCTGACCTGTGTGTGCATGTGGATACTTTTTTGTTCTCCCCTCTCCACACTTTGTCGTGACTGTTCTGCATCACCCTCCATTGTATAGCTGAACCATTTCACCCCTCTACCCGTCCACCCCTGCATCAATCAAGATGCCAATCTTCATCCATGAAGCCATTGAGCCTTTCATTCCGACATAATTACCAATATTAGACTCTTTGCAAACGGTGGCTTACAGAGGGGAATGGGGGAGCCGACATTATTAACCCTCACTTTTCAGCAGGCTGAAGATAAAGCGGGTGGATAATTAATCTGATGAGTCAATGAGGTTCAGTCGGTGTTATCTGTAAACACCTCTGACAGTATTTTCAGAGACGACCACAATTTATCAATGAGCCTATTGTTCTTTCTTACCGTGATATAGGGCACTGATAGGTCATGCATTTTAGCCCTAATGAGTCGCTCTCTGAAAGGTTAATACACCTAAATTCATTATGGTTTTCCTCTCTGTTTTGTGCCCAATTTTCTGTTGATATACATTCTCTAGTAAAAATGAAATAAGATATTCACAGTAAAAAAAAAAAAAAAAAGAGCTGCTAAATAACCGTTTGTCAATGAGAAAAGTTTTAGTCGTCATTAGTCGTTTTGTCGCAGTTGGAAAGAAAAGCTCAAACTGCGCCTTGTAAGAGACTTTATTATTAAATAAGAAACATTTGTCACAAGCTGATCTTTCCCCTTTAGGAAGGTGGCCTTGTGGGTAACCTGGGGGTGACGTCGGGCCAGGGAGATGTAAGGTTAACAGCACATAGCCACAGTCACTGTGACGTGCACACCGACAGCTATGATTAAGTTACTCGAATCAGTCATAAAGTGTCCAGATAAGCCCAACCGTCAGTATAACAGCTCTACAAATATTTTTTTTATTTTTTTTTTATTGTGTTTGCTGACCCAGAAAACAAAATAAAGGCCCGGTTCAGACAATGCCACCAGTGTGCTGGCCTCTCCTCATCACTGCAGAGTTGGTCTGGACAGTAAAGGCTAGTTACCAAACACACACCAAAGGGTGCGTGTTCTCTGATGCCCTGGTCGTCACTAATCTGTTAGCCTCGAGACAGATACCGTTAAGCTAAGATACAGTGTTTTGAAATAAATCAACAAAATGTTCAGTCTCCTCGGCTGCTTTCGTCGTTAACAGGCGGCTCGCTTCATGTGTGACTGTAAAAGTTATTTTACAAGTGAAAGCTCATGTTAACAGTCTTGCCTCTGTAAGGTAGCACAATGCTAACAATGATTAAAAGAAAACTCTGACCTGAAACTTAAACGGTTTTCTAATGCACGAAAAAAAAAAATTCTTGACTAGACACATATTATTATACGAGGAG
Organism: Brachyistius frenatus; assembly: GCF_029030835.1. NCBI lineage: Eukaryota > Metazoa > Chordata > Actinopteri > Embiotocidae > Brachyistius > Brachyistius frenatus. The sequence goes on from NW_027210629.1 coordinate 2,649,234, forward strand.
ACTCTTCAGTCGAGGGCAGACTAACAAAAATGTACCAAAAAGAGTGCTCCCATTCATCTTGAACAATAAATCTACCAAATGTTTATTAAGAGAAATTGTTGAAAGTAAAGGCTTCAAATTTCAATTTGTGTTCTTTTGTGGTTTTTGCTACATGTATAAAGTACAATATAATAAAGGAATAAGCAAATTATAAATTGACAAAAAAAAACATGGAAGGCATGTGAAAGTGCCATTAAAAGACCATGAGACGTGGGGCAAAAAGAAACTGCTGAGGGTATGAATGTTGGCAGCGTGCCTCTGTGTGTGTGTGTGTGTGTGTGTGTGTGTGTGTGTGTGTGTGTGTGTGTGTGTGTGTGTGTGTGTGTGTGTGTGTGTGTGTGTGTGTGTGTGTGTGTGTGTGTGTGTGTGTGTGTTCCCACTGTACTGTGATTATGCACACAGTCCTTCATTTTCACTCACTTGTGCTGTCTCTCTTCTAACGCTTGAAGTGGCTCTTTATGATAAGTGGAATCAGTGAAAGGTTAATTAGTCTGCTGTGACTGTCCTGTGCTCCCTTCGCACTTTATATGCCAATCCACTGGTGGTCAAGTCGAACTGTTTGTGTGTGATTTTAGGAAATCAATATATGGGTTTCTGGTAAAAGGCCAACATGTGGCGACTTTTTTTTCGTAACATTCTATTTTGTTAGAGAATCTCAGTTCAATTAAGGACGACATTGTGTGTGAGTTTACTATCAAACCAAACTGAAACGGAGGGTTTCAGTAAATGGTTAACATTGACCATTCACTAAACCCGCCCCCTCAGTTACACGTGTCAAGCTTTCAGTTCTTGCATGGCAGATATGAACATAACGATGATAACAGAGGCGGGCGGCAGGTTTGCACACAATTCATAGTCATTTTTAAACAATGGGACACAAACAGACGGGAGCGTTTTCTCACGTGCAGCTGAAAGGTGACTGTCAATTTTGCTGGCTGGAACAGATGCTTTCATTGACAGACTTTATCAGATTAGTTGTTGGCGTTCTACCTCGCCACTGAAGTAATGCTTGGTTACTATTGTGGGCTGTAAACCTCGGGTTCATTTTGAAACTATTGGAGAACCCTGAAACCAATCGGCATTGACCACCGTGTTATATTTTGCGCCAAAACTAACAGAATTTAGCGTAGCTGACTAGACACCCAAACATCGTTGTACAATCGGTAAATGGTAAACTGTTCCAATCTTGGCATTAGTGATTTCAGCGGGTTGTACATTGGTCTCAAATTGGGGAGGGAGGCTGTAGCTCAGTCGGTAGACCGGGTTGCACACCAATCGGAAGGTTGGTGGCTCGGTCCCCAGCTCCCCCTGCCCACACGCCCAAGTGTCCCCGAGCAAGATGCCGAACCCTAAATTGCTCCCGATGGTGTACCATCGGTATGTTGTAAGTCGCTTTGGATAAAAGCGTCAGCTAAATGAAATGTAATGTAATGTTTAGCAAATGAAAGAAAAAAAATGTCATACCTAATCAGCATTCCTTCAGAGATGGATTTCATGGCGTGGACGGAAGGACACTTCAGGTCTTTAAGTGAGCCTTGTGACACAGTGATATCCTCTAATTTCACAATGAAAAAGTACGTAATTCCCCTAATTTGGTTTAGGTGGGTGAGGGAGTAGAAAAGTCAATGCAAAATGGGTCATGGTCTGACTTGAGCTTACATGTGTTTGCACGGCCCTGTGAGGAAATCTGACAGAAGAGTGTTGCTGTGAGGACAGACAAGTAGAACCGTGGTCGATAAAAAGTTTGTTTTAAGCACTCTGAGGATACTTTAATCACATCAGCACATCAGTATGTATTACCACTTGATATATCTGTAAAACAGGTATTGGGGGGGGAGGGGCAACCAACATACAGCAGTGGAGAAAACAGCTCACACTGTGCTTTGATTTATCCTTATAAAATGAGAGTGATTAATAATTAACGTCAGTTGGAATTTATTTGAGAAAAAGAACAAATAATTCACTCCCTCTTCTGCCAGGGTGTTGCAGCCATTAATGAAGACTCGAGATTCGAGGCTTCTTAGATACGTGTCGGTTCAATAGTGGCTCTATTTAGGTATTTTTTTTCCAATTCGAACTCATTTATTTTTGTCATGCCTGAGAGGTGGACACATTTTCATCATTTCATGACGTTGCCTTCGCGCTAATTCAGTCCTTTTCTTGTCTTCTCCAACCACTTAAGTGATTAAGCCAGATGATATGAACTCCTTTTCACTGTTCCACGTTTTTAATGGCCCTCAAACATTAGACATCCCGGTTTACCATCAAGTTCCATTTCCAAGCCACATCACTGGGGATCAAACTGTAACACGTGGGGGGGGATCTTTTAGAGCTACTCCACACTCATGTGCATGACTTGTGAATTAATGTATGACAATTAGACAGCAAACAGGAACCCATCCCTTTTTCATAAACTGAATTTTTCATTAGCACCTTTTTTTTTTCTGTTGACCTTTTGAGAGATTAGGATGGCACCAAAAATCCTAAGGGGTTGCTTGGCTTTAAAATTTCTCTACGACTACACAGTGGAAACAGTAAAAACAGCATCTGGACAAGACCTCAGTCCTCCACTTCTTTTCGCGTGATATCAATTATGCACATATAGAAATCATTTCAGAGGAAAAATAGAAGTACACACGGAGAGCACAGACCTTCATCAATGCCAATAGCCCACTCTTCTATGATATGCAAACCTGCACCTGCAACCACTACATATGCCTGCATACATTTCCAAACCTATTATAATGATAGGTTATAACCTATCAAAAGGTCTAGATAAGGTCAAAATAGGGTTTGGATAAGGTTTACATAAAGTCTAGATTAGGTCCGGATAAGGTCTAAATTAGGTCCAGATAAAGTCTAAATTAGGTCCAGATAAAGTCTAAATTAGGTACGGATAAGGTCAAGATAAGCTCTATGAAACTATGCATAATGTTGTTAATCATCAGTATGCACTACTCAATAGTGGTGCAGCTTTTCTTTACCTTTCTGCAGAGTGTCTGAGCGCTACCTGAGGCAAGCCGAGATGTGTTCCCTCACTTCCCTTTCTTAGAAAATATGTGATCCCCTTTCAGTTTCTGATTACAGTATATTAATAGATGCTACATCATTTCACATTCAAAGACTAAAGAAAATTATCTAGGATGTGATAATTTCAAGAAGTTGCTGTCAAGGGCCTCTAACACCTCATAATCTCAGCAGACTGGTTTTGCTATAAGATACTTAACAAAATGGCTGTGATCATGAAATGCTTCTAGGGTAAGATTAAAATACAGAAACACACTATTATAATTTCAAGCCAGGAGGGCAGTCTGCATTTCATCATCAGTACCATCATTTATCTCTCTCCTCTCAATTCAGCAATTGATTTGATCAAAGAATAATTTTTAAATGGATTCTGGGCAAGGAGAAAAGTGAAAAGAAGTTAACAATAAAGAAGAGAGGGATAGAGAGGAGATGAAAAATAAGATTGCTATTGGAGGAGATGCAGTAAATCACCTGGTTGAAAAAACAATTTAGTCCTCCATTTATCTCACAGTAAAGGCAGCTGTCAGCGTTCTGGAAGCCAACACAAGATTCTAAACAAAGCAGCGAGAAGGAGGTTTTATCTACAGGCTCATTTTATTGATTAGCTCCTTTTCTGCCTCCTTGGCCTCCTCTGCCTGAGTAGCCCCCACTCTTAAGACTATACAAGCTGATTTAGGAAAATGTGATATCCATGGCTTTGCTTGGTATATGGTATTTTAGTAGAAAGGTCGCTGAAACAATACAGGTTTCTCTTTCACTCCATGGTGAGAGTCACCGGTATTTACGACCAGTGTGTTGTTTTTACTGCTTGATCTAATGGTTCATGTAGCTGTAAAACACAGCATCCTGTAGGGTAATAAAAATGAACTCATCCTCCACACCACTGCGCTCAGAGCTTCACAGCATGTGCTACGGCCAGAGAATAAAGAATTTTGGAATATTCTACTCTCTTTTTGCCTCGGCTCATCCACTTTTGAGTCAGTACATGGTTTCCATACATTGGGAAATGTGTTGAGAGATAATATACTCTATTATTTAAAAAAAAAAAAAATCTTCATTATTTATGTATATATAAAACACATTTCCTATGAATATAAAAAGGGCCCGCACAAGAAAAAAAACAAAAGAAAAAAACATACAGGAACTCCTTTTAGACATGGACAACAGTAACTTTACCACATGTGTGTTGCACTTCTTTTTAATGACTACATGCTGGTTTTTTTTGTTGTTGTTTTTTATTGCACACCATGTACAACAGAGAAGTTATTAATAAAAGTGGTAGTAAATAGTTTAAATCTTCAGGAATTGATTCTACATCGATCATCACAAAACATCCACATCTTCACACATTTACTGTGAAATCTGAAATACAGTGTGAAATAGGCTGCAGCTGCACCACATGTGGCACTCATGGTACATTCAGACATGCTTCCTGCTTTCCATACCTTCAGTTGAGGGGGGGCTATCAAAACGCCTCCTTGCCTCTGCTGCTGCTCGTACTATGTTATGCAAATCGTGATTCTATTCCAAGACATTCGCAGCACGCATAAAGCCATGAAATTCTCCCTCCCCTTTTTCTATCTCAAGAAAATATGATATTACATTTCTGTTTATATTTACATCACTGCTGGGGCTGCTTAATTTGAATAATACTGTATGTGGCACTGCATGTATTTGACCAAATGCATATGTTTTTAACAAGGTTGCAAAAGGTCAGATTTTGCCGCATGATTGCATTATACTGCAGGCTAACGGCAAAACAAACACAAAGGACACGACGGAGGTATATTCTCTTGTTCCCTATTTATCACAGCTCCAGCAGAAGTAAGAAAAATGAGACGTGAGAAAAGATTAGAGAGAAAAGTAGACAGACAGGTGATAAAGAAGCAACCGCAGTGTTCTGATGTGTCACATTGGAGGTGAGGGAGATGAATCAATTTGTTTCAAAGAGCCCCTATCTAGGAGCCTGAGGCGGGAGAACAAATGTCTAGCAGGGACGAGACCTGGAGTCTTCCTCGGCTGCACTGGGCCGTGCACAGCGAAATGAGATGAAATACCTTGGAAGTGCCCCAAACCTACAAGGAAGGGGAAACTTTGCAGCAAATGCAGAAGGAAACGCTCGACAACACTGATAGCTGGTTCCTTAAAACTCATAACCCACTTTCTGTATTTTCCCTCATCTGGGCAAAGGGTCAGGGTCACAGCAGTGCAATATGGAGACATAAAGTGGAGTCCAATCGTGGTGTTTTCCAATAAAGCTGTTCTGAAGATAAAGCAATAGTGTCTAGATTGTTTTGTAAGAGGAAAACATGCAGCATGCGTCATCCATGAATTGAATCCATGCGAACTTTGACATGAACCAGGTAGCAGATTCATCATCCCATGCAACCTCGTAGTCGACCTGCCCTGGCGGAGTTTACACACCATTCTTCATGCATCAACTCCACATCCAGAACTAGCACACTGCCAAACATCTTATGCAAGATTAATCACACTTTAAACGCGGTCAACAGGCTGTGAAATGAGAACGGTGAGAGGGTGGTGTTGTTTCTTTACACACGGTGTGGAAGACCACATAAATATCAAGCCCGCCTAACTCACTGCGTGAGGACGATAACGGTACATTTAAGTGCAGGCTCTGCATAGACAAGAGAAAAGGTTCCCAGAACCTGAAAAGTACCTGGAGACCAGATAGATAAAACAAATTTGCCCGTCAAGTTTTGGCAGGCTTGAGAGGAAAAACAGATACAATTTCCCTGAGTGCCCGTGTCTGTCCCTAATCTAATAACATGTTACAAATATGCAGTATATTGCTCCACGTACTCATAAATAAATAAACATCGTAGATAAGCAGGGGCTCAAAAACAATTAACATTGTTTTCACTCGGCCAGATAAAGCAGTGATAATAAGACTGCAATTATCAGGTTTATCAGATCAATGACCTCTGCTGTGTATAATGCAGCAAAATGTTCATTTCAGTGAAAAATTAGTTAAGAAGAAAGACAAAGCACCCTTCCTCCTTTAGCTGAGATATTAAAAACAGTCTGATTCCTGTTGTAGATAACTGGTACCTATGTTCAATGAGTCTCGTAAATGACGTTGAAGTCAAGTGCTCGTTTTAAAAATGTGGTTTGAATAATGGCGACAGCGGTAGAGCTGCAGGAGGAAATGCGCACAGTTGTATTAAAGCTGGCCTCTGTCTCCTGTCAATGGATTTTGTCTTTCCTTCTGCTTCCCCTTTTCCCTCCTGCTCAGTGTCAGATGTTTAGTTTTTTTTTGACAATGGTATTTGCAGTAAATGTAGTTCTTTTCCAGCATTGGCTAACTGAATTGGAAGCGCAGCTCCACCCTATAGAAAACAACCTGTTAGTTTTGGTAGCTAACTTTCTCCAAAAGACTCCTCTAGCTCCGCTGTCACAAGGACCGACGCAGGAGATCGTTCCTGCCCACTGCAATAAGACTATACAATTTATCACCTCTGGTCAAATCCATCACCGAACAATAATACCGTTGGTTGTGTGTTTGCTGCTTAAATCTTTGCACTATTGTTTAGTTCGTTTATTTTAATATTATTCTATTTTATTGTATATATTGTGCATTTTCATATTTAATATTTTTTACTCTGTTATTTTTATTTCTTTACCTGTGTCTATAATGCTGCTGTTATGAAAAACAAATTCCCCTTGTGGGATTAATAAAGTAACTATCTATCTATCTATCTAGTCAGACCCAAGTAGCCGGTGCAGGCAAACCCAACAAAACCCCTGTTAACTGTCCCTCGGCAGGTTTAGAGTGGCTGTGAAGCCAGGCCTGTCTGGACGACAGTATGAAGGAAGCATAGGCCTAAACAGAAGCTTGTGTAACCGGCCGAGACAGATGGAAGTCCATCTCTATGTCTGGTTCCGTCTAAGGGTTTCTTCTCATCTAGTTTTTCCCGTCATTTTTCCTTTTTGGGGTTCTCTCAATAATATTGTAAGTCCTTCACCTTCCTATGCAACGTGTGCTAAGATGATTTATGTTGTGATTTGGCGCTGTATAAATAGAATGGAATTGAACTGAAAAATCCATTAGACCGAAGTTCAATCGTGAGAAAACGTGAATTCATATCCCAATCCACATTCACTGGTACCAGTAATCCTCTGGGATGCAAATGTAAGTGCTCAAACTAAATACAGCAAGCAGTCGTGATGGCGCACTCAGGGTCAGTGGTTTCATTGGGGGGGGGGAATCGGAACCGGTACAAGAGCAGAAATGTGGTGCCTCATCAGGGCAACGTGTTTTGACATCATGAAAAGGTTTTGAAATACATCCAGACATATATTGGGGTTGCAGGTGCAGATTTGCATATAATAAGCAAGTACTATTGGCCCTGGCAGAGGTGTACGCTCTCTGAGTGCCCTTCTATTTTCATTATATTGTTGTCCATGTTCTTAATTTCATCTCCTACCATTGTCTCTTGTCCTGCTCATCCTTCAGTAACTTTTTTGCTTTTGTAATTATATTCCCCTCCTCTGATCCAGCTCAATCTAATTTCCCTGCTCTTTTCATTAAATATCTTGTCATCCCCTTCCCCTCTCCTCAGCCTGCCAGCCATCACCTGTAGGTGCTGTGTGTCAACCAGCTTTAACAGTAAGTAATGTGATTTTAAGTCCTCAAACCATTCAAGCCGAATCAAAAGCTGCCTCCTCCTCCCTTTAAGCACTCTTTCGCGTGCACTACATCTCTAACCATCAGCTTTACCATCTCCCTCTGTCCCTTCACCTCCCTCAAAACCCGTTCAACTTATCCTCAAAACAAACACATGGTCGGGATGCTCCCCTGCTGGACTCTAATTGGTGATCAAAATGGGTACGGGAAGGAGACGGAGCAGCGTTTGGCCCACTTCTATTCCCTCGTCACATTCGCAGGGCTACAGTCACATCTGCGTAACCATGGTGATGCTGATAAGGTGACTCATGACTATTCATCAATGGCCCTGCCTGATTGGACAGCCCCTTCCCGAGAGCCTTGCGAAACGTATTCATCAGCGCAGCCCGTGTCCCCACTCCACCTGAATATGGCCCTCAGGATGATGAGAGATAATCGCTGCCGCTGTCTGTTTGTTTTTTACATTCACTTCTAGTCTTAACCTCACCTCCCACCTCTCCTCTCTAATTACCTGTTCTCTCTTGATGTCCCACCCATTCTCTCCCAACACTCGTCTCTCCCCTGTAACCCATTGACCTACTCCTTTCACTCTATCTTAATTGATGAAGACAATCAAAGGCACATCTGACATGCACTACTGCTCATTTTGCCATATCCACTACTGCTACCTGGTTACATATCTCGCACGTATCTCAGTTAACATTTTCAGTGTTTTCCCACTACTAACAAAGGGGGGGGGGTAACAATTCAATATATATATTTTTAGAACAGTTTTACAGACCCCTCAGGAGACACAACATGTAAATCATCAATCAGCTTCTGTTCCATTAGAAGTGGTTTCATTCCACTTCAAAGGTTATTTTCTCCGATTGCTGAGCGGATTAAAATAACCCTTTATATTTATCCAACTCTTTATAGTATTGTGCCAATGGGACTACATTCTTTTTGTTTTAATGCATGTCAATCAGTTAAGTTATGTTAATCAGTCTGAACAGCCCATCTTGCAGGCAACCATGTCTTTGGATGTGTTTTCAATGGTGACCTCTGGCTTTATTTTTTTTCCCCCATGGAAGACACAAACAATTTAAGAGCATGGACGTCATGTTCATATAGAAATACCCATTCAATAGGGAAATACTTGCCAAGTGCATTTATATTCCACAGAATTGCATTTGAGCTGTAGAATAATATACAATACACGCCTAATAATAAAGTACTGTACACACCAAGACAGATAGGGATGTGTGGGAACCTGTTAGCTATAATACCATTTTGACATTCCTGTCTCATCTTTCACAATGATTCACATAGAAATGTAAAGCATGTTTTAAATTAACAGCAGGAAAGGAAGGATTTTTTTTTTTTTTCTTTGTTGAAATCTGTCATCTGCATGTTAGCTTTTCTCCTCACTGGAATCTCTATCTGCACTTTCAATTTATTTCCTCTCGCATGTCATCCCAAAACTGGTGGAGCGACACCACGTTTGAACCTCAACTCAGGGTCAACGGCCAGAGATTATGATTGAATATCTTATTCACGCATGGGACGATAAGTTTGTCAGTGTCTGCCGCTGCTCTATCCAAACTCCTTCTCTAGCTGAACACAGCAACTCCGACCTCTCTTGTTTGGTTGGATTTCCAGGAACCTTCCGATGACATCCAGACAGATAGTGGTGGGTGACAGACAGCTTGCACACAACTGTGACAACATCAAGTGAGAGCACAGATACAGTCGGTTTCGATGGCCATGTCGCTGTTGTGGGGGATGGGTGACGAAGAAGATATGCAATGAAATCGACTTACTTGTTTTGAGCCTCCTGTACAGTTTGCGTGATACGGTGCTATAAATACTTCAGCTGCAATGATTTTACACTCGATAGCGAAAAGATCATTCAAAATATTTGTTATGTAAAGATGAAAGACAAAACTTATAAATAATACAAATACAAGAGGGAAAAAAAAAACTAGCGTTCACTTACACTGTCCCGCTGGCTGTCGTCCCTGGACCGGTCATTCTTTTGCATGATGCAGGCCACCTCTGGCAGGCCTCCGTCACACACTTAATCAGCTCGGGGAGTGGGGGCTAAAAAACAATAAAAAGAAAATGGGAAAAAACATTTGTACGCATCCGCATTCATTCTTAACCTGGTAAAGTAAAAGTTTAGCTTTAAAAACGTATAGTTACTACCTGTAAAGGAAAAAAAACACAACAAACAACTATCTGTGAATAATTTATATGCACAGGATGGAGTTTTTTTTAATTTGTTGTTTATTATTATCAAGTTAGATAGCAGTATTTCGACAAGCTGAGGCTCTTCCACCTCACAGGGGCTTTGTGGTCTGAGAAGATGAAAGCTTTGATCTCCTAGACAACCAGGCACTTGTGTGTACATGTGTATGTATGTGTATGTGGCGTGACTGGGGAACATAATGCATCTCACTGTTGATGAGAAAGGAGACATGCTGGGATCCACTGGGCTATTAGAATGCATTAGAGTGCAACAGGCAAAAGGTCAGTGAATTATCAGCCAGAGTTACACAACCCTATTCTGTTTACCGAGCCTAATAACCCAGAGTTTACATCTGCCTCTTTCTTTCTGTTTCACACAAACTTATCCAATACCAATTGTGCTGAAATGGGTGTCCAAAGCCATTCACCTGCTGTCGAACTTCAAAGAAATAAATAATACATTTCCGGTGGTTTGATTGGTGGATAAAGGGAGTCCATTTGTGTTTTAGCATTCTGGTCACTTCCTGTTGTTATCAACCTGCTAAGAGGCATCGGGAGGGTAAGCAGGTGACTATGGAATCCTTATTTTGCTCTTCTTTTTATAACTCCAACCGGTCCTGTATATATATATATATATATATATATATCAAGTTTTGTGTAAATGAATATGTGCTGTTCCTGAATAATATTTTCCCTACAGCAACTTCCTTTGTCTGTAATCCACAGCAATACCCAGGAAAAACTTGTGGGTTTTTTTCAGACCATAAAGCAACACATCGCCTATAACTGTGTCACTTCCCATCTATACATGATCCTTCGTTTCTATGGTCAATGAGCCCAGAAACAACACCAACTCCAATTTGTCCACATTTGCCAGGAGAGGAGAGGAGAGGAGAGGAGAGGAGAGGAGAGGAGAGGAGAGGAGAGGAGAGGAGAGGAGAGGAGAGGAGAGGAGAGGAGAGGAGAGGAGAGGAGAGGAGAGGAGAGGAGTCATGACATGATGCATGTGCTTTGCATGATGTTGCCTTTGAGATAGATAAACAGCATTTCATCCTGAAAATGAAATGTACTAACGAGCATAACACTGTACATATGCCAAACAAATGCACAGCATCAAGCATGCACATATTGGTAATATTGTTGTCTGCAAGTAATAAATAATTCCTGTTGTCAGAGATTTTAAACATATTCATATTTCCATCTGTTTATCTGTTATGTGGCATTTAACGGGGAAATTTCGGTGTTCTTTCCTGTCACATTTATCACTTTTGCTGCAGTTTATTAGAAAGAAGAAACAAAAGATTTATCCCTTTACCTTTGTTAATTTAGGCTGATGACAAACCAAATAATTATGGCATTGTAACGTGATTAAAGGCCCCAGGAAACAAATCTCAAAACATTTTATGGCATTGGACGCACAAGGCGGATAATCATGCACTCAGAGCACCTCAGGGCTGACCACAGCCTTGACCTACAGTATGCTCATCGGTCAGCTACTTTCTATAACCAGCGCCACCCACAATGCTTAACCACAGTTAAAGGGTCTGGATCCAAAGCTGGTGTACAGTGTATAGTGACGTAATGATGCATCTCTCGACCATGGAAAAGGTTTTTTTTTTTAGATTGTAAGTGGAACCAACTGTGAAACAGCACGAGCATCATCTCGGAGCCAGCAGCAGCTTAGCTTTGGTGGAAAAACGGGCATAAGCTAACTAAAAGGTCTCTTGGCATTAACTAAACAAAAGAAGCTGTTAAAATAAACGAAATGAGATTCATTCTTTCGATCTCTCGCGTTCTCGCTGGCGTGGCCGTGGGCCCGGGGCCTGGGGCCCAACTTTAACGACCCTCCAAATTAACGCGGAGCTTTTCAGCTTTGAAAGCACGAGGCTAATTTAGCAGAAAACTGAATCAACAGGAGACCTGGCTCGGATATAAAGTACACAAAGAGAGAACGAGATGGACAAACAACATCCCGCTCCTCATCTCAGCCAGCTATTATTATTCGAGTTGTTATGCATGATCCTGAAATCTGCGCTAAGAGGAAACAAAAGTATTCCAACACGCAAATCCTTAATCTAAACTACAGCCATTGATTGGCACAACAGGGAACTTTACTGGGCTGTACAGACCTGTTCACGCATGAGAGCACTCTCCCTGATACAAACTGACAGTCACATGACGCACTCTCTTCCAGACATGGCAACACTTCACTGACAATTTAGTTGTCTCGCTGATGCGTCAAAGACCTGGCAGTTAGCAACACAGTGTTTGTACATTACACCTGATTTTTTTTTTTTTTTTAACGATGCTTTGAAGACAAAAAGCTCATCCTGTTTGTGTGTTTCGCTGTGCGTGCGTGTGTGTGTGTGTGTGTGTGTGTGTGTGTGTGTGTGTGTGTGTGTGTGTGTGTGTGTGTGTGTGTGTGTGTGTGTGCGTGCGTGCGTGCGTGCGTGTGCGCGTTTGCCTCGATTGATGCAGCTGGGCGTGTGCCTACAGTGCAACCACAGGGGGTTGATTTCTGTCTGGGCTCTAGCTTTAGCTCCACGAGGTACAATTACACCGACAACCCTTCCCCAACCAGAGATTCAGATATGAAAACTGTCCCTTTGATGCATCCTCGGATGGCTTTTTCAATTAACTTCCTGCCATCTTTAGGAGAGCGATGTGAGTTTATCCTGCGTGATCGCATTAGGCGAGAGAGTGCAAAATGAGCGGAGCCATGGCTTCCCCTCGCCCTGTCGCAGAAGGTCATGGCTGTCTTGTGTGCTCTAAATGCTGCTGTGTGAAACGTCCCTTTTGTCTTGTTGAGCTCCCACAGCTGCTTATTGAGTAATCGCTCAAAAGTATCTCGGCCTTTTATTGTCAGCATTCAATCAGAGATAAGCAGCCGCTGTGGCTTTGTTGAAGTAGCCAGTTACTTTTATTCTCTTTGTAGGCAGATCTGCGAAGACCGTATTAATCAAATGTGCTTTTTGTTCGATTTGTCAAGCGAGTATTTAGTAGACAAGCCAATGGAAGATTACACATTAATATTCGAGCTTACACGGTAAATGGGGCAATCAAATCAGTCAAAGCCACTGCAAAGCAGCATCTTAAGATTCTTCAAATGAAAATAAATTAGACTCTATTATACGGTACATCACAGAGTAAATAGGTAGTGACAGTTGTTTGTTGCACACTGAAAGGTCCCTGTGTACCATCCACTTATCAGTCTCCTTTCTGAAAGTGGATTTTTCCACCTCATCAAGTTCTTTCACTTATCTGAAGATGGGAACACAAATCATTATCCTATTGATTTAGTAATTGTTTTTTGGTCACTGATTGCAGCTTTAAGATGACTGTTGAACCACTTCTGCAGGGCTCTCGCATGGAGGCATACATGAATAGAAAAGAAGTGCGTTGGTCCTCATCAGGCAGCGCTCTCACCCACCCACTGACTCAAAGCACGAGCTGAAACATAGCAGTGGCTCCTCCAAGTGGTGCTGCGATTACTAGACGTGGTGGTAAAAAAAAAAAAAAAAAATAGGAAGGGTGAGTTTCCAACTTATATGATGACACAATCCACTCGTGTTCCAACCCCCCCCCCCCCGGTAGCTGATGCCTTTGTTTGGCTGACCTTGTCCTGTCCTTTACACCGAGGACAACTCCTCGCTGCCGCAGCAATCCATTTATCACGCAAATCGGATAGGATCAAACCACGGGGAGGGATGTCACTTCTGTAATACAATCACACACAGTCGCGCACTAAAACTCAGAAGGCATGCTCACGTATATGTTGTGCACATCACGCTCTTGAAACAACCCCCCTCCCCGTAATTGATAGATGTGCGCTGTCACTTCACACGGGCTCTCCATTTCATTACAACAGGTCTTATTCTGTACTTCAAAATACACTCGATCCAATGCGGAGCTCCAATTCATTTTGAGTACGAACAAATTAAAAGTTGCTGTAATAAAGCCATACGTGGCGAAACAACTCAATTTTCTTTGGGTTGATTCCTGTGGCACTTTGTTGACAGTGATGAGCCTTTGCAGCGCTCGAAACAATTTCACCAGCAAGTGAATAACGGTTGCTTGAAATGTAAATTAGCTCTCGCACCTCAAGATCCTTGAAAATAATCATCTCAAGTCCACCTATTGTGCAGCAGACCCGAGTGTGAGTCACACATTTTACCGTTTTCTTTTTTGTGTCGTGAAATTGAGGTCATCAGATGTGGGAGTACTTTTGACAATGAAGCTCTATCTGACTGAAATGACCTTAATTAGCAGGACGTCTTGAGAATGTATTGGATCACTTTCCACTTAAGGATGGATTACTTTTCTATATGTGGCCCACCTTCTCCATTTCTATTCTATCTCAGGGTCTTCATAGCATAACCCTGGCGCATGGGAGGTGTATTGGAGAGGGTCTAGGAAAACTACAGATTTTAAGAACTTGTCTAAACTAGCCCCCAATTAATGGTACGATTGGGACTAACGTACAGAGAGGCCTGGTTCTCTTAAAATATAGATATACCGTCAGTGTGAGCTCAACTCCCATGCAGCTATATGTAGCCCTGTTTAAACCCTTACTTTCTTAAGTACAAATAGCATTCTTTTACCACAATAATGGTTCAACTACACCCATTGAATGCAACACAGTTAACATTTATTTACAACACAAACAGTGTGTGTAGATAATAAAAAAAAAAAACACAATAATACCCAGGAATTAATAGTCTGTGCTGATGGTAGCATACGTTGGCGCGCTTGTTGAAGCTCGTTTAAATCCTCCACCAGAAAAGAGTGGTCGGTACTCACTGTTCCTCAGATACAGTCTTCCCAAAGCCTGGTGTCAAGCAGGAAAGGCGCTGTTGATTGACAGGAGAGACCGTCCTCTGTGTCTCTGTCTCTCGCAGGCAGCGCAGTCCTCAGTGAAGCCGCGAGCGTGTTAGCCTATCCACGCGTAACAAGTGCTTTTGTATCTCTTAATGGGAAATAAGGTGTCACACCGTCTTGTCTCTCCGTCGTTTCATTTATATTTGGTGTCTGGGTGTCTGTGTCAGCTTCAACACTTCTTTCAGCAGCCCTGTCTTGAACTGGGAGTTCCTCCTCAGTCTCTACAGCTTCTGCTCCAGGTTCCTGAGCTGTGGTCTCCTCCGTTTGTGAGTGACGTGGGAAGACGGCTAAATCCAAATCCGGACAGACAGGCTCGGAGTGTTCATTGCTCTGAGGTTTAGGTTCCTGTGACTCTCGTGGTGGATTATAGTCAAACCAAACACCTCCTTTCATCATCTTCGGAGTCAGATGCAAACTCCATTCTGTCCTCATGCTCAGGGGCCGGGAAAGAAAAGAGATCACGGTTCTCAGTTGTCTTGGCCTTAAGCCTTTTGCTGACTCTCCTTTTAGGTTTGGGTGTCTCTTCCTTCCGTTTAGATTGTAACTGCACTTCCTTTCCGACAGGCAAAATGTGATTTCGGTGCAATACCTTTTCAGGGCCCCGCCCACTTTCTGGTTTTAATTTGAACACGGGCAAACCAGGCAGTTGACTGTCCACAATTGTAAGGCACCGCCTTCCAACGATCGGCAAGCTTGTTTTTCCCTCGTAGTCCGAGGTTTCGGATGAAAACCCTGTCCCCAGAGACCAGCGGACAGAAACGAACTCTCTGGTCATGGCGTTGCTTATTCCATTCATTCTTCTTCTCTGACAAACTCAGCCCAACTGATAGGCAGCTTGCAGATCACGTTTCATGTTTTTAACATACCTTGCCATTAACAATCCTTGCCATCACTTCAGACTCCAAATGTCACATCTACAGGCAGTCTGGCTTCTCGCCCAAACATGAGGAAGTACGGAGTATGTTGTATCATTCAGCGTGCAATTGTACGCGTGGACAAGATGGCTTATGCGTTTACTCCGCTTGCTTTTGTCTGGCGTTTCAAGGGTTCCGAGCATATCCAGAAGAGTTCTGCTGAACCGCTCAGGCTGTGGATCACCCCCGAGGGCGGTAGGGTGTAGTTCTGGATTTCTTTATAACCAAGCATGCTCAACAGTTCATGGATTAGGCGACTTTCAAAATCTGTGCCCTGATCTGCGTGTACTCTCCGTGGCAGACCACAGTGGACAAAGTACCGTTCCCACAGAACTTTGGAGACCGTTACTGCCTTTTGATCTTTAGTTGCAAAAGCTTCAGCATATCGTGTGTAATGATCCGTAACAACAAGCACATTGCAAATGTTCCCGGAGTCACGTTCCATCTTCAGAAAATCTATGCAGACGAGATCCATCGGCTCATCACTTTCAAGGTTGTGACAACTCAGCAGCTCTCTTGGGCAGTGTCTTCCTCTGAATACACCCGGGACAGTTTTTACAGTACTCTTCAATTTGTACTTTCATGCGAGGCCAATAAAACCTCTCTCTTATAAAGGCCATAGGTCTTGTCAAACCCAAGGTGGCCCGACTGGTCATGCAAGGACTGAAGTACCGTCTTTATGAACTCTTTGGGAAGCAACAGTTGTTGGCGACATGGTTTGTTTGGTGGCTTACTCGCTCTGCACAATACAGAGTCTTTGACCTTCAGCTTTTCCCCACTGTTTAAGCAGCAGTGACACGTCAGGGTGCTCGTCTTTGCTGGCACGGTCTTTATCACATCCACCGGAAAAAGGTGAGCAATTTGCATTCCACGTCTCAATGTCACACGATGACCAGACATATTTCTCAGCGCAACCGTGATGCGACGACAATGGACAGCAATTTGGCTTTTCGACCGCAGCCATCACCAGAAGCTCTCCTGGGAAACAACCCTCCTCTGGGCGGTCGACGAGAACCGCTTGACCAGAGCTGCTTCCAGCAAACGTTGAAATGCCGGTGACTGTGGCGACCTCACCAGAGGGCAGGGTGACAGGCGTGTCTCGTGTGAACCAGACTGTCCCTCTATTTATCTTAGCTGTGTCCACAGGAGTTACCTGAAACTTCTCATAAGCTTCTTTTATAGCTGGGTGAACAGAGCGGGCGTGAAGAAAATGATCTCCTCCCTGGTTTTGACAAGAACTGAAAAGTCTCCTAACCACAGAGGTGTTTGTACCAACCGAAACAGAAAGCCTCACCTTTCGTGGCCGGATCTGGACACACAAGCACAAGTGTTTCTGTGGTCTCAGCTACTCCAACTACATCTTCATTGAACTCAAGTTTCAAGCACACTGTAGCCTTCATATGGATCTTCATCCACACTGAGGCCCCAAATATAAGAAAACTACAGATTTTAAA
Source organism: Brachyistius frenatus (assembly GCF_029030835.1). Lineage (NCBI taxonomy): Eukaryota > Metazoa > Chordata > Actinopteri > Embiotocidae > Brachyistius > Brachyistius frenatus. Next base: position 2,666,423 of record NW_027210629.1, read on the forward strand.
GAACTTGTCTAAACTAGCCCCCAATTAATGGTACGATTGGGACTAAAGTACAGAGAGGCCTGGTTCTATTAACATATAGATATACCGTCAGTGTGAGCTCAGCTCCCATGCAACTATACATTATAACAAATCAGGGATTACACGCAGCCGAGACAAGGCAGAGAGATGACGTCACACACACACATCACAGGTAGTTACATTAATGCTCAACTGATGTCACTTATGGTTCCAACTGTGAACATTCGAACAACGTCTAAGCATTCTGGGAAAAAAAAAAAAAAAAAAACCGTTACCATCCCAACGCTACGTTACGTAAACTACTCTTATTTAAACCCTTACTTTCTTCAGTACAAATAGCAATTATTTTACCGCAATAATGGTTCAACTACACCCATTGAATGCAAACACACAGTTAACATGTATTTACAACACAAACAGTAACAGTAGATAATAAAAAAAAAAATAAAAAAAAATAATACCCGGGAATTAATAGTCTGTGCTGATGGTAGCATACGTTGGCGCGCTTGTTGGAGCTCGTTTAAATCCTCCACCAGAAAAGAGTGGTCGGTACTCACTGTTCCTCAGATACAGTCTTCCCAAAGCCTGGTGTCAAGCAGGAAAGGCGCTGTTGATTGACAGGAGAGACTGTCCTCTGTGTCTCTGTCCCTCGCAGGCAGCGCAGTCCTCAGTGAAGCCGCGAGCGTGTTAGCCGTTTGCTCGTCCGTCACTGACCGGTTGGCCGCCAGTTTGTCCGCCCCTCTCTGATTGGCTGAGCCCCTGACCAACCAACAAGTGAGGACGCGAGAGGTTCAAGGGCAACTTCAAACAGTAGGACACTTCAGTACTTTGTTCACCTCTCCTGCTCTGATCCACGAACACAAAGACACATTTACTCTTTAACAGAAATGACAAAGAAACACCCGTAAATCAAATTAGCGGGGCGCTGCTTATCATTTTCGCTAGAAGAAAGAAAATACCAATTTTGTCTGAAACATTTCTAGAAGCGCCTGAACATCAATTTTAGAACTGCTGATGTACAGTGCATCCAGAAAGTATTCACAGCGCTTCACTTTTTACACATTTTTTTGTTACAGCTTTATTCCAAAATGAATTAAATTCATTTTTTTCCTCAACATTCTAAACACCATACCCCATAATGATAATGTGAAAAACGTTTGTTACATTTTATTTCAAATCTATTACAAATAAAGAATGAAAATATAACGCGTACATAAGTATTCACAGCCTTTGCTCAATACTTTGTTGAAGCACCTTTGGCAGCAATTACAGCCTCAAGTCTTTTTGAGTATGATGCTATAAGCTTGGCACCTATTCTTGGGCAGTTTCTCCCATTCTTCTTTGCAGGACCTCTCAAGCTCCATCAGGTTGGATGGGGAGCGTCGGTGCACAGCCATTTTCAGATCTCTCCAGAGATGTTCAATCGGGTTCAAGTCTGGGCTCTGGCTGGGCCACTCAAAGACATTTACAGAGTTGTCCTGAAGCCACTCCTTTGTTATCTTGGCTGTGTGCTTCGGGTCATTGTCCTGTTGGAAGATGAACCTTCGCCCCAGTCTGAGGTCCAGAGCGCTCTGGAGAAGGTTTTCATCAAGGATGTCTCTGTACATTGCTGCATTCATCTTTCCCTCCATCCTGACTAGTCTCCCAGTTCCTGCCGCTGAAAAACATCCCTACAGCATGATGCTGCCACCACCATGCTTCACTGTAGGGATGGTATTGGCCAGGTGATGAGCGGTGCCTGGTTTCCTCCAAACATGACGCTTGGCATTCAGGCCAAAGAGTTCAATCTTTGTTTCATCAGACCACAGAATTTAGTTTCTCATGGTCTGACAGTCCTTCAGGTGCCTTTTGGTAAACTCCAGGCGGGCTGTCATGTGCCTTTTACTGAGGAGTGGCTTCCATCTGGCCACTCTACCATACAGGCCTGCTTGGTGGAGTGCTGCAGAGATGGTTGTCCTTCTGGAAGGTTCTCCTCTCTTCACAGAGTAACACTGGAGCTCTGTCAGAGTGACCATCAGGTTCTTGGTCACCTCCCTGACTAAGGCCCTTCTCCCCCGATCGCTCAGTTTGGCCGGGCGGCCGACTCTAGGAAGAGTCCTGGTGGTTTCAAACTTCTTCCATTTACGGATGATGGAGGCCGCTGTGCTCATTGGGACCTTCAATGCTGCAGAAGTTTTTCTGTACACTTCCCCTGATCTGTGCCTCAATACAATCCTGTCTCGGAGGTCTACAGACAATTCTTTGAACTTCATGGCTTGGTTTGTGCTCAGACATGCACTGTCAACTGTGGGACCTTATATAGACGGTGTGTGTCTTTCCAAATCATGTCCAATCAACTGAATTGACCACAGGTGGACTCCAATCAAGTTGTAGAAACATCTCAAGGATGATCAGTGGAAGCAGGATGCACCTGAGCTCAAGTTTGAGTGTCATGGCAAAGGCTGTGAATACTTATGTATGTGATTTTTTTTTTTTTTTTTAATAGATTTACAAAAATTTCAAAGAAAAATGTTTTCACATTATCATTATGGGGTATTGTGTGTAGAATTTTTAGGAAAAAAATTAATTTAATCCATTTTGGAATAATGATGTAACAACAAAATGTGGAAAAATTTAAGCGCTGCGAATACTTTCAGGATGCACTGTATAATATATAATATGACAGTTTAATTATTCATTGTGGAATAAATGTGATAGAAAGGAGGGGGAATGGGGGGAAGGGGGTTGGTTAAAAAAAAAACAAGTGTGTGTGTGTATATATATATATACCAATAATCACCTCCTCAATCCTTGTTTGTGATGTCAAGTCCTTTCATATTTTATCATTACCAAACTACCTCACAACTGTTCTCTCATTTAAATCTAGTACCTACAGTACACTCTACTAGATATCTCTCTTGTACGTACTAATGTTGGCACAAAATGCACTATGCACTTTTTTAATCAATTAATTATTGGACATTTATTATGATTGTTTTAATATTTATTGTATTGTATTGTGTTGTGTTCTTGTGAATGTTTCTTGTTCTCAGGTATCTCTTGGAAAAGAGATTTTAATCTGAGAGTAGCTCATAAATAAAGGTTAAATAAAGTAAAACCTGCTGCTAACCAGTCTAACAATTAATTTATCATAATCAAGCCCATTTATTAAAGGATCATTGCCCCCACAACGTTTCACACATGAACTTCAGTTTGCCTGTTATGGAGAATACTACACGTCCTGTGAAATCAGTTGTATAATATATGCTGTGGCTCTGAAGGGAGCTTTCTCATTCTGGGTTCGACAGATGGGTACGTTTACCAGGCAGGGAGACACTATTGAGTTCAATTATAAGGTGTATGGTCAAGCAGTTTTGGAGTTTAACATCAACTGGAAACTGAAATTCAGGATATGTCACATAGTTTAATGATAGATAGATTAATGTAAGTGCAATACTACCTCTCTGGATAACCTATTTATAGTATTATGCTCATGACTTATTAAATGTTTCAAGAAAATGTTAAACATCTCTAAGTACGTGTTATCAAAGGCAATGATTCCTGATTTTGTTGTTGTTTTTTTGTTTTGCATTTTACAAATGTTCACTTATCTTCAATCCCAGTGAATGCCACTATGAATGGTGCAGGTGTTTCAACTCACTTTTTGGATTTTACAGTTTGCAACTTTCCTGCTTGATTCACCCGCTGCCTTCATCAGCCTCACCTCCAGTCACAGAACTCATCTGTTTTCAGAATAAATGCTCAGATCAACCCAGTGTACACTATTTTTTTTCTGCATTTACATTGAATGCATATACAAGCAAATGTTTTTTTTTTTTAGGTCTTTTGGGGGGAGTTGTATAGTTTCTGTGAAGACAGACAGGAAATGTGGGAAAGAGAGTGGAATGACATTCAGCAAAGGTCCAGCAGGTCAGACCAAGGACTGTGCTGCTGTAGACATTTCCACCCATGTGGTATGCACCCTAACAACTCAACCATCAAGTCAGCCCAAAAAAACATAGCCATTTACTGACACTTTTGCTAACATCTCCATAAGGTGAATGTGTCTTCTGTGTTTACAGCTTGTTTTGCTGCCACCAAGTGGCCAACTGATGCTGCTTTAACACAGGATCAACATCAGACCTAAATACTGACCCAAACACTGACCATAACAATATGATATCATTGGCTAATGATACCAAACCGCTTTTTAATTCTACTATAATGTAATTAGTGTTACTATTGGCCATAAGCAGTGGTCTATCAAGTAGGAATAAATATTTAATAATAATTGTACGATAATTAGTCTTAAAAGCCAATTTAGCTTACTGGAGTAAAGAGATTGTTGTCTGTGGTCTCTGAAACTGTATTATTTCTTTCTTCTTACTGCTGACTGATAATCAAGGAAGTCTTTGTCAGGAACAGTTTATAACTCACTGTGGACCAGTTAAAGTAAAGAATGGGTTGTAAAAAGCCTGCAGTGTCTCAGTCAGCAGCAGCTACAACCCACATCGGTGATATTCAACAAAACAGCATTAAAAATGTAAATCAAACTGGATTTGAAGAGTTCCTTAAATTAAATTCAGATCACATGATGCATGAAAACAGTGTGCTGCTTTGCATTAAATTGACAGCAGGGGCTCCCAGAGAGCTGTACAGTAGATGTCTGAGTGTCTCTCATCAACCTTTCACTTGTTTTCCGTCCTCCACTCTAACCCTGTTACAGAACAGTTTCAAAATCTGCAGCAACTTTGTAAATTTAACTTCGATACTGTTTCCACAGCAGGTGTCACAATACAACACGTCTACCATATGGGTGTGGAGAAATAAAATTGTCCAATCTGAAGCATTTCTGGTGTCTTTTTCTTTTCATCCTGAACTGTGACATCTTTACACACAAAAAACATTGTCCACTGTCCCATTTCTTTCAGACACATGGCACTATAGCCTAATGACATCACTGACCGAGGGCATGAGCAGGCCCTGCATAGCTGGTGATGAGTCACTCGTATCCATACAGCCCAGCAGAAAACAGCAGGCACGCCGTGCTGAACCCAATCTCATCCTCCATCTCTCTCATCAGATGTGATTTATTACGCACGATGATGACTGACTGAACACAGCAATGCCACTTAACGTCAAGGTCACGAAACCCAGCCCTCGTGGTTTTCATCCCGTTTAATGATCCAGCACTTTTGAGAATGAGTGGCAGCATAATTTATGGTGGGCTCTCTGTGTGTCCTTTTCAATACATTAATATGGGCTTAGATTGATATATTTAGCAAACGAGAGGTGAGACAGGTGTATTTATGAAGGGAAGTAGCCTCTCTTATAAATGTATTTAACGTATATCAAACTTAACCTGAAGTACTGAACTTGATTTTAATGAGCAATAATCCAGACCAAAATCAAATGTACTTTACAAATATATATTTGGTTATTGTGAAGCTCGCAGTACAATCACAGGAATGCTACACACACACACAGAGCGGGAAAGAAAATCCCAACACTACGTCCAAGCACATTAGAACATTTTCATCCAAAGCCTGATGTGGTTTTTCCCTTAGCATGATAGCTTCAGCTTCTGTGAAGGTCTGCTGTGTCAGTGTTGCACCTTTTCTACACCACAATATTTTAACATGCAGAATTTTGTCCATCTGAATGCACACAGCTTTGTAGAGCTCCCAGACTTTCACAAAGAGTCAATTTAAATATAGAAACCTACTGTAACTGTCCACACGACTGCACAATTTTTTTTTTTTTTAAATGATCTAACATTATATCCCCCCCAGTCATTCCACAGCCTCATGCTGTTTGTGCAGGGGTATTGTGCTTTGGGTTCAGCTCGCTGTTCTGTTCGTAGTGCAGCCTCTAATGGCTTCAGTTGTGTCTGGTGTTTTGTCAAATCTGTCGTCAAGCAAATATTAGCATATACACGGATCAGCCATAACATTTAAACCGCTGTCAGGTGAAGCATTAAGTATAATACAACAGCCCAGCATCATACCCTTCCTTGGTAAGGACCCAAATTGTCATTTTGTTTGATTGAGAGAGCTGCTGATTCATTCAAACGCTCATTGTGGAGACTGTAATTTTGTGGTACTGGTGAAGGTCACTGGGTCATACTGAGAGGTCTTTCTAATATTTAGTCCCCTTTATACAAATAAATTGGGTTGACAAAAGTATAAGGGACACCTCACAGTATAATCCAGTGCAGTTCAACTGCGACACAAATTATGATCTCCAAAATGATCACTGAAACGTACGATTTATTGGGAGATTTAATAACCGGGCTGTTGGATGAATAATGCTTGTGCCACTAGTTTTAATGGCGTGATGGCTCGGTGTATATTAAAATTACTGAAGTATCTTTTAATTATAGTTGTTTTCTAGCTATGGATCTGTTATTTGTTAACTTACTTTTTCTGCATTTAGCTTTGTGCTAAACAAGCTGGCTATTGTTAGGATAAAGGAGTTGCTAATTTAATAGCTTATTCTAAATGACTTTATTTATTCTCAGGATAACTGTTAATGCTTTACATTTTTTTTCTCTTTTATTTTTTTTTAGCCTTGTGGGCTCTAGTGTCAGTGTTTTTTTTTTTTTTGTTTGTTTTTAGCATTTCACTGTCAAATAGATTTACTATCAATAATATAAGCAAATTAAACATTACAGTTACTAATCTCAGTAGAATAATTTGTGACTTCAATACTTTGGTGGTGTGTTGTTGTGCAGCTTTACCAGTAGTTTGATGAAGAATTCAACTTTATCATCTGTGCACACAGAGGAGGGACACTGATCCCAGACAGAGCCATGCTTACCAAGGAAGGGTATGCATACTGTACTGTATATACTGTGCATTTTATATTTTTTTTTTTAATTTTTTTTTTTACTGCTATTTTATTGCTTTTTATTATTCTATTATTATCTTATTGCTTCCTGTATGCTGCTGTAGCGAAAAAAAAAAAAAAAAAAAAAAAAAGTCCCCTTGGGGATTAATAAAGTAACTACCTAACCTAACCTAACCTATGCAGACACACATGCTCCACGGTGCAGGTCCCAGATGTGCAAACTTGCCACAGGGGCTGCAGATGTAGGCAAATTAGCCTCCACCTAAAGAGCAGGAATGCACCTCATACTAACACCAAAGTTGCCAAAAAAAACCAACAACCTGTATTAGCTAGTAACTAAGCAGTAAGCCGACATTCAGAACCATCTTCTGTCAGAGTTGGAGGGAGTGTGAACCCTGCAGGTCCACTGTGAAGAGGCGCGACAGATGTGCATTTGCAGACAGGGTTCAATTAAGCTACATTTAATAGGCTAAATTCTCAAACCCGGAACTAAGTTTTTATGAAACTGAAAAACAGGCCTCTGAGAAGACTAAGAAGGAAGTGTGCACAGGCAATTAGATATTACACATCATAGGGAAAATGGAGTACCTATGGGATCCTGACACTGCTTCATGTGCAAGCATTTTGTTACTGGCAAGTTAAACGAAAAGTCAGTTTCTATATAAATTAAGCTGAAGCATTTTGACCGTATTCTACTTGTCATAGTCATAGTGTCTGTGTGGATAAAAACGTGTTGTACGTTTGCAACTACAAAATCTTATGTTTGTAGCTAGCTTCAGATATTTTGTTTGTGTTTCAGCCTCGAGTTGCATGTTATGATGCTGATTTGCTTTCCTCTCTGGTGCGCATGTTTTTCAGCATGTGACGCATTTGACATTTATTGTGCTTCATTTCAAATGCATCAGATTTATGAAAGACGCAGTCGAGAAGCTTTGGAAGAGGTTTAATACTATCAACAACACTACGTCATTGTAATAAGACTGGTTGGTATTTGCCCTCTAATTTAAAGAGGTAGACGTCAAAATGTCAATTAAATTTTTTTAAATTTTTTAAATTTTTTTCAAATTTTAATCAGACCTAGTGGTGGGGACATAAAGTTATTTAAAGAAAGACATTGATGTAATCTGTTCTTTTTGTGGGGAGTTTAGAGACACACAGTTTCACTTCCTCTGCTCCTGCCCACATACTAAACAACAGTGGAGTACATTGTCATGATTTATTGCTCAAATAACATGACATGGTCATTTTTTTTTTTTTTGGCTGGTTTCATTGCTTGCTTATGAAATTAATTCCTGTTATTTTATTTCAGCAATTATTTAGTCATTTAGTCAATTTGTACATCAAAACCAGCAAAAAAGAAGGCCAACATTTTAGCATGATAATTACACCAAGCAATACCATTCGTCCATAGCCAAATGTTGTAAGAGAAAAGCTGCGAAAACATTTAACACCTGTAAGGTTTTAATTTTCTTTATCTTGCTTTCTTTTTTTCTGCCTTTACAATGTTAGCTCCCCTACTTGACGTATTCAGTGCAGTGACAGCTTGTTTGGAGCGGCGGGACATTTCCTGAACTCAGGCTAGTTTCAGCCTGCACTGCTCTGACTGCTCGTCCGTACTTTTGTGAGTCCAGTTTTTTTGTTATGGTATTAACTTATTTTAATTTTTTGAGTTCCGGCATCCCAGCTTTCAATGATCACTATGATTGGTTTGTTGCGTGATGCTGTCTTCAACCTTTAAAGCAAGTGTGTTTTGTTTGTTGCTGTGTACCTATTTGTGTAGTGAGGACAAAAGAGGTTGTTTTTTTTCTTTCTTGTTTTTATTTTGTTGTTGTTGTTGTTGTTTTTGTGGTCAAAGACCCTCACACAATATCAATGCTACATTCAGAACCTGCTCTCTGGCTTGAGTTTTAGCAACATCCACCTATTGAAAATTTGACTCCAGCTATAAAACAACCTGCATCCGATTACAGATGATACTCCTGCAAACTTCATTCCATGTAAATGTATTCCATCTCACAGGGTGGGTCATACTGGTGCAGTTGAGCTGTCCAGAAACATACAGTTCACAGAAATTGTGGCCGGTGTAGTGAAAGGGCTTTGCAGGAGCTCCCTTCTCTGGGCAGATAGTGTGAGGGTTATAACGGGTTAAGTAAACCAGACAAACCAATCAGCTGAGAAGAGGACTGCCAAAACTCTGCTGCTCCGAGGTGATTTGTCGTTTCCGATTTCTTGTCATGTTATGTAACGGAGACCTACCCAGTGAGGCTTAGTTTGGCCTTGGATTATATGAGGAGAGACAGAAAGCTGATTACATATCTGTAATCTTATTTTTATAAAAACATTTCCAGTGGCAGAAATACAGAGCAGGGCTGATTACTCCAGTGAAACCCTGATTTGAAAGTTTGAAGTGCCACAAAAAACACAGACTAATGTTACAAGTTGTCGATGTAATACCATACAGCCACAAAACCAACTATTTTCCAGCAATTGGGCTTACGCAACGAGAAAACGCTTCCCATTGATAATTAGAGCTGAACATGATTGTGACTTTTTGATTATTTAAAGTCAAAGTGAAATAGAACAGATTTATCACAATCTCCTGATTCCCCTTGAAAGTTTAACCCTTCGAAATGTTCTATATTTCTGCATGAATATGACCTTAACATTTTTTGGACTTTCACACAAGTCCCAAAGGTAGATAAGGAGAACCCATTTAAACAAATGCGACAAAATATGAAACTTAGTGATTTATTTATTGAGGAAAACGATACAATATTACATATCAGTGAGGGGCAAAAGTATCTGAACCTTTGCTTTTATATATTTGGTGCGACTCCCTTGTGCATCAATAACTAAAACTAAACGTATCCAGTAACTGTTGATCATTCCTGAGTATCGGTTTAGAGGAATTTCAACCTCTTCCCCTGTACAGCACAGCTTCAGCTCTGGGATAGTGGTGGGTTTCCTCACATGAACTCCTCGCTTCAGGTCCTTCCACAACTTTTCTATCGGATTGAGGTCAAGACTTTGACTTTGCAATTACAAAAACGTAACTTTATACTATTGTTCCATCAATGATGACAAACTGTCTTGGTCTAGATGTAGCAAAACAGGCCCCACCCATGATACTACTACCACCACCACGTTTCACAGATGGGATAGAGTTCTTTTACTGGAATGCAGTGGCTTTCTCCTGGAAAGCCTCCATTTCTCATCATTTTTGTTAAATTAATCTGTCTGACTGTGGATAGGTGAAGTCCAAACTCTTAAAAGATGGCTCTCTAAACAATTCCAGTTTGATGAGCATCAACAAGTGTTTTCCTGAGGTCCACAGACATTTCTTTTTTGTACAATGATACACTTCCACGGACCTTTGTTGTGAAGCTGAGACTTTTATATATCCCTGTTCTTTTAATAAAACAGCCCACTAACTCCTGATTATTTTCACATGAACTGAAAACACCCAACAACAATTTCTCCTTCAAAGTAACGGCTAATGCTTGAGGTTCACATACTGTTGCCACTCACAGATATGTAACATTGGATAATTTTTCTCAATAAATAGATGACCAAGTAAAATAATTTTGTATTATTAGTTTAACTTGGTTTTCTTTATCTACATTTAGGATTTGTGTGAAAATCCAGTGAGGTTTTAGGTCATATTTATGGAAAAATATCGAAAATTCTGAAGGGTTCATTAACTTTTAAGCACCACCGTATGTGCATTTAACATATAAAGACAACCAATATTTCACTTTGTGCTTTGTCAACAAGCTAATGGTGTGGTGCAGCAGGCTTCACAAAGCTCATTTTGCGTGGGTACATCACCAACTCTGTGACAGAGCTGACCTGACTTCTGTGTGCAGCAAACCACACAGTGCACATATGCATTCAGTATAATAATGCATCCATTAAATGATATTCGGTACAACTCATTGTTCAAACTGTATAACATTGCATGACTGGTTTATTCGACATAGCCAAGTGCAAAGCCATCTTTTATGTTACAGATCAACATCTTATCTGATATTAAATTAATTTAGGTCTGCCTGAGGCTTGTGAGCCGACGACGTTCTTTGATGGTCACATGAAATTAAACCGATAGACTTTACAGAATATTCTTGCACCCGCTGTGGTGAGGCAAATAAGAATGTGGGAGTGAGGACTCAAAATCGAGAGTGACATTTGTAGTTTGAACCAGAAGACAAATGAAATCAGGCCTCAAAGTTAAACGGCTGAAAAACAATTTACCCATTTACTTTACACAAGGGTCCATGTTGTTGTAAGTATTTGAGTTCAGAGAAACATTTTGTGTTACGATATGTGGTGAGAGTGGACCCAAATGCAGCACGGACAACAGTTGGATTACAGGTAAGAAGATTTATTTCCAAACAACAGGTTATCCGGTGGGTTGACTGAATGGTTCCCTGGGAATAATTCAGCACGTCAGGGAGGGTCGACTGTGTGGCGCCCGTGGCCCGACACCGGACAGCAGACAGGATCGACTGTGTGGCACCCGTGGTCCGACACAAACAGGGGAGAGAGACAGGAACATGAGGAAAAGGAGATAGGGGAGAACAAAGGGACAGACAGGGATCCTGACACATTTAGTGTATCTGTGTGCGGTCCCATCTCGTGTATATAACTGGCTATACAACAGATAAAGGAGATTGTGAGGCCGATAAGAATGTGATGACACATGTAAGATATCTGTAAGTGACCTTGTGATGTTATTGGAACTGTATCAGCCAATCATGTGGAACAGATTTATAATATGAATACACGATTTTTGGCATTTAGGCTCTGACCCAATGACTCACACACCCTACTCAAGATAAGATGAGCGCAGGGAGTGATGGCACCCTCGTAGGATGAAAACATCCAGATAAGAGCAGCTTGCTGCATGTCGCCATATGTCGGCGCCATCTTTAGGGTTCTCAGAACTCGTACCATAAAAAATGTCTCCCTCAAAACTTATTAAATTAGATACAGATCTGAACATGGGTGGATTCAACTAAAGTGAACAAAGCACCCCCAAACCCTGCAGAGATGCGGTGGATTGAGATGGTTTCATCTATTTCCATTAATCCATTTGATACGTACTAATATGTACCGCTGGCTAAGACGTGACTATACAGCAGATAAATGTTAATCCATGTTTAGACTCACAAAAACACACGTTCAACCACCACTTGTGACATGCAATCCTAAAATGACTATTAATACATGCGGCATAGATTTATGGATGGCAATGAGTGTACCAGCAGCATATATGAAAAAGCTCATTTGACGTCCTGATGGCGTGAAACAGAACGGAAGCCACTACGTTTTGCTTTTGCGCTAAAACGTTTGTCACATGGTTCGAGGAACGTGATGTGCTTGAAAAAAAATACGACATTGTCTGATACAAGCTATGTTGTGTTCCCCATGAAGCTGATATAACAAGAAAATGATTATGTATGTATAATTTACAGTATTATAGTGTATTAAACGTAGTGTGGACCCTAGTCTGCAGTGACTCAACAGGAACCTCCCCCTCCTCCCCCAACAACAACAACAACAAGGAAACAGCCTCAGGAGAAAAAGGCTCCTTATTTTTGTTTGTTTGTTTATTTATTTGTGTTTTAGTCATAAGCTCCATGAAAGGCACATTTATTAATAGTATTTTATAAGCATGAAAACATTGTATTGTAACCCGCAAAATGAAGACTTAATTATCTTAGTCTTTATAATACATAAATTATGAAATGTTACTCATAACCATGCCATTATTTGGTGGATGTCAACAGTTAAGCAGAAGCTATAGCAGCCAATAGATGCAAAAGCATCAACATAAATAAAAAAAATTAAAACAATGCATGCACATATCTGAAGGGTTCCTGTTGTCTGAAAATCTTTACACAACCATTTCTGTCACTTTTAATGTGAACAGTACAGTAACACTATGAATGCCTTCCAGGTCTGAAAGTGTGTGATGTTACCCTCATAGTGACACGGGCAGGCAAATATTATATAAATTAGATTTATCCTAGCATGCAAGGATGTTAATTCAGGAGATTCAAAAGCAGCAACTGTCAAGATTCACATGATCAAGGACCCGAACGCACAACTTCAGACACAAGGATTTACCGCAAACAAAGAAAACTTAACTTGCCACGAGGGCTGAGGCAAAATCCAAGACCCAGGGAAGCACGGGGGAACAGAGGAGTCCAAACACGAGGGAACACGCACAGGTACAAAAGGACGAGGCAGAGACTTTAATTTACTGAAAACTGACAACTAACAAAACGATCCAACCACCAGTTGTACATAGTGTCCGGGATGACGGGCAAGTAAATGCAGCTGGGGCTGATTGGGGAACAAGGAGCAGGTAAGGTGGGTGTGGGAGGCAAGAGATCAATCACGGAGAGGGAGTGAGAAAGAGAGAGACCCACACAGAGCCACACAGGCAACCTCTGGTGGGTCGGAAGAGATGGACAAGGAACAAAAAGGAACAAAACAAAAAAAAACCTGACAGCAACAGTAAAGAATCACAGTGAACAGTAAAACTGCTCTGATGAGACATGACTGAACTGTTTTCAGGACAGTTTGTCAGAGGTAGTTTCAATTGACCCCATTAGTGAAAAAAGTTGCATTATCTATGTGTTGAAGTGAGGAGTGTTGTAATTCAAAGAAAGTGTTCCTGAACTTAATGTTAGCTTACTGGCTTCCCTCTAGTCCCAGTGTCCTGGACCAGGCGGGGTTCTTCTCAGGGCCTTGACCTAATAAATAATATAGGACACCTGACAAAATGCTGTTGTTTCAATATAACTCGCTAGCCAGCTGGCAAGAAAGCACAGCAGATGTAATTTAGGAGAGGGTGGAGGCTTTGTGCCATTATCTGCAGTAAGCAAAAACCTTTTGGTTCTGTGGCAGGACCAAAATGTCAAATACTCGGTGTGCCACCCCTGATGTTTATTCATCCCCTCCTTGCACAAACACAAGTTGTCAGAGGCACTTAACCCTACTTACTCTGCGGTTTGCGCTCCCTCCAGGCAATGCAATCAGTCCTCAGCGTGAGACGAGTTGATATGTTGCAGTGCAACTCTATCTAGTTGTTTGACTCTTTGTTTGAGAAATTGCGGCCGGAATGATCATTAAATGCTGAATGCACTTATTTTTATTCTTAATCTTGGACGGACACTCTCTGTTTGTGTGTGCAGATTGGTGGGACCGGCGTTCGGTTTCAAGGAAAACTTTGCCCCAGTTTGCAGAAGCACAAAGCTTTTCTGGTCCTCTGTGTACATGTCATGTTTTCAAGAGCAACATTGCAATGCCCCGGTCCAAACATGGAAAATGTCAACGGGTGTATATGGAAAGTTTTCTGTGGCGTATGAAAACAAAGTATTTTTTTTGGATTTGTTAAACAAAGCGCCAGGATGTGATGCGCATGGGAAGAACATAACCTACATACCAACACTCTCTCTCTCTCTCTCTCTCGAGACATTATGAAGCCATCCCTCCGCCCGTACCCCCCATTAGGAAGTGAAGCTTTTTTTTTTTTTTTAATTTAAATTTTTTTTAAAAGCTACCAAACACAATGACAGGACTTCCAGCGTAACAAATGCAAGAGGAAGTGCAAGAGAGCTCCCGGCCCCAGCTGTTTCTCTACTCCTCTCCCGTGTCCCTTGGAGGTCATTCTTCCTGCCTAACGTAACAAAGTCATCACGCGCAGATGCTGCTGCAGAGGTAGAGAGCCTCTCAAGGATCTGTTTCGTCAGCTCCTGCTCGTGTTTTTGTGCAGTATATGAAAGGCTAAATCAGCTCCTCTCCCGGTCATAACATTGTGGCTTCGTATTTAGATGTAATGTTGTGGTTGTCTTGATACCATCCAGCTGTGCTGAAGGTCAGTGTTTATTGGGCGCCACTGCGGAGTAAGAGCGAGACGGAGAGGGACGCATTTATCTTCTTCTATCTGTTTTCTCTGTGCTGTTTTGAACATGTCTGTGTTACTCATTATGCGTCATGGGATACTCTCAAGGCATGCCCATGGTGCAGCCTTTTACGGGTGTACGGTGGGAAAAGACTCCATTAAAGGTTCAAAAGTCACATTTGTCCTCTGATTTTTTATCTCAGACAGCACATTCTGTACTGGATTCATGACAATATTGCAAAACAGCTGGAGACAGGGAACATCTTTTCGCTCAACAATGCACCATTCATGACTCTAACAACCATTGAAGGGAATAACAGATGTAAGACTAATTGATGAAAATGCTTTTGGGTGATCTCTTTAAAAGGATCAGACGAAAGAACAGGACCTGACTTTTTACAGTTAATCCACCAGCCCAGTAAAAATGACTGAAGCTGGATAGTCCCAGAACGACCTCTAAAAGCACACCGAGATTTTCCTGCTCATTATGGGAACAAAGTTTCCCTAAAAAGATACTTAAATGCCTTTGGTGTTGCGTGCTTATATGTGTTTGTGTGTGCCTGTCATGTGTGTGTGTATGCATATTGCAGGGCCCCTGACTGCGAGCTTTAGAGGACTTTTGCATGCTCTCCCTTGCCAGGAAAACAGAGGAAAACAAACACTGCCTTTATTACAGTAATGAATATGCTTTGGGAAGCAAATGATATAATTTTCCATTCACTCCCACACATAAAATGCCAAGAGTGGCCCAGAGAAACCTGTGACATTTGACTTTGTTGGCACCAAACACTGCAGTCCCCCCCACTGTTCTTTTACCCATGACCCCTCACCTCTGGAAATTCAAGAGCTGCATCACTCACTATATAAGTCATAGCTTCTCCTGGTACAAAAAAAGTCTGATAAACACTTGAGTTGACATTGTCACTTGAAGTTAAGGTCTGACCGATCAGATCAGATTCGTGAACATGCAGACATACACAAACAGCTGCAGAAATCCCGCTTTAGAAGACTGACACAAAGACATCAGCAGCAGTGCAGAGGCTTTTCATCCCTGCACACGACACACACAGTACAGTGAGCCAAGCTCATTACTCTGCGGTCCTATTCGCTCACACTGACACATAGCAACACTCAGGTCAACACAAGAAGAATAAAAATTCCATGTGTGCTCCATAAGCATTTTCCCTGATGCTGTGAGGTTTTACAGCAGTCTTTGTTGAGTCAGCACAACTATTCATCATTCAGCCTCATCTGACTGGGTCTGATCTCTGCACAGTGAGGGAGGCGAGCACCAGCACTCCTGTCACATAGGTCAGAGTCTCAGCCTGCAGCTACAGCCTCTATCATCTCAGCACTCAGGTGACGCACAGGTGAAACAATGGGCTTAGTGTGTCGCTCGCATCTGATTCACCCACGTGGAGCAGGAGAGCAGCACTGTCTGGTAGACTGCTGGCATATATTTGCATTGTAGAGGTCAGGTACATTACAAGGCTCCCTGTGTTCTACACTGCAATAATAGAGCTGTGGCTGATAAACAGGTAGATATTAAAGGCTGCAGGCTAGAAGCGTACACATAAGTGTGTAATGTTGTGTGTGCATGATGTAACTTTTTAAACTCACTCCTCCTGTGTTCTTGTAAGTGAGTACACATCATCCCAAGACAAAAGCCCTGCGCCTTGTGTGGGCTCCAACATTTGCAAAGACATCCACTTCACCTTAAAGCGAGCTGCTTTAACTTCACATCGATGGAAATCAAGCGAGCAGAGGTAATAACAATCTTAACGGGGGACTGTTGCTCTGTCACATGTGGCCACATGTGACAGTTTAACAAGACACACTGTTGACACTTGGAAACACTTTTCGCACCCACGTACATCTGCACGTACAGCACATCCTGACAAAAACACACACACTGACAGACACATGCTACAACTTCTGTCTCCATCTGTTGTTTCTGCCTTTCTCACTCCAACCCTTCTCTTGTTATGGCTGTTACTGTTACATATGATATGAAAGCCAAACGGAGTCTTAAGTTATTCTCTAATTTGTCTGAAAAATAGAAAGCGAAGAGGATCAAAGTGTTCCCAACTCTCATATAAACAATGACTGTGTCATTCCTTGTTCCCTGTGAATTTATGTGTGACTGCAGCACAATTTGGAGCTGGACTATTTATAGCCGACTACTGCCACCGCCGTCGCTGCCTCCGCTACCCTGCAGCCTGAAAGTCACACCAGGAGATTTTGGGAGGGGAGTCCTTGAGCTCCTCTGTCAATGCTAAGCATTGCAGTGACAGGTTTGCTGATGAGTTTGGTCACTGAAGTCGCACTGCACCGGTCCCTCCCTTAAAGCACAAGGCCGCTTTCTATGCATTTTTCAAACACGCACAATGCAAGTGGATCTACTACAGGGCGTGCACAGCGTTGCACATGCATGCGCACAACTTATAATTTCTAAAATACAAACTGTGATGAAGAGTTGATGATGGTGATGATGCACCTCTGTGTGTGCGCATCTGTTTTCACATTATATCAGTTTTTGTGCCGTAGTCATGTCACAAATACACAGTGTCACTTTTGCTCCACCAGCATAGAAAGAAACGCTACTGTACTACTGCTATCAATACAGTGACACACAGCAAAACAGTGTCTGTACTTACTTTATGTCCTGGTCAGAAAGTTCCAGAAAGAGATTATTTATCCACTTTGGGCTATTGTACAGTGTCTTCTGTCTGCTCTGTGAAAGTCCCAATCAAAGAAAAGAAAAAAAAACCAAAAGTATCTGGTGTGCATCTCAGACGCAGCAAGTCCCACTCCGCCGCTCACTGATGCTCTCTGAAATGAGGAGGGAACTCTGCTTGCAGCTCCCAGGCTCACAGCCAATCATGTTAGAGTGCTCTCTGCCTCTTGGCCAATTACTAATCTGTCATACTCCAGCCTCTCTCCCGCTCCTCCTCCTGCTTAAAGTTCTCATGGTTGTGGACAAACTCCTGCTTGTGGAGTATGACAGAGTGGGAGGAATCGCTGTTGTATTTACAGTCTGAGGGAACAAGAATAGAGCAGTTGTGGAAACATTTCAATGACAAAAGAGCAGCGGACAGAGGAAGAGTAGGAAGCTGTTGTTTAATCTGCCGAAGATTAATTGTACTGGTAAGGATTTACTGTGTCAAGATGCTTTTTAAAAAGATCATTTATCAGATCGGCTTAACTTAAAGTACTAAAATGCTGCTCTGCTTACGCAGAGGTGCTGATATATCCCTGTTGACCGTGCTTTACCACTGTCTGGATCAGTCAAATTAATATTGGATTATATACTCAAGGAAGCATGATGGAGGTTTACTTCGGGAGACACTGGAGATGAATAACAGTTCATTGAATCCTCCAACATTTTAGGGTCTTTTAATGAGGAAATAACTTATATATAACTATATAAATAAAGACTGTGACATATGTTACTACGTAGCTCGCCTATTGATGAACTAGCATTTCCCAGAGGTGATGTGATTCTCTTGCTTCAGCGACCACAGGAAACACAGCATGCCCTGAAAGACATTAGCTGCAAATGCTCGTAATGACACGTTGACAGATATAGCTTGTGTTTCAGAATAGATGAGCAGCTGCTCTGCTTGTATACATCTGAAACAAGCTGTCATATTTACTTAGCCTCCAGAGCTGTCAATTTGCACCAATAACAGCACAGATGCTTGCATGCACACTCAAGACATTTTTTTCTTTTTCCCCTTGAGAAACTGGAGTGTTTGATCAAGAGAGATTCTCACCTCAGTCAAGAGGTGAATTTGGTGAGACGGGAGTTTAAGTTGCCTTTTTTATGACAAGTCTTTGCGCAAGTTGCAGTATATTATTGTTGGCTGATCCCTTTAAACTGATCAGTAAGCGCAGCATGTGGATCTCTGCAGGTAATAAGGACATAACGGTTATAGTACCTCTGCACTTAAAAATGTGAGCATATGTGCCACAATAAGATACATGAAAAATGTAAGTGTGCACCTTACGTGAGGCCGCCCTGGACGACTGTTGCCATTTCTGCCTGCCTGCCGTCCTTACTTTTATGTCTGGAACACGTTCGGCTTAGGGCTGACCGCTCGCATACTTTTTGTACTCAACACTGCATCCGTGTCCAAATTGTTGATCTGAAAATGATTGTCAACAACAACTATGACAACAAAATTGAACAAGGCACAGAGAGTCCATAAACCTCACGGGAACATACGCCCAGGTCAGATTAGATTGCATGGTAACTAAGTTATTGATACTCTGAGAAAGCATTTTAAGGTAATGTTCCCTCCACTCCCCGGGGGGAAGAGAGCCTTTCACATAAATACGCATTGAAGTTATTTGCTGCGAAAACAGACTGGGAGCTTGGACAGCTGTAAGAGCCAGCCGTTTTTCACACAGTGATGATATCTCAATCAGATTACCTTTTCAGCGGGTCTCATATAACTCCGGCTCAAGTTAGAAGTGCAGTTTTATATATAAAACTTAAATCGACCTACTAGCACCATTAAAGCTTGACGATGAACACATTTGTTTATGTGATTTCGTTGAAGACGTTTTAACCAGGAACAGTGACTTCCTGGAGTTCTGTGAAATAGAAATAGTCCCACGAAAAAACGACATCGCATCGAAACAAACACATCGAAACAAACTGCATCGCAACTTGTCAGTTTTACTCTTTAGTTTTTGTTTTGCTTAAAAAAAAAAAAAAAAAAAGAATATTTTGGTTTGTCAAGTTTAAAGATGCAAGTAGAAGGATTTTCCTTTACCTGAGGATGGAGACTTGCTCTTTCTCCCATTTGTCATTAGACAGATATCCACGTTTTCATCTAACACTCAGAAAGAGAGGAAATAATAATAAGCTATTCCTTTGAGGTGCAACTTAACAATGAATATCGAACTTCAGTTTCATGACAGGAAAACATGCAAGGAAGGAGCAAAACAGGCAGACAGGGATACAGGCCTCAGAGTTGGCAGGCCCTCAGGGAACAGCCAGGCACAGGCATGCAGGCTGGGCTCAAGCAAAGCAAGCAAGCAGACTGCTACGATACAAAGCTGCCTGGCCCCAAGGTTCGTCAAACTCACGAGAGTGGAAGGGTTATGCTAATACTACGCAAAGGGTGCACACTTTGTTTCTCTCCCGTTATGTTGCTTCAAAACATCGTACACATGGATAAACACCAGGATACGAAGTCAAATTTACATCTGTGATTTGTCAGAGCAAAGTCTTTAATCTGAAGGACCCTAAAGGATCTAATGGTCAAAATTCCTGAAAGAAAGGAAAACTGGCTACACAAATAGCTTCTCTGCTGCCTTTCCCTAAGCAGATTTGACAGGTTAGAGCCACAGAGGCAGCAGCTGACACACACACACACACACACACATACACGCACACACGCACACACGCACGCACACACGCACACACACACACACACACACGCACGCACGCACGCACGCACGCACACACACACACGCACGCACACGCACACACACGCACACACACATACACAAACACACACATGCGAAGGCTGTTGGCTACAAAGAGGTGTTCTTCACGGTGTGAGGTGTAGGGACTCGGTACTCTGTTTGCCCAAAGGGCAGCAGAAGTTATGTAATAAGAGCTGTAAAAGTGCAGCTGATCAGAAAATGCACTTAGCCTGTAGTGTTGAGTCCAACCTAAATGCAACTGCCCATTAATGACAAACAACTATGTTTAACGTGTTAAGGAAAAGCCCCCCCCCCCCCTCCCAGATTTGTTTTCCTAAATCGGCCTTAATTGATTGACAAAGTTGATATTCTTTTAAGAAAATCCCCAAAATAAGCTGAACATTGACAGAATGTGAAGAACACCTTGCACCGTGGCCTTATACTTTGACCGTTTTGACAAATATGGATTTGCGCTTTAAGTATTGTAAAGAGAATTATAAAATCCTGCTGTGGATATTAATTTGATGAGAGGATTTGCTGCTTTAAGCTGACGTATCTTTTAGGTTTGTACCGTAGGCCACACACAACAACAAAAAAAGAGCGTCTCAAATAACACGTCACGGCACATTATCTGTGTGGTGACTGACATTAAAAACAGAAACATGATCACAAGTTGCACATTCAGAAAATCATGTCTCCCTGTAGAGCAGTACCTCTGCCAGCTGTATTATAACAAACAAAAAAAAATAGACGGAAAGCTTTGCTTTTAATGAGCATATCAAAGTCGATTTCACAACGCGACAAATCTTCTATTTGAAGGCATTACAAATGAAAGCAGACTCTGTTTGGGACAAACAATGACAGCAGCACGCTGGCAGAACATTACTATCTGTTACTTAAATTTTAATGAGTCAAATCATCATTATCTTTACTTTCTACTTAGAGGAGACGTTAAGAGGAAGTAAGAAACAGACATAGACAGGGACAGAGGGAGATTAGGTTATTATTAGGGCAACCAAATACCGCAATTATCTAAAACACCTATAATTACAGAGAACCATCTGCTCTCTGCTGACAGCAGTAGACACACAAATGTCTCTTGGTGACATTTTAGTTTAATTTACCCTCATTAAATGAGTCACTACACATAAACTGATATCACAGAAGTATACGTCAAAGATATAGAGTTTTTGTCTCCTCTTTTGTTTACTTTTTTGTGGACTCCTTGTCCCCACCAGCAGCTTCCTTTTCTCTCAGTACCTGTCATTGCTGTCCTTGACTGGAAAGTTTCCAGGGTCCTGTCACCTCTCCTCAAGATAGAGGATCAGGAGAAAACACTGCTAACCTTGCTAAACTTTCTCTCCTCCTCTCTACACTGACTCTGCTTTTCTTTTTTTTTTTTAAAGTCCCTCGAGTTTGCCCGACGCGGTAGTGGACAAAGACCACCCTTTGTGATCTAGATTACGTCATATATGATTATGTCAAAGTGCTATATCTTCCCATCTCAGCCCTGTGGAGTTTTCCATCATTTTTTTTAAAGCTCTTTGTTTTAATTTTACGATGTGCAGCTTCACTGTTTTAATTCAATCTCACAGCCCTCGTAGTGTCTTGCAGGCTGTCAAGCTCTAAAGGTCAACTGCACACTCCCGGCTCAGCACCAAACCGCAGGCAAGCAAACCTAGAAGGAAAAAGAATATCAGACTTTCATCCACCAGGTGGACAGAAGCACAACTCCAGTACTGATATTGCTCTGAGATGAAAGGCCACAGTACGTTTGCCATATTGGCTTTACAGGTGGTTTCTGCTGCCCCCAAGTGGTCAAAGGCCAGTTGTTGCGGCTTTAAATAGTCATGACTGACCTTAAGAATGAATTATTAATGTTAAGAATCAGCACTTTATGGGTGTGGTTTTACATTAACAGGAGCACATGGCTTGTGGTTTTCTGTTGCCCTTAAGATAGAGTTGATGCAAGAATTTATAGTATGTTTTGTAGTATTTTTTCATTTAACTCATTTCATTTTTATCCATCAGGACTACATAGTTAGTTGATAATTATGTATTTCTTCTCGGTGCCTAACATGGAAATGAATTGCAACACAGTGACTGCATCAATGATCCGTTTAAAATCTAAAACAATTACAAAGAAATGTCACTGAGCAAATACAATTAGAGCTTGTAAAACTTATTTATGGCATCAGTCTGACAGACACAGAAAATAATGTCGGGATAACGTGTGTATTTCCGCTATGAGACCTAATTAAGACTCAGTTAATGATTCACATGTTATTGGACAATTTCTTTCAAACACAAGGCTCTAAAATATGGGGAATGCGTAAGTTGACACTTAGTCTGCTTCTCATTTTGAAATGTGAGTAATATGTTCTTTGTAACACAAAAGCGATTAAATGATCAAATTGAAATGTTTCTCACAACTATATTGTGGCGTTTCTTGTGGTGAAAGGCAGGAACAAATCGGGCCCACTGACTCACTTCATTTGTGTTACACATATTTGAAATGATGAGTCGTCTCACACATTCAGCCTGATAGTGACCTAGTTACCGCAGCCTCTCCCACCCCGAGACCAGGGGAGGACCTGCGAGGGTGGCTCGGAGACAGACAGGGGTCGTTGGAACTCATCATGGCGTAGAGCGATCGTCCGTGCCCTCCGAGAGCCGGGCGGTCCTGCTGCCTGTCCTCATCTCTCCGTTCAACACAGTCAGCTTCAGCACTCATATGTTACACGTTGATGCATATGTATATGGGGAACAAAACTTTGAATAATCTTCTAAATGATTTCTGTAGAGCGTTGCTGTATCGTGATGTCAATTTCCTTGGTGCTAGAAAAGCTCTTGTGTTTGTCATTTGGTGGTCGGCAGCAGTCACTTGCATCATTATGTACCCCTCAAGTTAAGATGGAGACTGATATCTAATAGACAAGTTTGTGTGCTGTGTGTGTGTGTGTGTGTGTGCGCATATGCAGTAAGTACAGGCAGAAAGAAGGGTTGAATTATTTCTACAGTGGATATACAGTTAGAAATATTCACTCAAACCAAAATGTTTTCATGTTTGACATGGACACTGACCAAAAAAAAAAAAAAAGATTAAATGTGACAACTGTAACACCGATCAACAGAAAATGGCCCTTTATGTTTTAAGGGAAAACGGATGCAAACCGATCAAAACTTTTGAAAATACCGATTTATGTTCTTTGTCCTTCCCAAGTCAGCGTAGAAGTACAGCCTGTGGGAATTGTTCTTATTATCTTTGCCCATCTGGATTTTCTCCATTCTTCTCTGAAAACAATACTCAACCTCTGTCAGGTTGGAAGCAGACACAGTGAACGGTCTCTTTCAAGTAGGCGCCATCTCAGCTGAAACCTTTTGATCATGAATGTGTCCGTTTTCAAGGCATTCCTGTGTGGATTTGGCTCCATGCCAAATTACATTTGACTCCTCTAAATAAACTAAACAATGCATGTTGGATAAAAACAATTTTTTTTTTATTCCTTTCACCCTACAACGCAATGCAATTCTTCATTATCCTGCAGATGACGAACTACACGGAGGTACAGTCAACCGGAGATTAAAACGGATTTTGGCTCAACATCGAACCATTCTTCTTCGTGAATGTGAAAATGATTTTATCTACGTTGTGGTGATCTATTTTTACCATAATGCACTGAGAACAGTCTCTAGTCGCGGGTCAACAGCACTTCCTCCTGGTAAAAACAGATCATTACAGTCAGATGTAACCAAAACCTAAAGCAAATGGAATGTCACTAAGCCAGCATGGAGTCTAGATGGGACCGTGTCCTTACAACCACATTTCCTAGAGAGCTCCACGTTATTGCGAACATAATGAACAACTACAAGCAACACCCGCCTTAGTTTCAGTCTACCGATTAGCGATGTGAAGCCCTGCTATGAAGTCGTATTTTACATCTTGCGTCAGTCATTTTCTGTCAAGTAGACAAAAGCCAAGGCCTTTTTGGAGTACGGCGATCATTTATTTTTTTTATATAAATACATATAAAATACAGTATAAACATTTTCACAGATATTTTACAGATTTATCCATTAGTACGAGAAGGGATTGGACAAAAAGAAAAAGTTCACTCACATTTGCATACGTTAAAAAAACAAAACATGTAAATCTTTAGCGTAGGTTTGCACCTGGATAAAAAAAGGTGGAACTCTTTCCACGCAAAGCTCGATCCTGTGTCCTCACTCACCAGAGGAGCAGCGTTACGTTCACTTCTCATTTTAAAAAGATCATCATAACGAGATACAAAACTACTCGATAGAGCCGAGTCCAAAGGCACTGCCTCCCCACCACGTGAAGACCCTTGTTAGCCGCAGTGCTTCAACACATTAAGCAAAATACTTCAAAAGCAGGCAAGCAATCTGCTCATGTTCCGCCTGACTGGCTAAATTGTTAAATACATGCAAGTGTGGGTACAGTTTCCTGAAAATGTTATTTTTGCAATATGCCTCAGTAAGGAAGTAGTAAGACTGTAGCTAAAACTCTGCATCCTACAAGAACCACAGCGGCTTCCTCCGTCACAACAATCGCTTCATAGGAGAACTTTCAAAAGCCAGGAGAGGAAATAATGCTTTTCCCCTAAAATGTCTGTACCATCAGCAGCAGTTGTGACTCGAACCATATAGAAGTGGGCGTGAATGTGTGCTCAAAAGTAAACTCAAAGCCCTGTTTAGCGTGCATGGTGGAACCATTTAACGAGGACTTGAACAACAGGACATGTGTGGCCTAAACGCAGTCTTAAAAACTGTCAACTCAGAACAGTAAACACTATGTCCGGCCAAGTGAAATAAACAACCCTTAACTTTTCAGTGCACAACTTTAAAAAAAAAAAAAAAAAAAAAAAAAAACTAAACTCAACTTCCTAAAAATCTTGTAATTAAGATCAAGCTGCAAAAAAGGTAAAAAAAAAAAAAAAAAAAAAAAAAGATCTCGGCATTAGAAGATTTTTGAGGAGGCCCGGTGTGACTGTGCAGCTGAGGGCCCTACAGTCGTTCCGTCGGTGAAGCCCTGCAGTCAGTGTGAACGCTGGAGTCAATTTCTGAGGCTTAAAATTGCATCAGAAAAAGGATGAATATTTAGAAATCCACTTGGCAAAACCTGGGCTTTACCTTCAGTATAAAAAAAACCAAAACAAACAAAAAAAACAACTCATCAGTTTGGTTCAATAATAAAGATTTGGTCAATATGTTTAGATTGTCTTTGCAGTTGCAAGTGGAAAAGACAAGAAATTGAAAATAAATACAGTCAAAAAAACAAGTTGGGGTGGAATCTCAAGACTACCACAGTGGTTTGCTTGCGTAAAAAAAGGTGGTCAACCCTGAATCCCCCCCCCCCCATCTCCCCTCCCTCGATAAGCCAGAGTCCGTCGTCACTCGTCTTTTTCATGATTGGCGTTCCCGTTCATAACGCCGTTGGTGTGGTGCGCCCACGTCCGAGCCTGCAGCACTTTCGGCAGCCTCTTGCCCTTGGTGTAGGCGTGGTACCAGAAGTTGAGGAAGAGAAACAGGAATATCAGGCCGTACAGGCCAATGATGTAGACGAAGATAGGGAACTGGTAGGCGCAGTCCTTGATGAAGAAATACTGGGAGATGTGGCTGGTCACCATAACAAACTGGATCTAGGGAGCAACAGACAAGCAAAAAAAAAAAAGAAAAAAGGAAGGGTTGACTTCTGCTGCTAAAAGTGTCAACGCGGGTCTTTCCGAGGAACACTTTGAACAACACAAGATGCAAAAACAAAAAGGCAAGCAGGGTCGCAACGGACTACTTCAAATATACCAGCTGAATGGTTGTGAGGTATTTCTTCCACCACAGGTACTTCTGGTAGTTGGGGCCCAAGGCAGTCAGCCCGTAGTACGAGTACATGATGACGTGAACGACACAGTTCAGCAGGGCGTGGAATGTCCCCAGTCCGCCTGAAATGGAGAGTGCAGCAGCGACGGCGTCGGAAAATGGGGAAAAAAAAAACGAAATCAAGGCAAACGCTGCTTGCACGTTGCGGAGGAGTTTTACCTGCAGCAAAACGAACACCGAACCACCAGGTGAAGGGCATGATGGAGTGGTGGTAGACATGAAGGAAGGTCACCTGGCTGTTTTTTTTCCTCAGCACAAAGAAAATCTGGAAAGGGACAAGTTTTTTTTTTTTTTTTTTTTGGGGGGGGGGAAAGGGGGGAAAGGGTATAACTCAGTAACACATAAATGTAATTAAATCTGCACCACAAGACAGATTCTGTCACTTACTGTGTCCAACATCTCAATGAATTTTGAAAAGTAGTAAAGCCAGCATGTTGCCGCCATCTAGAGAAAGGGGGGAAAAAAATAAAAAAAAAAAAAAAAAAAACTTCTATCACGTGTTCAGTGCAAAAATTCAGATGATACAACAGAGCCCCATCTGCAAAAAAAAAAAGAGCAGCTTACCCTCAAAGCCTGCGGTGAATCAGAGTAGTCAATCGGGTCACAGCGAAAAGAGTATCCCGTTCCCCACCCCGACATCACAAACTGAGAGAGACAGTGAAAATGAAAGTTACACGAGAAAACGAGGTTGTGAAGTAAAACAAATAATAAAAAATGAAACCGAAAAACTAAAATCTGGCATAACAGGTTTAACAGTGTAATTTACAAAGAAGGGAAAAAAAAAATGCTGTGATTTTGATTTACGACATGGGAACGCAATGCTTCGACGAAAGGAAGTGCGTCCCAACAACGCAGAGGTGAGATACAAGTCTGGAGGCAGCAGTCGAAGGTTCCAGTGAACAGGAAGCAGAAATCACACCTGCTGATCTGGTTTTAACCTTAGATCAATAGTCCACGGGGGGGGGGGGGGGCAGCTCACCTCGTAGCACATGTAGAGCGAGAGCGCCACCACGCTGAAGTTGTAGACGATGAGAACCCCTCTGAGGTCGAAGGCCTTGCGGTTCTCCATTAGTCGAGGCCCCAGCGACGTGACGAAGTAAATGTACGCTACGATCATGATCGTTTGGGGGAGAGGGGACGACATGAGCAGCCAATTCTCCGTCCGCAAGTCTGCAGCAGAAGGACAGAGGGGGGGGGGGCGTTTGTGAGACCAACAAATGTTCAGGTGCAAAGGAAAGTGTAGAATCGTGCACGGAAACCGAAGCGGAAGTGACATCGTGGAGGGTTTTTAAATTACAAGCGTGACCATTGAAGCGTTTAAAAAAAAAAAAAAAAAAGATGACGACCCCGATGGCAAAAGACTCACCTGCTCTTTGGATGAACTCGTCATAAATGAGAGCAGCGGAGGACTTGATTTGATCAAACTCCATTTTGAGACCTTGTAATTCCTGAGAAGCGAAAGGCAGGATGTCGGTTAGATACGAGTTCACTGGCATTTGGATAATAATAAAAAAAAAAGTCCAACACAGAATTAAGAGTCATTGATATTTGTGTTCACGAATGGAAAGCCTCTGTATTTTAGGAGCTAAACACTTTCGTCGACTCAAACTCAGAAATCTAAACATAAAGCCTCTATTAAAAGGCGAGGTATTGTAGCAGATCCTCAAAGTTCATTACAAATGCCAAACAGGAAGTAAATCACACCAAAGAACTGGTGCACAGGTTTGGGGGGGGGGGGGGGGCAAAAAAACCAACAACAAGTTGGACCCGAGCTGTTCAATGAAACAGGTCAGTACACACTATAATT
Organism: Brachyistius frenatus; assembly: GCF_029030835.1. Taxonomy (NCBI): domain Eukaryota; kingdom Metazoa; phylum Chordata; class Actinopteri; family Embiotocidae; genus Brachyistius; species Brachyistius frenatus. The sequence continues at coordinate 2,694,322 of NW_027210629.1, forward strand.
TCCTCTACATACAAATAGCGTTTCATCTCAGGATGTAATAAGATCTGAACCGTGTTACAGCAACCGGCTGAATATGGCCCCTCCAAAACACTGGGACGGTCTAAAAGACTCGACTATACGAGGGGGGGGGGGGGGGGCACCGAGCCATTCTGAGGAGGACAAAGCCAAGAGTGTGACGAGAGTACAAAGAGTAGCAGCCTGTGTCTCCCTCTTATCAGACAAGGAACACCAGTGTGATCAGAATATATTCAGGAAGAATTGAAAACCAGTTAGAGTTGTCAATGTTTTTAAGAAAAAAAAAAGGACCAATGTGCCTCGAGAAAACCAGGATTCTTGTCAGGCATCTTTCACGATCATAGAAACATTAGTACAAAAAAAAAGACAAAAAGTGGCCTTGATGGCTCGTGAACGAGAAACGCTTTTCAGAACTAACAGTGTGGACGAGGACGGACGAGGACGGACAACGTGGAGAATGTGGCAACTGTGGGAGGGGGAATTGAAGTAAACCTTCACAATGACTGGCCTGACTGGTTTACAAAAACATGTCCGGGGACACCTCTCGAAACACACTTCGCCAATCCAGAAAGTCAAACCAAAAAAAAAATCACGACGATGTGTCATGTTATTTTTTATTTTTTTTTTTTCACCCCAACAAGAAAACCTTTGTGCAATTTGGGTAAATAACTGGAAAGACTAAAACACCTCCCGTGTAGTAGGTGTACATGGGACTTAATCCGACATGACAGGTTTTCAAGGTGTGTCCACCCGCAAAAAAAAAAAAAAAGGAACTTGACCGGTGAACCGACTAAAAAAAAAGAAATTAAAAAAAAAAAAAAAAAAAAAAAGGCAAGGCTGTCCTGGAGTCTCTTTCCTAATGAAGACAAACAAGCCTCGACACGCCAATTAACGCGATAAAACGAGGGATCGTGACGTAAAAGGCTGCTACTCCCACGGCGCACCTCCTCAGCAGCGCGTCAAAAACGTCTGAAATGTCTCCTCTCCACAGTTTATACAAACAAAAACAAAAAAAACGCACGTTCGTGTGAAAATGTGGCTCTAAAATAGCAAAACGGGGTCACGGTTCAAATACAAACACGGACGTGTCACCAGGAAAAATACCGACGGACCTTTTTAACACCGGTAAGTTATTCACGTTTACCAGACACGAAGAGAAATGACCATTTATCGTCCAGACGAACTGATTCATTTTGTCAGCAACCAATAATTTAGAAAAAAAAAAAAAATGTATAGACTACTTAATTAACCACGCCTAATATACAACCTTTTTTTTTTTTTTATTTAATTGTGAATGGAGGGCTTTAAAAAAAAAAAAATAAAAAAAAAAAAGTTTAGGGTCGCGTTACCCTCGAAAAAGTAGCCTACATTCTTACATAATATTCAAGTAGGCCACTCAGCCTGACATTCAAAGTTATCGATTCATAATTATTTCCAGACCACCGCGCTGTAATTCTCAAATGAGGAACAGGTGATGAAAACAAGACCACCCATCTTACGCCAGGAAACGTTCGCGATAAATGACAAGGCACAGGTGCTTTTCAGGTTTTTTTTTTTTTTTTTTTTTTTTAACTGTCCTGTTTTTTTTTGTGTGGGTCCCCCCCCCCTTTGACTAAAACACATGAAAAAAAAAAAAAAAAAAAAAAAAGTTAATTGACTAACCTTTAGTGCTGTCATTCAACGGGAAATCCCTTCGGTCCGTCCAGACTGTATCCTCACTTCTGAGCCACCTGCTACTTTCACACAGGTGCGCCTCTGGCTCTGCTGCTCACGGGCTGAAGGAAGGCACGCTCTCCTCGGATCTTATGACAGCTGGCGGGGGGGGGCGGGGGGGGGCCGGGCCTGAGCTCCGGAGCCACGCCAGTTCGCCCGCTGATTGGCCACTTCCCGGTTAAACGCGACGGGGCTCGATCCCAGGTCTTTTTTTGTTTTTTGTTTTGTTCGTTTGAGGGACGCCTCGTCAAAAACTATGTACATATTTGTAACAATAGAGTACATCCTGTTCAGGTGTGATTCATAAATACTTCCAGTACAAAAATATTTTTACAATTAGTATTGGGGGTTTTTTTTGTTGTTGTTTTTTTCCATTGCTTCCCTGTAAATCCCAGTCGGTGTTTTAAAGTAAATTGAGGTTGCATTTCCAGTGTTTTTTTATTTTTTATTATAAAACACAGTTAAACACATTAAAAAAACAAAAAACTACAATAATGAAAGACACTTCAGGTAATTTGGGGGGTGGGAGGGTAGATCTCTCACATTTTAAATCAGTACATCAGGACAGAGAAACATAATCCAGAATATACAGTAAATATTCTTCATTTGAAATATTGATATGAAAGACTATACATGTATATGCAAAACAGGACAATCGACAAGTGTTGATCAGAGTAATGTTTCACATGTTTATGTGGCAGCGGGGCCAATGTGTAAAACGGTGAGGGGGGGGTGCGTCGAAGAGAAAGAGGTTCACGCCTCATTGATAAGTTTCAACGAGGGCTGACGGCAGAACCGGGAATGACAACACGACAATATGTGTTTTTGAATGCCCGGCTACTCCCATGTGAGGATTATAAACAAGCTTTTCCCCAACTCGGCTGCAGAAACACCCAAACCGAAAGACTTTGTGACACCACGCCTCTTCAAAAAGCTTACAAATCCCGCTGCAAGATCAGCTCGAGCCCCGAAGCCTCCCATCAATATTACAAAAATGTCGTGTCGGCGTCACAAGGTGTGCGCGAGCTCTGTGTGAAACGACGGCAAAGATGCATGAAGTTTATTTCATGTTTGGAATCTGCACCAACTTTGGCAAAATATCCCTGGCGACCACCACGAATGATATGAAATGGCAAAACTGGTTTGGAACAAGAATTAACAACATGAATCTCATTACGCCGACCGAGGCTTTACTTTCCAATTTAAAAAAAAAAAAAAAAAAAAATTTAAAATAACAATGCTGTATCAAATGTACAAAAACAAACGTTATTCATAACAGTGTGCGCATTTCCAGTCAGACAAACATTTACACTTAAGGCGCTCGTCTGTCGGTTTCCCCTGAACCCATAATTATCTTCACCGGCGTCCTTCGGACCGGGTTTCCTTTTGCGACGCGGCAATTGTGAAGGAAGGCGAGCTCATTTGCACGCTCAGACACCTTCATCGTGGGAAACGCCTGCGTCAGTCTTCGTCACTGCTCCACGCGTCTTGAAAGGCAGGTCGCGCCGAGGACTGGCCACCGGCAGCCTGTGAGGATGAGAGACAAAATCGGCTCAGTTTCAAGCCCGAGGAGGATGTGCAGATGTGCGCGGATGTGCCGACGCTCGCTTGTTTCCTCGAGTGTAACACCTCGTCGGCGGTTACGATTGGTGCTCGTGTGTTTTTCATTAAAAAAAAATTAAAAAAAAATTGGCGAGACGACAATTTGTACGCGATTGATGACGATGACGCGCCAACTGGTTTGACTGGAAAAAAAAAACACCTGTAACAAAATAAACACTGCCTTGAACCAGAAGCGGCGTCGCACGGCCGAGTAAAGGTAACTCTGGTCTCGTGAACCAGTTGACTCCTCTCGTCATAATCTACATTTCCTGGAAATTTATGCGCGCTCATCTGCGATTTTATTTCTGCCACAGAGAAATTAAATCCTATTAAATCGTTATTTATATATATATTTATAGAAATAAAATGATGATTTAATAGGATTTAATTTCCAGGAAAACTTAAGATATGAGATATTTCCCTCTCCGGTATTGTTTCCTGTCATTATGGCCTTTACTTCGTTTGGACGGCCGGACTCTTCTTCCACATCCGAGGCCCGGAGGACGGGGACCCACGCCAGGATGTTGCAGTCTTTACCTCCGCTGTACAGCTCCTACGTGCAAACAACAAGGAAACCCTCACACGGTGTCACGGGGTACAACTTCCTCGGCAAAGCATTCCCCCCCCCCCGCCCCCCCCCCCCAAAAAAAAAAAAAAAAAAACATCCCGCGCCCCATCCCGAAGCTCGCCAAAGAGCGACGAGCCGCCCGACCGCATTCCCGCGCGTTGTCGCACACCATAAATCGACCTGTACGTGCGAAACCGGACGCCGAAAATGGGCGAGCGAGGAGGGCCGCGGGTCGGACGTCCCCCTCTGCCTCCGGGACGCTCGCGAGTGCAGTTCAGGAGCCGCTCGGCTCAAAAGATGAAAAACGCTTGGAAAGACGAAGACGCTTGAAAAGCGAAGACGGAGAACTACCGCGTCAGGTTGTTATTATTAAAGGACACGCGAGTAGAAATACACATACGAGCGTGCTTATATCTGCTTCAAGAAAAAAAAAGGAAAAAAAAAAGGCATTTAGTAGTAATCGTATACAAATCTATAAAAAGCGGTTCAATAGAGCACGTTGAAGCTCACAGCGCTCATTATTTCAAAGTAATCTCCTTAAACTTCGAGAGCTTCAGTGCCATTTTTACTTATTTACTTCAGCACGTTGCTTTTATTCATTTCTAATTTACATTTTTTTTTTTTTTTTTTTTAATCCACTATCAATGTTTATTTCATCTCAATTTGCGCCTGCCCGGCCTGTGAAGCTGCCAACGGTGAACCTCGCCCGCGTGTTTGTTCTGTCGCCGTATTGCAGTAAAGCCCGTTGAAACATTAACCACGCAGCCTCGATCAAGTCGTTTACTGTAAAGCAAGTTAAGGTTACTGAAATAGTTCCCTTTTACAACACGTCTGAAAAACAAAAACAAAACCAAAAAAAAAAACAGCATTTTCAGCGATTTAACTCGTCACCAAATGAAACGGTTATCAGAAGCGCTTCTGAAAGTAACGCAGCCGGCCGTTGAGGCCCGGGGGGGCGGGGGGGGGGCACCCGCATTTGCATTTACGGCAGCAAATGTTGACTTAACCAAAAACCAAACAAACAAACAAAAACAAAAACGAGGGCAGCGGGGGGGGGGGGGGGGTTCAGGGACCGTGTCTCTCACCTGGCGGTCTGGGTGGAACTCGCAGCAGTCCACGTTGTTGTAGTGACCCCTGAGCGTCGCGACCAGCTCCCCCGAGTGGAGGGCGTACACCGCCACCGAGCTGCCGCACGGCACGAACACGAACTCGGGGCTGCAGCCGCGCGACACGCTGAACTGCAGCCTTTTACGGCTCTCGTTGCAGACCTTCCCGTAGTTTACCTGAGGGAGGAAAAGGCCACGGGACACCGGGGGGGGGGGTTCAGAGGACGGAAGGAATTTAGTCCCCTTTATTTGAGATCCTAGTAAATCGGGCCCAATGTGAGATGACATGTTTCCTGGATGGAGATGAAGCTTCTTTTTTTTTTTTTTTTTCAGTTTATTATCAAGAGGTTACTGAAAACACAACGCGGTCAACTTATTTTCTCCGCTTGTATTTAAGACTTTTGGAAATACTTGCAATGCTACTTAAAGCCCCTTTCCGAGAGTTTTATTAAAAAAAAAAAAAAAAAAAAAAAAAAAGTCCGTTAAGTCCCAATTTATCAACTAATGAGGAAACACAATGTTTTTTTTTGTGTTTTTTTGTCTTATTGCTTTCAACGTGGGAGCAATATAGCAAAAGACTAATATTTGAAGGTTTTATAACGATGCATTTTAAAGGCATTCCCTTTCACATCTCCCTAATGTTCACCAGAAATGCCCACCACATCATCATAATCCCAGTCTGATTTTTTTTTTTTTTTTTTTTTGCTCATCAGAGTAAGTGATCTACCCTTGAAGTAACTAGCAGTCTCGGCTGGACTACAGCCTGAACATGGAAAATGCCTCCCGTGGCAACCGAAGCAGCGGAGCAGGAAATGAGAATGGGAGCCCGTGAGAGAGCCCAGGGTGAAGGCACCGTTCCCCGGGCCTCGGGGTGAGGTACGAGTCTGTGGTGTGCTGTTACGTACCGGGGTTGGAGATGCAAATATTACATTCTGTCTATAGATCCAAGGCCGTAAATTAAAGTTTTGTTAATCGGGATCCAAAAACACCCATTTATGCTATTTTGTTGATCCTCAAACGCTGAAACATTCGGTCCCAGAGGGCCTTAAAGAGCTGTGTTGTAAACGTGGTTTGATTGTTTGCCGTCAATGACGTTCAATCCTGTTTCAGCTGTTTGCATAGTGACGCTGCAAATTTTATCATTTCAGGCTAAATCATTTGGTTACCCCCCCCCCCCCAATTCTTGACTGATTCTATCACAAGCACCGTTTTAGACAATATCAAAGTTTAGAAAAGAAAGTACTGGCAATATAAACAATTTCTTTCAGGAAAATATAAAGAAAAGTAGCTCGTTCTGTTAGTATGGACCATGTTAACTACGTTTTAGTACAATAAGCGAATGAATTATAGACTATTTACCATCTGCCTTTAATGTTCACCACAGTTCTGAGTTAACCTTATTTAAAAATAGGAATAGTGAATAATAAGGAATGGTATGAACTGAGTCTTTCACTGGAGAGATGTGTACAGACTTCAGAGCAGTTCGGATGTTGTCAGATTTCCTGTCCGAGTTAGAACTTGTGCAGCAGCATCCAGTTTTAGCTACGGATGCCTTACAGTCATTAGGACTCGGGTAAAAGCGTAAAAGCTTCTAGGATTCCAACTCCAATGGTCTGTTTACCTTCGATGTTCCTGGCTTTTGGGACAAAGACGACACAAGACTGCCCGCTAGCGCCAAGAATAATTTTCCACTAATAAGTAGATAGAAGTTCATACATTGATGTCCTCGATTCAATATACACCCATATTAATCAATATTTTCAAAAACCTAAACGGATAATCCGCAAAACAACTCGTCAAATTACAAATTCAGGATACACAACTGGATGGCAGCTGTATTTCAGGGATATCTGCTGAACCCACCAGAAACAGCTTCTGCGGGTTCTAACGCTGCAGTGGAAGATATCTACTGGGCTGTTTTTGGATGTATATTCACTTATTGTTCATACTTTTCTTAAGAGTCTGTTTATTAAATGACTCGGCCCAGTGTCTTTTATTTTTTTTATTTTTTTTTTTTTGGCTCAGTTAAAGTTGATTTTATTTAAGTTTTGAATGCATCTTCACGGGTATTTTTTTTTTTTTTTTTTTTTTGGGGGGGGGGTTCCAAGACTTGTGCAGTTGTATACGAGTGGGATGTTCAGCGGGTTGTACAATTACTTTTTGCGTAGTGCGACTGCACTACTCAAAAGTGTTCGTTTCGGTTGGCTACGAGGACAGAGCCTTCAATCAAACAACTGACCAGTGTGTTTTCCCCTGTGGCGCTGTTCCATAGCCTCATACGGTCATCAGTTCCAGTCGTGAGGAGGTAGAGGCCGTCACCGGTGAAGCACAGGCCGTTCACTCTGCCATTGTGAGCTGTGTTTACTGGTTTAGAGACAGGTAAGACATGGCAACAGTGCATTTGGCATCTATTTCCTCCATCAGAGCACCGGTGTAACAAAACACTTTTTTTTTTTCTACCTAATGAGCTGTCATACTTAGCCATCAATCTCAGGCTCTAGGCGTGTTTGTTGTTAAAACTACTTATCTCAACCGTTTACAGAGTCTTGATGAGATTCAGTTACAAACTGGTTCCTTTTCAGGAACTAGACCCTTCAGTAGAACACCAAGAGAACGGCAGAAAAAAACAAAACAGATACTGTATGTGCAGAATGTTGGCTTTCCTCCAGAGAAACAAACTTTGAGAAAATATTTACCCTGAATAATCTGAACATCATTAGACATCCCAGCTGAGAGAAAACAATGTTGTTGGGGGTACACGTAACGTTCAAATAGATAATCAGTAAGTATCAGTTAATCGGGAAGCTCAGTTCTGTGGCTCTACAGTAATGGGTTGCCCCCACAATTTATCCCTTGTTACTTATTTGGGGGTTTGCATGCACCTCAGCTCCTATTATATCAACCGGATACAGTAGGTCTGCGCGGCACCATAGCAGTTTACAACTTGTCTCAGGACCCACATTTTCCTTATTCATTAAGTCTTGACCCCTTTTTTTTTTTTTTTTTTTTTACATTTCAGAGGCAGATTCAAATTCATTTCACAGAAAAATAGGACAGTAATACAACATGCCTTTGTGCAATGTTAAAAACGTGAAAAAAAAAACTGCAACAAAAATGCAACTAGGGCTAAAAATCTGATGAAATCTAAATACTTTTTTTTGAATTAAATAAGAAGTCAGATGTGTGTGTTATCCTAAACCTGTTTACAAATGCTCAAATGAGAGAAAACTTCTGATGTGACAACGCTGTTAGCAAACAGCTACTGCATGCGCTGCGTCATTGGAAACATATGTCCTTCACATTAAAAGTCCTACATCAAAAATTTTAACTTTGACTTTTTTCCCTCGACACCCACACATCCCTCTGACTGGTCCTGTGACCCACCAGTTGAGAACCTGAATTGTAACTTTTATCGTGGTGGTTAAAGGTACAATTTGGTCACTAAACGGAAGTTGAAGTTGATTTTTGTTTTTTTTACCCAGCGAACCACACGGCATGACAAAAAAAAAAAAAAAAAAAAAAAATCCTGTCCCAATGTCCTTCAATGTATGTGCTCCCATTTTTAACGTCAAACTAAGTAAGTAAAAGAAGATGCAGGAAAAGAAAGAAAAAGTAGTAGATAGGTAACGGTACCTGCCTCAGCGGAGGCTTTCGACTTGTCTCCGTTGTGCTGGTCCAGAGTGAAGAGACTGCCTGAAGCACGACGAACATCCCATACCTTCACCTTGCTGTCTGCACTAGAGGGGGCGAATATGGAGGTATTATTTGTTTGTTTTATTTTCTCCTGGTTAACGAATAAAGGCAGAGTCCTATAAACTATCCAAAAAAAAAGCTTCGTGTTTAATTCTTCCGCCGGCAAGTGCAATACATAGTATACGTTCAGCCCGATGTGTTTCATATACAGCTGTGTGTGTGTGTGTGTGTGTGTGTGTGTGTGTGTGTGTGTGTGTGTGTGTGTGTGTGTGTGTGTGTGTAACCTAGTGTTTGTTTCTAAAGCATGTTAATTCCCAATAGAAAATTTGGAATTAACATGCTGGTCCATAATAGAATATCATATACATTTCTCTGCTTGCCTCACTGTGCCAGTTGTTTTCAAAATCACTTACAGTCCAAAGGGACGGGAGTGCACCGATCCCAATGGGTTAATTAGCAGGTCTAATGTGGCATAAAACAGGTGGGGACTGTATCTACCATATGCCAGACTGACAGGGCTACTCAAGTGCCACAGCGCCTATCTAGTAGCGATGTGGCGCCATTATCCTTGACTCGGGGTTGCAATGTGGCCAGATGGCTGGGAAGTGAGATGACAAGAACAACTGGGACAACACATGGTGGGAATTGTCCTGTACCTGGATTTCACGTGGCTCTGAGGGCAAACCGGGTTACGGTTTCAGAGGCTGAATCTCCCCGGAAAAGAATGGCAGCTAACAGCTTACCTGGCAGAGGCTAGGATATGCTCATATTTGGGCGACCACCGCACAGACAGGACCTCAGCTATGTGACCTGGAATGGCAAATAAGTTCTTGATTATCACTTCGGTATGTGTGTGCAACCATAATTACGTGTATTTGGAGAAAAACAGCAGGAAAAGCACTGTAGACCATTAACCTTGTAGAACATGAATCCGTGAACCAGACTTCAAGTCACAAAGTTGGATTTTGGGGGTTTTGGTGCCAACTGGAAACAGAGATACAGAGAAAAGTCAGATAGTAAGACTTCCTTTCTTGGTTGAAAACACTGAAAACAAAGAACTATGAGGATAATTTAAAGCTGGAGTATACAGTTATCAAGGGGGCGGCAAAAACAATTGCCAGAATTTGAAAATTGGGAACTCCTCCTGCAGCTCTCCCCTCACCCCTCTGTGCCCTGAGCCTCTCCTACCAGACGACCACCGACATATGCACACACTTCATGTGCACAACACAATGGTTGCCCGCCTTCTCGGGCCTAGTGAAGCAGCTGCGCGCTCCTCTGTCTCCAGATCGCCAAGGGTCTTTTGGCCACATAACTGTTGGCCCCAACATTGGGGTCGGGGAGGGGGGGCTTGGCCCTTCACCCTCCCTGTGGCACACAACATCCGCTGCTGCCAAGACCTCTTGTCGCCTGCAGAGGTACCCCTGGTAAAGGCTGCAAGCCCGCTGCTGGGGCTGATGGACTTGACGTCAGTATGGGTAAAGAGGCCAGTGTGGGGTCCCCCCTCTGGCGAGACCCGGTTCTGGCTAGCCACCAAAGAGTCGTTGGTGGTTCTATGTCTCCTAGTTGCTGACTAAGCTGGAATTATCTCTAGGATTTTCTCCCACTGATCCGGACTTAGTATCTGATGGGACGTGCACTAGATTTGTAAAAGAGCCAACAGGAACGCCGGGATTGGTCTGAAGTCTCCATCACGGGCTAGATTTTCTAAAGCCTGAATACACAGGAGTTGCGGAAGACTAATTTTCTCTCGGACTACTTGAATTACAATATGTTGAAAGGTTATTATGGAATTATCACCAAGGTGGCCAAAAAAAAAAAAAAAAAAAAAAAAAAACTGCCTACCCTGGCTTTGAACACTGAATATTACCATCCCAGTCAACTATACAATTTCAACGTGGCATGCCTACTGATCAATATTGTCACATTTTACATTTATCTTAATAAATGTGTGAGTGTAATCTGCTACAATAAAGGAATGGTAAAAAACTGGAAACCTGCGTTCCCACAGATAAGGTGTGTTAAATATGAAAACGCACTGATACAAACTTCTGATAAACATGAGCTAAGACACCTGACATGATTACAGGGGAGGAGGCCAAGGTAGTTGGTGAAAATGAAAAAAAACCAGAAGATGATTAGACAGCTGTTAAAATCTAAACAACCCAAATTATGCAGAATTAATAAGATAATTGTAAAGTCTTGCTGTAAGGACTTTAATGTGTTAAGTGCCATGAAATAACCTACGTTGCGATTTGGCGCTATATAAATAAAGTTGAATTGAATTGAATAATGGTGCATTTTAGGAACAGAGTCCTTAAAAGCGCCTTCCCAGATAAAAGAGAAGACACCGGGGACGTTTTCGACCTGTTTGTCCTTATCTTCACTCCTCTGAGAGGGAAGGACGTGTTAAGAGAAAACAAAATAGACAGAGACTGTGACTGTCTCCGGCTTGGGAAGAGGCGTGTCAAATGGGCTGGCTTGTGTGACAGAGAGCAGTAGTCAGCACAACACTCAGTCAGTAACCTGTTGGTCCTGCTTAGTGACATGAGGAGATTCCTTGGATGTTTCCCCACAGAAATCTGTCCATGTGTAAACAGCTTCTGGCCCACTTCTGTCCCCTCCAGGTGCACGTCACTTTACATCCCGGGGTACAACGCACTGACACTGTGGAGGAACAAACTACTGACGGACGGGTTAACTAATCCGATTTTTGTCTTAAGTTCAATGCTTTTCACCGGACAAAGAGAGAAACGCGAGCAGCTGGTTTGTTCTGCTTCTTCGACATCAGCATAAATTGTGACGACATTCTCACTCTCACCACACACACACACACACAGACAGACAGACAGACACACAGACACACACCCACAGACAGACAGACACACACACACACACACACACACACACACACACACACACACACACACACACACACACACACACCTGCAATGAGACTGTGCTTCCTGGCGATGGGGGACAGGTGGTGACTGTAGACATTGCCTTCGAACTCAAACACTTCAGCAGGCTGAGTGATCACCAAGTGAGATAAGGAGAGGGGAGAGACATAGAGGGTCAGTTTGGGGAGGAATTCTGATAATATTTAGGTCATATTTTTGTACGTACGCTGAAAGAAAAATATAATCTTATAATAAAATATAAAAACATGGCCAAAGATAAAGCCACGGCCTTACAGTTTAACGTTGGTTAAACAGAGTTCAGTGACACAGTTCACAGAATGAATTTAGATGAAAAACAAACAAAAAAAAAGAGTAGAGAGGGAGGTCACAGCAGCTCAGAGCTCAGAAGGCAGCTCACCGGAGCAGCAGTGGCAGTTACAATGCAAATTCTTCAGCAAACATAAAAAGCCTCTCTGTGCTCCATCTGTCACTGTGTGCCAGCACCAGTATGGACTTAGCCAATGGGTGCATACACACCCACACACACACACACACACACACACACACAGAGGAGGCTCTGTTTGCATAAAAATGTCCCACATAGCCATACACTAAGTGCAAAACAATGCAAAACACAACCACAATAAATAATTTAGTAGGTAGGAGTGTGGGACAGAACGGCACAGAGTAAACCAATTGAAAGGTCCGTGGGTTCTTTTCTGTCCCTTCCCTGACCTTTTGAGGTAACCGTGGTGCAAGTGTAACTCTAGCACAGCTCTGGGCTGGCCATATGGGACCGTGTGGCATAGAAAGGTAGAAAGCATGAAGCAGAAAATAAGAAAGAGAGGGGAAGACAAAGTGAAAACAGCTCCACATTTTGCTTAAAAGTGTGGACCCATATACTAGAATTAGATAAAGTACTGCAATGCAATCCCTGCGCTCTATTTTAAATTCTATCTTTGTGAAATTTATATCACAACAGTGAATATTTGTTGACACTGTGTCAGAGGTGACGATTTAGCTCTGCATTAACTAAGCTTATACTAAACTGCATTAATATTAGTGTACTTTCAATGTTGCCCATACCACTTTACCTACAGCACAGTGGGAACTAATTGTACAGACGTCCCAAATAAAACTCAACGGATGCATATAATATGGAATAAACCTGGTAATTAAGTGTCTAGGTGACATGCCTTACCTTTAATGTCTCAGTGTCCCAGACTTTCATGGTCTTGTCAAAAGAACTGGAGACAAACATCCCTGTGTCATAAGGATACCACTGAACTGTCTCTACACTGAATTTGTGGACATACCGGCTAGACCTAAAAAAAAAAAAAAAAGAGAGAAAAAAAGACAACGCTGCATAAAGCAAGAGCAAATATATGTATAGATATGACTTTTTAGACTAAAGTTATATTGCCACAAATCAAATACACTTCTGATTTATATTTTAACGTTGACAAAACCAGATTTAATAGGGTACTCTCTGTTTACACTGAAACAAATGAGAGAAGAAAAACAATCATTCAGATCACCTTATTTGTTCAAGCTTTATAGCAAGTTGAGAGCGACATAATACTGAGATAATAATAGAATGCTGCCATCAAGGGGATGAAATGAGTAACTGGAGAAACATTTACCTGCCGACTGTGCAGACTGCCTTGCAGGTGTACTGTAATTTTCCACTGTAGTTCTCCAGGTCATAGATGACTATGACTCCATCTGCACCTGCAGACAACATGCTAAACAAGGAAAAATGTTAACTTCAAATGTTGCTTTACTTTGTCCTACACACTTTATGAATCCTACAGAGAATCACCGAGCCCACAATTGATTCCTACAATTATGTACTGTTTTTAGGGGGTCGAATAGTGCCCGATTTAAAATAAATTATTGTCTGTCTGTTTGTCAGAAGACAGCTCACATTTTAACACCAGTAAAGACTTTTGTAAAAAAAAAAAAAAAAAAAAAAAAAACATCTCTGTGGAAGAACACAGCTAGGAAAAAAAACATTTAGATGTCTGCATTAAAACTCTGATATAACACTGTATTGGTATCAGCATATTTTGAACAATTCCCAGCTGCAGGCCAAACTTGCTTATTTGACTATTTGCAATAACCCAATCACTGCAAAACTAAATTTAACAGTATTACAAATCCATAAGGTAAAGTAATGCTAAATCAAGCCTGAGTGGACTTACTATCTTCCATCGATAGATTCAATGTCAATGGAGTTAATGCCATTTCCATGGATTCGATCCACATCTCTGTCAGGATTTAACTTCAGACCGAGGACCCTGCGGAGATACAGAAAGGTGAACCTCTACATCACTGGACTTCTGAAGTGACTCACACAGTTGTTAAAATATTGGATAATATTTTAGTTTTTTAATGCCTCTGAGGAGACGGGAGTGTCCTGACAGGAAGCAGAAAGTAGTTCACACGTTTTAATGCAAAATCTGGTCAGGTCAAGTTTCTAAGAGCTAAAGTTTGGCTTTGTGTTCTCTTTATTTGGAGAATAAAGAATAATTGTGGCGATTCCTCAAACAAAATAGGCAATCTTACTCGACAGACTCGATTAAAATAAGGAGGATAAAACGTGGGCTCCATTGAAAGGTCTCCAGAAAGCTTTATACGCTGGAGTTCGTTTGCTTGTAACATAAAAATGTAACTTCCGATATTTAAGATAAAAGGCAGGTATGTTAACGTGAACTATACCGCATGCTGTTAACTTACATAACTTTCATATAATACAGGTTGTGATATAGTTTACTAGGTCAACAAACCACACAACATGAATGAGATCAAGGCTCTTCATTTGTTTTGACTCGTTATGAAACGCTTCTCACCTTCTCGTTGACTCCGCACGCCTCAACCGCAGAGGGTCATCCAGACCGGCCTGCCTTGCTGCCAGAAACCCCAACATCGCTTCAACTGGAAGATAAACTGCTTTTAATGTTGAAGCAGAGTTTTAGTATTTAACCTGCGCTGCCATTATCTAACCGAGCTGTAAACCTAACATGTTACAGTGAAGTGGGTTGTTTGTTTTTTTAATCCAGACTGAATCTCCGGGTGTCCGACCAAGCATTATGTTGTACCCGCAGCTCCGCAACACTGAACTACGCTTTTTAAATCTCACCAGGGTGCCGTTTATCATGATGTATTGTTTATTTTGTTGTTGTTGTTGTTTTGCTTTATTTTCGCCTAGCTCCGTAGTATCTCCAGATGACGAGACGCCATGTTGGATTATAACGCTCGTTCTATTACAACCGCGCTGATTGGCTGGTCGCGTACCCAGCCGTCCAATCACAAAAGGGTTTATTAATTCTTCTTCCGGTCCCACGAACACTTCCATAAACAACCAGGTGACGAGGAGCGGGGAGACACTGCGGAGATGAGCAGGATTTCTGGCGTTCTTCGGCGTACCTTCGGGATAGTACGCGAGCACGTTGGTACCGATCATCTGGGCAATAAATACTACTTAATCCCAGAGCAGAAGTCATGGACAGGTAAATAAAGACGGTGGACAGTCGTAAACATCCGTTTAGCGGCGAAGATGGCGACAAAGAGCGGCTCTTAAACATGACGTCATAGTGAGACACTTATTGGGTCTTTGACGACATTTCTTCGGGTTGTGGCTGTATTCACGACCACAAACTAATCTGTTGCAGCCTCTTTTGGTCTTTTTTGGGTTGTTTTTTTTCAGCATCTGATACCGAGTTCTGTAACACTTCACAATACGGCTTTTCTAGTAATTATTTTTGCATCAATGTGCCACCGCTTTTCTTCCTACAACATGCTGCTCTGTATACGACTTTACCTTTCAACCCTTTCACCCTTGTAGTGTTATAAAATTGCCAGTAGATGGAGCATCAGTCTCAATAACAACACTTTAAGGAGTTTAAAAAAAAAAAAAAAAAAGATTTCTTGGCATACATGCAAGTCACTGCTTTGAGGTTTCAGTGATTTTTAGGAGGCAGAAGGCGGTTATGACATCTCCACTGTCCCAGACTGTCAATGACAATAGTCATTGACAGTCTCCTGTTGGAGATGAAATGATTTCTTGTCCGTGATGAGGATTAGTAAGGAGGTCATACCTACTGAGACGTGGCGGTGCTACAGTACGTAATGCTCAAGCCAAGCAGTCGAACTGTGTCAGGCTAATCCACGGTGGGATGCCAGTCACACCGTCTCTGGTTTAGAAGGCCAAGGACGTGCTTGTTGGCTTGGGAGACTCAAATGGACAGGCTTACCTACTGCGAGTCCTTCAGTTGTCCTGTCTTTCTAACAGTAAATTAGAGGTGCACCTTGAACAGGAGGAAGGCGGAGGCCGTGATAATGACTACTATCATGGAGGCTTTTCATACTTGATTTTTGTGAGAGGGGGAAATTCTGCAAAATTGACTTTCACTTTTACCAAATGACAACAAAAGTGCATTGTGGAAGTTTCTAGATATTGTGTGATACCTGCACATTAGATAGATGCGTGCATAGATGGATGGATGGCTACTTTTATTAATCCAAAGGGAAATGTTTTCACTACAGCATTACATTGTTTTTTTTTAGGTAAAATATGTTGATAAATTAAGTGTGCAGAAGGCCTGTTTTTCCCCCGCGTAACACATTCGCTGTTCCAGGCTACGAATCCCACGTTCCCCTCTCTTTACCGCCTTAAATCATCATCTGCAGACGATAGGTCACAGGTCAGGGATCACAGGTTAAAGAGCAAGACCTTTGTCTGCGTAAGACAGGATACTGCTGCTTAACAGCCTCGGCCGTTTGGGTTTTGCTAGAATTACTGTACCCCCCCCCCCCTTTTTCCAGATATTGTGTGTCTGTAATCTACAGAAATCTGTCGACGGCAGTGCTTTGGGAATCCTTTTATCCCATGCTTGTGTTTGTCTCCCTCTCTTGGTCCCACATTATACAAGCTGGATCAAGTTTATCTTTCACTAGCATAGGGTGAATAGATATCATACAGTGAATACACCCAGTGCTACTTTTCTCAGCGAGTGCAACCAAGCTGTTGAGTTTTTTTTTCTGTTTTGCTGAAGAGGGACCGACCTCTGGCAGGTTGCAAGCCAGCTTTCTTCCTGACTGAACTTGACTTTGTGCTTCACCTTTTCTCAGCAGTTTGTGTGGAAACTCGCACCCACCTCGTATTTATAATTCATTACAAGGCTGCTCCTCCACCCCCTGGCTGTCAGACTATTCAAATGAGACATCACAGAAGCCCATTTTCTCGCACGCTACAGGCTACCGTATTCACTTTCTCGTCACAATGACTGACAATGCAGAGAGGCTAGTTTGCTTGTGGAGGAACTGGTTCCAAACAAACACAGTTATGACCGCCAGAAAGGCACGTACACAGACCCACATATGCATACATAACAAACATGAAGAAATACATGGGGCACAAATTTGCGTCTACCGCTCACCTCGTCCAGCCTTGTGGAAATAAAGCAGATGCATTATTCAGTCCATATGTCTTGCTAAAGCGAGTTCTTTTTGATCTTAAACTGATAGGCCAAGCGTGGGCTCCGGGCCTTAAGGCATGGACCGCAGGGCTTTCCACTGCAGCAGGAGTAGTGGTTGAAGTGGATGAGGAGTCTCTCTCTCTCTCTGCCTACTTCATCTATTCATTTGTCCATCTCCAGCACTCAGTCCATCCCTCTCTACCTTTATCCATGCTTTGCTGCTCCCATTTTCTACCTCTCTCAATCTGTTAACTCTAGAAAACTGGGGCGTGAGCAATTCTGACAGCCCGTGGTAGGCTGCATACAATATAGGATGTTAATGGTGGCTCTGACAGAAAACTAAAAAGGAAATAACTTTTTTGCTTTATGTGGATCTGTCCTATCAGATTCCCACAACCGCTTCTTACCCTTTTTTATTTGCCTTCGCATACTCCTAGCCCTCCCTCGCCCCTCCCCTTTATTGCCGCCTCTGGATTTTCCTCCTTTTGATGTAACTCCAGTGAAGATTTCTATTCAAAACACTGGAGTATTTCAGCAGTGTGGAGGGCGAGACCCAGCAGAGAGCTTTCGAACCCCCCTCTCCTCAGATGCTGCTCCTCATCAAAATGAAAAGGCCTGGGTCTGAAGTACAAGCCTAGAGAGAGAGAGAGAGAGACACACACAGACAGACAGACAGAGAGAGGGAGAGAATCTCTGTCTCTGTCTTTACAAAA
Source organism: Brachyistius frenatus (assembly GCF_029030835.1). Lineage (NCBI taxonomy): Eukaryota > Metazoa > Chordata > Actinopteri > Embiotocidae > Brachyistius > Brachyistius frenatus. The sequence continues at coordinate 2,712,112 of NW_027210629.1, forward strand.
GGTCCAGCAATAAAGGCCTACCGTGAGCTGCGGCCTCATAGAGAGAACTGTGCTATAGGCTGAGGAGGCCCAGCGATTGTTGTCTGTGGCAGGGCTACAAGAGAGCCACTGGCAATCTGGCCACTGGTCTTAGAAGGTCTTTGCCTTGGTGTTGTCTCCATAGAGCTGAATAGAGAATCTATATTCTCCTCTCCTTCTATGTCCCCAAGGCCCAGCTCTGCCTCACACTGCATGGGGCGCCGTGTCACGCTGCCCTGATGAAAGCAAAGCATTCTGTGGATGGGCCCATTCGTCTTCAGCAGCGGGCCCGCAGCTTTGACGCCTGCCTTCCCTCCCTTTATTTAGGAAGAGAGGCGCGCTGACATTATCGGCCGCTGCAGGCACATTTGAAAATAATTGCCTGTATGATTGCTATTTTTCTTACCTCTTTGAGGAGGTGTAGCCTTTGTCTTGGAATCAATGGCTGCTCAATACTGGACAGGGGAAAGGCAGTTTCCTTTCATGTCTCGGTGAAAAGGATGTATTTTTAGCGCTATTCATTTTAGCAGTGTGTGCCATGCAGTTTTAATCTATTGGTCCTCTCCACTGTGTGGAGAATGGAAGAGATTCAGAGGTTCTTCAGAGGTGTGCCACGCTGTTGCAGAGAAAAGACGCATTGACTTGTCGTCCTATCACTATCCCTCTCTCTTTGTCTATTATTTATTTGATTCCCCAGCTCTGTTCTATGAAGTGAAAAACTGAAAAGGCCTCAGTTCTGCTATTTCAGGATGGGCGACTCTGGGGACCGAGTGAGGGATGTGTGTGTGCTTTTGCATTAGTGTGTGCATCTGTGATTGTGTACATGTGTTTATGTGGCATGACAACGACACACTCTTGTGTGTTTGCGTGCACATTTGTATCTGCTTTCTTTTTTCTTTTTTAAGAAAAAAAAAAAATCTGCAATTGTGTGTTTTCTCTCCACTTCATGCCCTAACACACTTAACACAACAACAGATGGCTGTGTGTCATCAGAGCGTTGATTCAAGCCGCATATTTCCACAGAAAAGAGTCGCAGTGGAGAGCGACGAGGGTCCAAATGGCTGTTTATTCTGCCACAAGTCATCCCCAGGGTGTGATGAAGGAAGGTCTATCCTACAGTAGGACACCAAGTTGGTGTTTACCATGGAACGGCTATGTCCAGAGCCGCTACAGTAAATCATGCTAATAGATCAGCAGCTTTGCAATGCATGGGGGTTTAAATGAAGGATTCATTCTAGAATCATTATAGGATTTTGCTCATATTGCTGTTTGCTGGATGCCAAGTGCGTATTTGTATGTGTATCTGCCGGTACATCACGGAGTGCCTTAACTACTTCATTAAAAAGGCATTTGAAAAGATAGATGCTGAAAATGAGAGATGGGCACATTTATTTTCAATGGCAGAAAATTTCAAATGGGCCTGGATCCAATGTCAGTGGTTAGAGCAGTTTGCAGGTCCATTAAACACTGGCTATCCACAGTAGACCCGTGTATATGTTCAGTCTGAATATTAATTTTTGTTGTTTGTTGTTTGACTAGCAATGGTGCACAGTCGATGACGCTAACAGAAGGAAGGAAGACAACAAGTTAATCAAATCCATTTTCCAGTTGGCCTGAGATGTGATTCACGTCCAAGGCGTTTTCTGTTTGGTCAGATAGCAAGAGAGATGTTTTGACACCTCTGGGCTCTTTGTCGGTCAGAAACTGAACCCTGGAAGACTGACAGACAGGCCCAGCACAGGAGCAGACATCTCCTGGAGCCTGCCGCTGCTTATTCAATTCAGAATATTTTAATAAAGCAGACAGGCAGAGAGAAATAAGGCAAGGAATAAGGAAGGATGTGATAAGGCCAAGGGAGACTCACAGAGGGTGGAGAAGAAGGTGGGGTACAGAAAGTGAGTGACAAAGAACAAAGGGGATGCTGACATATGGGGTGAAATTATAGAGTGGGGTGTGTGTGTGTGGGGGGTAGTAAAAGTGAAAGGAGGGTTTCTGACAGAAAGAGGGTGAAATGAGTGGGTGGATCAGGCAGACAGATAGAGGGGAGAGAGAGAGAAGGTGGAGATAGGTTAATGGAGAGGGGGGGGCTCAAGGTGCAATGGAGGGAAATGGAAGGGGGTTGTATGGGAGTGATGGAGGTGAATAGAAAGGGGTGGACAGCAAGGTGTATGGTCATCAGATGCGTGGGCCTCAGAGGAGTCTGCTGCTCCACACCGTTCCACAGCCTTATAAAGGATGCTAACTTCCTGGATTACCATGGTCCTCTTCTGAGGGCGGGGTGGAGACTTCAAGATAATGGGTGGTCGTAGGCTCAGGGGGCTGAAGTATCTCCTCCACCCTTAAGTATGCCTGAGTTTTGTTAAAAGTAGCACACTGGAGAAATCAAAGTGTTCATTTCAGCGTGTTATTACTCCGATATGAATTATTCTCCTCTGTTCTGCCGTGAGTCGCTCAAGCCTCAGCGGGATCGACAGCAACAGGGACAAACAGAATGAGGGCTGAATAAAACCGAACAGCAGCAGAAGCAGCAGGCCTACTTTATGCCGAAGCCCCTCCTCTCACCAGAACTGATGCAAAACAACGACTGGCCTTTTCCCTCTAAACCTCATCCTGCATCACCAGGCTCTTGGCTAATGGGTAACCATGGTTACATAGGCCTCACACATCCCCTCCATTTTTTTTTTTTTTTTTTCTCATCTAGGAAAAGAGATTGGAGGGAGAGAGAGCGGGTGGCTGGAGGGAGTGTCCATATCGGTACCTGTTTGCCCTTGTATCACTGATGCTTATCGGATCACTCCATCTTCATAAAGCCGTCCATTACGATGTACGGCATTGGTCCCTCATCCCTCTCCAGCACACAGCTCAGCTGGAGAGGAATAAACCAGGCTCAGTCCAGGCTGATGGACTCGCTGCTTTTCGTTCCACCACCGTGTCGGGCCTAAATCTTGCTGCTTCACCTCGCACAAACATGAAGACGGAGAAGGCTGCTCTCTGCTGAGAGGTGAATGTCATGCTGTTGCAGTTTGGTCTACTTTGCAATCTGTTCAGAGACAAGTGAACATGGGGGGTTTTCTTTTCCTAGACGTCCGTGTTGATGGTCTGAAGCATGAGACCAACAGCTGAGGGTCAGATACAGAGGGCTCATTCAGTTTGTGTCCTGTCTTGAGTTTTGAGGACTCTCCTTTTCTGGGATGTTGCTAATCAAAGTGTGTTTCCCTCTGACATCTGTGTCGACAAGAAAAAACAGAGTGCAGGAGGAAAATCACACGGAGAAAGAGACGGCACAAGATGCCCGGAATGACATTGTGGAGGTGAAAAACCTCTCAGGTCGCTCTCAGCAGTACTCACCTGGGAGCTGATGTGTGAAGTTGGGGGTTTTGTGAGAGTGTGTGTGTGTGTGTGTGCATGTGTGTGTGTGTGTGTGTGTGTGTGTGTGTGTGTGCGTGCGTGTGTGTGTGTGTGTTGAAGCAGGTGATGGAGTTTAGCTGGGTGTGTTCAGGGTTCAAAGAGCAGCCCTCGGAGCGCATCATGTCTTATTTTAACGAATGGTAAGGATTGAAGCGCTGCTGCCACGGGAACCCCTCACCCATCCCTGCTTCTCTGTCTCCTCCCTTCCTTCCTTTCCTCTCCTCACCCCTCCTCTCCCCTCGCCTCCCCAGCCCCCCGCCCCTGGTTCCACAGCTAGGCTCACAGATGAGTCGCGCTCAGACAGGTGAGATGGCTCATGAATATTTATGCACTGGGATTTCATTCCTCCTGCCGCTGGCCCCTCCCCCTCCCCAACGCAGTGCTGCGTTTGTCCTTCACGGTAAGAGGCAGTGTCCTCGCTCCTGTCCCTCAGGTTAATCTGCCTGCTCTCTAGCCAGTTGTGTGTGTGTGTGTGTGTGTGTGTGTGTGTGTGTGTGTGTGTGTGTGTGTGTGTGTGTGTGTGTGTGTGTGTGTGTGTGTGTGTGTGTGTGTGTGTGTGTGTGTGTGTGGTAAGTAGGTTTCCCCTAGTGAGTGATGAGAAGGCAGACCTGTCACAAGGGGGCCCGCTGAGATCGAGAGCTCCCAACACCCTTCATACCTCTCTTTTTCTCTCTCTCAAGGTGGGGGAGAATGAGGGTGCACATCTGAACTGTGAAGTCGAAGGACAGCTTACACCCTGAAGTGTATATGAAGCTACCATTAAGGCTGTATGATTCAGTTAGTGAGTAACTGCAGTGATAATCAGCTTTGTGGCTGAACTTTTTCAAGAAAAATACAAAACATTTGCAGGTTAAATCTTCCCTAATGTGAAGATGTTATTGCATTCCTACATTTCAATTGGAAGCAAACAATTGGGAAGTGAATACTTGTGGCTTTTGACATTTTTAGGTATACAAAGAAACTAACTTTGTTGTACGTTGACTCAAATTTGTGTTTTTCAAGGTACATATAGTAAATAACAAAGTCTGACTTCACTGGACTTTTAAGATGTTGGGATGGACCCCAGTAATGTGCGATAGACCGTTTCATCAACTTTCTTGTTTTGACTTTTGAACATCTGTAATATTTACTTGCAACAGCTGTTACATTTGAAATGCTTATTAGTTTTCCACATTCTATACTGTTGTAGCAAATTACTTTGGATTTATAAATACATGTTAAGGCATCATTATGGGTCTGATAACTTCTGACAGACCTTTGTTATTATTTGTTGTCATTTTAAAGATTAATCAGTTCATTAAAAAAGAATCTGTCGGTGCTCTAATGCCTGTCTTTGTGTGCATGTTCTGTGTTTGTGCTCCGTTAGGTTGCTTGTTGATGTGAAAAGTAAGGAACACTTAATTCGTACAGTATATATCTATAGATTAACTGGTAATTATGGTAATTGTTAGTTGCAGGCAGCCCCTTGAGGTGAGAAATCACTATGCAAAAAAATGTGCTTGGCCAGCCAATTCTGTTATGCTACATTAAGTGTAGAGTCGGCCTATGTGGAGTAATTTCATTCTTTAATAAACCCAATTCTTACACTGCCAAGTCTTCCATCAGCTCGTGTGAGGAGATAATTAGCTGCTTTTAGAGAACTTCTGTGTTTCCTTTGTGCTTTTGTTGTAAAAGTATAGCCTTGGCCTGTAGGTTTGTTTTATCCATAGTTGTCCCACATCAGAGATTACCCAGAGAGCCAGATTCACCCCAGTCAGACTGACAAGCCTCCTCCCAACGTGTATGTGGTGGGAGGATCAGTCGTGTTTCATAAATATATGTACATACTGTAGTCGTTATTCAAATCCAAGGATAAAAGCTGTTGTGGAAGGGGTTTAGTCATGCTGCAAAAGCAACAAGACAAGAGGAGAGCCACGTTGGAGTGTGACAGAGAGCAGAAATGCAACCCGAGCAGAGAGAGATAGAGATGGAGAGAAAAAAGTAGGTGCCTCTCTTTATGCTTATTAGCCAGCCATTAGCTGTAGCTAAGCACATTGCTTGTGGGGACTGTAATATAATTGTGCCATTTTAGTCTGCTGCCACCCACACCCAATGCAAATATGGATATGATCTACTTATAATTAGCATACCTGTTAAATGTATTTGTTAGTATTGCCTAGAGAACGCAGCCTGTTGTTTGCTGGCAGCTGTTTTTGTTGTGCTATCACGGGGGGGGGGTTTCTAGGAAACAATTCCTCTGAAGACATTTTTAAGGCATGGATGCAAACAAATGCGAGGATCATGTCATGTGTTGTACACGTTGATAAGCTGAGAGAATGCGGTGTTTTGTCAGACCTGGATATCGCAAAACTAAAGCTGCAGAGCTGCAGCCTGCGAGGCCCTATAGTGACAATCTAGTGGGAACCAAAGCAGAACCAAAGCAATACTAGCCTAATTAGCTGACCTGATTACTATATAGGCTGGATAAAGTATGGAAAGGAGTCATCCTCACAAGACATAATTACAGAACAGCACATGTATGAAAAATGCTCTTCATTGAAATTAAAAACCCAAACAAATACATTTTCAGTTGGGGGAAACGTGAGCGGAGCAACTGCACAGCCCACACTGAAGCCATTTTTCCAAGTGCCATCACTCATCCATCCCAGTGCCATGCCTATCTGTTATGGCTGAAGTAAACATTAAGGCCATGAGTCTGCAGCGTGCATGGAGGTGGTTGCCTCCATTTGTCCATGTCCAGTCAGCTGCGGCGAAACTGTGATGGAATCCTGACAGATTGTCTGTGTTTTGGAGCGTGTTGTTTTCCTTGCCCATCTATTTCTCTCCTAGCCATGTTTGCCATGCATCATCACTCTCTCCCTCTCCCTCTCCCTCCTTGCCTCATCATTTCTCAGAGGGATGGAGGCGATGGATAGACATCCGGCTACCTGTGAGGAGAAACTATGGAAACACAGCACTCGTTATTACTGTATGCAGCTCTGTAGCACCACACAAAGACGCAATTCAACTGGGTCTTTTTTTTGTTGTTGTTGCTCTCTCTTATTCTGTCTATATCGTCCTCAATCACCCCCCTCCCCTCCTCTTCTGCCTTGGTCTCCATGTCATTGTGTGCCAGCCAAACTTGTCTAATCAGCAGATTTGACCAAAATAATTGGCGGTGGCCTTGCTGCTAGCGAGCGTCGTGCTGTATACAGATAGGGAAAGGAGCACTTAATATTCCACGCAGCTCGTGCCTCTCCTGTTCTCTGTGATATCTGACCTCTTTTGTCTCCTGCTCGGCTTGATGTTGATTTTGGTGGGCATTGTTAGCCGGAGCACTGTGATTGGAAGAGGTTGTCGGTGAGGGGGGCTGTGGTTGGTTGGGTTAAAGGGAGCCTGATTTGCATAAAGGCTTAGCCCAGATTTGGAGCCACTCAGCGAGATCTGAGGAGAAGGGCCCGAGGGCCACGAGGTAATCATCCATGGCCTGTCACCGCACTGTCATCCCTCTGTGTATTTGTGTGTCTGTGCGTCTGTCTGTGTCTGTGCGAGCTGGAGACACAGAGCATTGTGTCTGCGCCTCTTTGTGTTTGTTTGTATTCCTTCGAATTTTATATGCATCATTGTTGAGCATCTCTATCTTACTCTCGCTTCCACTTGCTGTCTTTTTTTTTTTTTTTTTTCTTTCCCCAGGAAGGCCTGTCCGTGCCAAGCGGATGGTAGTGGCAGCCAATCCGACCGAATACGAATACATGGAAGGCAGCATTCCGATGGAGTGGGATGGTAAGTCTGGGCTGCAGCATCACTGTTACATACTTTAACTATCACTAACATGGATAAATGTCTGTGTAAACAAAAGAGCTATCCAGCAGAGTACACAAAGTGCTGCACAAATAAAATGGAATGACAAATTCACGGCTGTATCTTTTGGGGCCTTGGCTAATCCATCCTTCTTTTTTTTTTTCTTTTTTTCATACTGCAAGATGGGATGGGGGCTGGGAAAAGCGTATTCATGAGTTTATCAAAGATGCCTTCTGCTGGTGTTATACAACCGTACCATAAAATAGTGTTTCAAAATTCTTACAACTGGATACAAACTGTTCCCTCTGTCTCAGACCGGCTTTATCCACCTTAAACCCCTCATCCTGCTTCGCCCCATCCCTCATGCATTTTCATCAGGATGCAAATAAGAAGGGGATAAAAGAGGCCCAGAATCCCTGTGCTAGCTGGAGGAAGAGTTAGAAAATATCTCTCTCTCTCTCTCTCTCTTTCTCTGGCTCCCTTTAACCTGCTCTGCTGTGCAGCCAGCTGAGCCAAAATAGAGCTTCTTAAAAAGAGTTTAAAAAAAAGATGACAGACAGATACAGTTCTACTCAGGAGGAAAAAGAAGGACAGAGGTATTGATGAAGAATGATAGAGTGTGTACTTTCAAATTCAAAGATCAGAGCACATCCACACTCTTGTCTTCTGAGACGCAGCACTCGGTGGCACTGCTCTACCTCGACTAAAGCAGTATTAATGTTCTGAGTTTACCGTGTGTATTGCTCTGCATGTTTTCCCTATAGTTTGCTAAGTGAAATGAATCAAAACAACAACAACAACAACAAAAACCTGGATATGCTCCCCTAGCTATCTCGGTTACTCAGTAGTTACACTGAGCTACCGTAGTGCCCTTAAAACTCAGTGATGCCGTAGCTGCAGCCTTTAAATGTGACTGCAGGTTTTGTTTGTGCTGCGTATGTTTGTGTGGGTGTTCTCACTCTTCTTCTTTTTTTTCCCCTCCTCTCTCCTCCAGCTTGGATCCGAGGCAGACGGAAGAAGCCCCCCTCCGTCGAGGTAGGCCCCACCCCCCGCCCCCCTCCTCAAACCTCCCTGCTGTGCTGATGGTTGGACTCTGGGGGGCTGGTTACAAGGGAGGGAAAGAAGCAAAGATGGAAAGGCTTTGATTTGTTTTATCTTACAGTTTCGAACTGAATCCAGGAACTTTGGGGGACAGGTGTTAAAATAAACAGCAGCTGAAGCGCATTGATGGCGAGACTGAGAGCAAAAACAGCCTCCGAACAAGGGGGCTCACTGACACCATGTCCTAGTTTACTTCTTTTTTTTTTCCAGCAGAAGCCTGCATCTCGGCTTTTTGTGTTTTATTTCTGGCAGTCTCTAAGATGGGAAATGGTGAAGGAGTGCAGTCCCCCCCCCCCCCCACTCCCCGTGTACCTCTCACTGGGTTTATTGCTCTTTAAATGTGAGCATGCTGGAAATTATTTGGCCGGTGAAATTTGGGTCTATAGGAAATCCCTTGGAAGGCCGATACCCAGGCACTCTTTCTATCTCTCTGTCCTCGCTCCCTGCCAGTAGCCAATGCCATCCCCTACCTCCAGTGCCAGAACATTCTCTTCCAATTTTCTGCCTTGCGTCTGCCCAATAGCTGCCATCGACAGCTGGACAGTGTTGATGTGGCCAAGGCTTCACTCCCAGCACATTACCCTACCCCTTGTCACGCTCCCTCTCTTCCTGGTCCAAGCCGACATAAATTGATTGGATTAAATCCTGTCATTAACAGGCTGGAAAAGCAGCTCAGTATGTTTGTCTCCCTCCCCAAAGCAGGGCTTTTTGGCCACTGCTCTCCCCTCTCTTTTCCAGTCCTTCAGTTTTGCCAGCACACAACAGCATTATGCCCAGTCCTCCCTTCCTTTTTGGCTCCCAGTGCGAGGGAGAGGCTAACATCACTGGACACTTGCTGTGGCTCAAGTGGGTAACTGTTCCACCAGTGGACTGAGTTCAGTTTAGAATAGTTTTCACCAGTTGGAACGGTTGTTGATGTTGTGAATGCCTCCTGTCATGTTAGCTTACCAATCTCTTCCAAGTGCTACATTTTTAAACATTGGACCAATATAGGTGAATTGAACACGTTTGTTGTTTTTTCTGGTGAATGCCCTACTTCATACTCGCCAGGTCCACACATTTGTTCCTGGAAGCTCCCCAGCCTCACTTCTTTTCTCCTCTGCTTTTGACTAGTGAGCAGCTGATGCTCGAAGACAAAACAGAGGAGTGGAAATTATCACGGCTTCAGTTTTGCAGCACAGTTTGGAGGTTCAAGCAAGTAATCTTGTGGTCACACTCCATTTTCAAACATTTTCAAGAAACTGCCGCGTTGACCACGCGCCTCAGCAGATGAGCTGAAGTCCAGCAGGGGTGGATATGACTGTGCTGTACTGGCTATACTGTGATAGTAGTGCCTTTAATATAACCAAGAAGCCATAATGGGAAGTGTTGGAAACTAACAAGCTCATTGTATATCATTGACCGTGAAGATCGTTGAATATTTTATAGGATTTTTACATCTATGTGAATTTGGATTTGTCTGGTATTTACTATAATTGATAATAAAAAATAAATAAATTTAAATGCAGAAAAAAATTATCCTTGTTTAAACATCAGGAATGATTTAAAATTATATTTGAGCATGTACAGGACTTTTTTTTTTTTTTTTTTTTCATATTACCCGCCCACAATGCTCAATGTTTATATAGATGGTATCACAGACTACAACGTAATATCAGAGTATCTGCAAAAATATTGTTATATATAGCTGAGAAGTAAGAATATGATATGAATGTCCAATACATTAATGTACTTAGAGGCCTTATGGGTTTTCCATCATTCAGTGACAGTAAAAGAAAAGAGTATTGAATTGCGTTCTGTGAGGTCTTAGAAAAACTGCCGAGTTCACTGCAGAAACCCTGAATTGCACGTTTGTCTGTGTATTTTACAGGAGCTGCTGAAGAATGAGTTCAACAGGGACCAGATCAAGGTGAAGGCCAAAGAGCTGGAGGAGAAAGATCTGTCTCTACAGGCTAAGGAGTACGCGGAAGGTCTGGTGGCAACTCCTGCAAAGACTGTGGCCAAAGGCCATGCAGCCACCACCAGCTTCGGCAAGCAGGAGGTCAGCGAAGAGCCGAGCAGCACGGCAAACACGTTCCAGCCTGGCTCCTGGATGCCCACTTCCAAGAAATAGACCGGCACATCCACATAGACTGAGACTGTGGTATAATGTAATACAATCCTCAAGAAAGGCCCTGCAATAACAAAAAACAAAAAAAACGGTGTTTGTGAAATGATATCTACCTTTACCTGAAATTTAATATCAGAAACTCCATGTCAAAAACTCTATAAACTATGACCTCAGAAATGACTAGTTTGATCCACTCATCTGCAGAGGATGTGTTTATTTCAAGGCTGTTTTATTGGACTTCATCACATTATAAAAAGGTTCCTACTTTCCCTGTCTGTGTATATGATATAAAAATTATATACACAAGACAACATCCATCAGTCATCTTGAAGCTGACTTCTAGCGACGACAATAATTTCATGAGGCTGAAAGGTCCGTTAATGAAGACAAACTGAAATTGTGAATGGTTGTCAGTCAGTACAACTCTACATTTAAAGGATACTGTTTGAAATTGTTTTTTATTAAATGTAATAAAATGTAACTGTAGTTACATTAATTACTGCGTTAATGCTTTTGTTTATCAGGGAGATGGTGGCCACTATGATTGCTGTTACAGTGAATTGATCCCCAGTAAGAAATCCTTCTTTTGCCAGAGTGCATGATGGTCAGAGTTACTGAAATAAGTTATCAGGCCAGAAACTTGCTAAAAAAGCAGCGTGACCTGGAGTTGAATATACAGTGCATCCGGAAAGTATTCGCGGCACTTCAGTTTTTCCACATTTTGTTGTTACAGCATTATTCCAAAATGGATTAAATTCATTTTTTCCCTCAAAATTCTACACACAATACCCCATAATGATAATGTGAAAAAAGCTTTTTAGAATTTTTTGCAAATCTATTAAAAATAAAAAAATGAAAGAAATCACATGTATATAAGTATTCAGTCTTTGCCATGACACTCAAAATTGAGCTCACGTGCATCCTGTTTCCACTGATCATCCTTGAGATGTTTCTACAACTTGATTGGAGTCCACCTGTGGGAAATTCAGTTGATTGGACATGATTTGGAAAGACACACACCGTCTATATAAGGTCCCAATGAGCACAGTGGCCTCCATCATCCGTAAATGGAAGAAGTTTGAAACCACCAGGACTCTTCCTAGAGTCGGCCGCCCGGCCAAACTGAGCGATCGGGGGAGAAGGGCCTCAGTCAGGGAGGTGACCAAGAACCTGATGGTCACTCTGACAGAGCTCCAGTGTTACTCTGTGAAGAGAGGAGAACCTTCCAGAAGGACAACCATCTCTGCAGCACTCCACCAAGCAGGCCTGTATGGTAGAGTGGCCAGACGGAAGCCACTCCTCAGTAAAAGGAACATGACAGCCCACCTGGAGTTTGACAAAAGGGACCTGAAGGACTGTCAGACCATGAGAAACTAAATTCTCTGGTCTGATGAAACAAAGATTGAACTCTTTGGCCTGAATGCCAAGCGTCATGTTTGGAGGAAACCAGGCACCGCTCATCACCTGGCCAATACCATCCCTACAGTGAAGCATGGTGGTGGCAGCATCATGCTGTGGGGATGTTTTTCAGTGGCAGGAACTGGGAGACTAGTCAGGATGGAGGGAAAGATGAATGCAGCAATGTACAGAGACATCCTTGATGAAAACCTTCTCCAGAGCACTCTGGACCTCAGACTGGGGCGAAGGTTCATCTTCTATCAGGACAACAACCCTAAGTACACAGCCAAGATAACAAAGGAGTGTCTTCGGGACAACTCTGTGAATGTCCTCGAGTGGCCGAGCCAGAGCCCAGACTTGAACCCGATTAAACATCTCTGGAGAGATCTGAAAATGGCTGTGCACTATTGCTCCCCATCCAACCTGATGGAGCTTGAGAGGTCCTGCAAAGAAGAATGGGAGAGACTGTCCAAAAATAGGTGCCAAGCTTGTAGCATCATACTCAAAAAGACTTGAGGCTGTAATTGCTGCCAAAGGTGCTTCAACAAAGTATTGAGCAAAGTCTGTGAATACTTATGTATGTGTTATATTTTCGTTCTGTATTTTTAATAGATTTGAAATAAAATTTAACAAATTTTTTTCACTTTGTCATTATGGGGTATTGTGTGTAGAATTTTGAGGGGAAAAAAAAGAATTTAATTCATTTTGGAATAAAGCTGTAACATAACAAAATGTGGAAAAAGTGAAGCGCTGTGAATACTTTCCGGATGCACTGTACATTTTCAAAAATGTTCTCAAGAAATGACAAATCTCAGACCATAGGGTTGAATAAAACTGCATGACAAAGAGAAGGAGAGACAGATATACTAAAGTATTTGTTCACTTTTCACTGTTTCTTCACGGGCTCATAATGTACCTTCACCACCTACCTCAAAGTATTTTTTTTTAATACTAATTAACAGATAAGACTATTAAACTGAACAAAAATCTTTGCAAATGTATCTAAATAAAGAAAAAATTATGTAAAACCCAATTTAAATATTTGCATAAAATTAAACTGCGACAAATAACCCTGCTTCACGCACTTCAAGTCAATATTTTTCTGTTTTTTATGATTGACCTTCCTCTATTGCAAAGATTACTCTATCATGTTCTTTCATCATTCTGACTTGTTTGGATGTTATTTTGTTCTTCATCCTGCATTTTGTTTTCTTAGAAACTGACAGACAAAGAGTGGGACCTTGCAGACGCACAAGTGTTTAACCCCAAGTGTTAAATCCACTTGTTGCATCTGCAATTTTGATTTATATGTAGATATTTACGTTACATTAAAGTCTTTTCTGTTGATTAGTACGTAGGAGCCTAATTACAAAGACTGCGGTTCAGTGTTGGTGGGGTGAATACTCTGTGCGTAAATTCAATTAAAAGCACTTGTTATACTTTGTCTAACGGTCTGGTATCAAATGCATGAAGAGAAAGTTTTCTTATCAACCATGAAAACTTTATTGACCAGAAAATAATAATTTGGTTAGCTCGCAAGTGACTGAAAGTTCCATTACGCTCATTACATCGTCACTTCAGCAGAACAGGGATGCTACCAATGGAATGCAAGGTGTTGAAACAGCTGCACAATATAACAGCAGGTCTCTGTATAAAATCATCCTACAGAGGACCACTGTGCTCCTGCTGACCAACGTCCCACTGGGACAAGTCTCCTCCGGGCAGTACTGTCCATCGCAGCACTGTTAGGTCTGCGGGGCCAGCGTCCCTCCTCCTACCCCGGACACGAGGCGTGGTGGCCCTGTGCTGACGGTCGGGCTGGGACAAGGAAGGGCACCGTGTCATTATTTGGAATACGGAGGGCTGTGAGCGTGATGTTAAATCCTCATCCTACCCCTCACAGGCTCAGTCTTTCTTGGTCCTCTTGGCCTTGGCTATGTTCTCCTGACGTTTCTGCTTTTTCTTCTGTTCGCGGTCTCGTGCCTCGATCATCTTGGCCAGTTTCCAGGACAGCAGTGCACTGGCAATGAAGAGAGGAGTGAGAGCCAGGATGACAGTGGTGAGGAAACCGTAGGGGTCTTTGGCAGCCCACTCCACCACATACTCCGCCCATCCCCGAATGTCAATCATCCTGTTCAGCAACGATGGCGCTTAACTGAACCTAAAAGAGTACCACAGAGAAAGCTGTAAATAGCAAGAACTGTACATGTAAAGAAAAAAAATAAATCCTAGTACCTTCTACCTATAATTAGAAGAGAAGTAATCTTGATGGATCTACTTTACCAGTGTATGCCATTTCAGAAACGTGTTGTCAATGATGTACAATTGAAAAAGTACATTTACTGGAAAAATGAATGAGAAATAGTTAATAAAATAAACAACCAGACCGGTGATCGAAAAAGCCAAATGCCAGATAATGTATAATCAACAGTTTAAGGAAAAATACTTAAACAATAAAAACAATAACAAACACTGCTTCAAGCTTCTAAGATGTAAGGCTTGGTTGGTCTTTTATATCTTTCTATATTCTTTGGTTGTTTTTTTTATCTTAAAAAATAAATGGATAGATTATTAGTTGTGACCTCAAACAAGATGTACATAACATTTGTGGCCAATCAGCCATTTTAAATGCCTGACAAGATGAGGTACTTCCTCGCAACGATGCAAGAAGAAAAATCCAGTACTGCCATAAAGCTAACGTCCTCAATGATTTTCAACATTTATGACACTTTGTAAACAGCTTTAGAGTTTGGTCAAATGTTTGACATGATACATTTATGTCCTTTCTAGGTATATATATATATATATATATATATATATATATATATATATATATATATATATATATATGTATAATTTTATGTCTAATTAAAAATCATACCCACAAGAAATTCCTTTTGAGTAAAACCCCTTTATTAAAACTCAGTGCCAGTGCAGGAAATCTAGCAGGGCAAAGGTCGTAAATGCCTCACGTAATCTCAGACTGCGATCGAGGGGCGAAAACTGCTCTCAAAATTATGAAAAATGAATTACAAGCTAAGGCCACTGTCTTAATCCTACATTAAACCATCATTCAATTTCTATTTCTGTCTCGGTCTCACACACACTCACAAACAGCACTGTTGTTTACACTACGTATGCATGTAACTCTGTAATAATACCGGGCAAAAGACCAGAGATTCCTGCACCTGCAGTGATGATGTTTTTAATGTATCTATTCATTTATGCATTACACTCATAAGAAGGTTTTTTTTTTGAGAGCCTTAATAAAAATGTAAAGAGTTAGAAAAGTTAGAAAACACTTGTCGGTGCTTATTATTTACTCCATGGTGGTGGTCACTGTATGCATTTTAAATCCGGGCTCATTTCACATTAAAAAACAGCAACAGTATACAGTAATTAATTTTACTCTGATCTGCTTGAATAAAAAAAAACAAAAAAAAAACATGGTCAAAGCCAAGACTAAGGAAAGTCCAACTGTGTGTTTGATACTACTGAAATATAACTGGAGCCATCCGAGGCGATGTTCAAGGTGTACCTCTCAATTATCTCCGACTGGGAAAATACAAATCTGACTCACCAGCTGGTTAATAAAGATCAAAACAACAACACAACAACAACAACACCGAAAACAAACAACAGTGACAGGATCCATTATACACGTTCAGTCTGGTTAGTTCGCTCCAATTGAATTTGCTGAAGTGAACCAAGATATTACATTTCGAAAGGTTTTGACGCGCATTTTAACGTGAGTTATTGTTTGTTTGTTTGTTTGTTTGTTTGTCCGTCCATCTGTCCGACCAACGTAAACCGCCAGTGACCACTGGCTAACTAGCATCAGCTCGCTAGCGCACGCTAAACGTTTCCACGGATATATAAATCCTCCTTTATTCGCGCCGCCGCCATTCAACGTAAACCATTTCAGGGAACAACTTGAGCTCGTATTAACATTTGATTGCCGAGATGAAAAGATTTTAGTTATATTTCTGGTAACGCTATAAAAAAAAAACACCAAAAAAAACCCGCCCATCCATAACGGCCTAACTTCCAGGAGCGGAGAACAAGGACTCTTCGGCTAAACAGGCCGACAACAACCACAGCTGTGAACGCGATCACAACAAAAACAACGAATTTATGTTTTCAAATTAGTTAGTGGTGGTAAAAAAAAAAAAAACCCGCGCTATGAATCGTGATTAATCTTACCACAGTGCAGGTATTTGTGTTTGTATCCGCGATGGTAACCAGCAGCTCCTCCCTGTTCCGGGAAGTGTAACTGGTGTGGGCCTAAACAATGACGCATTCAAGTGGAATCGACCAAATGGGAAAAATTACAAAAAAACCGCTTTATATTTTTATTTTTATTTTTTTTACATTTGGCAGGATTCGTGCGCTCTTCCTAAGCAATTCCCCCCTTAGCACTAATATTTTAGCCAGACTCACGACGCACAAAGAGCTTAAGTTTAGCTGCCTTTGTTGTGTTGTGTATCTGTCGCTGTTCGCTGCCAAATGAAACCGGATATACACAAATTTGAGCTCCTGTAAAATTAGTTGAATCGCTTTCATGTGTATTTGGAGCCATTTTGCCAACAGTATGCTGACATATCTAAAGTTGTTTTTTTTTACCAAGTGAAGGTATCGCCGGTGTCGGAAATTCATGAACGTTCTTCCCATTGTAGATGTTCGAAATTACTGTTAGTTCGATGTAACTTGAACGCTGCATAAGTACTTGCGCGTGATTGGATATGACGTATACCTTAACCTACGGGAGATGTAGTCCTTTAGTGTTGGACCTTTTTTTTTTTTTTTTTTTTAAACCATTGAAATACGGGTGAAAATCAAAAAGCACTGAAAATGATATAAAGTCACACGAGTTTTCCTCTTCGGTGAGTTTCGAAGTACCATTAGTCTTTCTTCTTTTTTTTTTAATGTCAGGTTAATGTGATTGACTTTGTTTTAAAGTAACTGCCTGGATGCTTAAAATTGTGAGGCTCACACAATTTAGGGGTTTTAGCAATGTGACAAATAACCTACAAGAAAACTTCAAATTACGTAATAGTTCATGTATTTTGATAGTAACCCTAAGGAAGTCCTGTGCGCATCAGTATAACTTTAAACATATTGACAGGAACTGACCAGAGAGTTTTAAAAAACATCCAAATAATGTTGTAAACATTATACATGCAAAAAAAAACAGTGGTTGAAAGCAGCAGTAATAGGAAACACAAAAGTCTGTGTTTATTGTTGTTGATATTATACTTATTTTATTCTTCTTAGTAGCCCATACGTATGCCTATTATTAAGGGACATGAACATGTGGCAAGGTGAGCTGGAAAAAAAAAGTAAAATGTGAGTCATGCTCTAAATTATTCTGGAGTCAAAGCCAAAGCCCAAAGTTAAAATCCAGTGAAATTAAATAAAACACTTGGTATTTGTAAGTGAAACCATGTGCTTGATAAATGATACAAATTTTACAAAAGACATGTGACGACATTCCTGCTGGAACAATGAATGACAGATATTGATTGAAGTCAAAGATTGAGTTTATAAGTGAAGAATTAAAGAACACATTGTAGTCTACTTTGTTACTGGATACAGAATCGGATGACATTTAGCTGCAGCTGAAACTTCTGATCATATGTGGAACTGCTCTGTCTGAAGAATAAAGCAAATAATCAGGCAATAACTGTGCAAAAAAAAAAAAAAAGAAGCACAAGGCTCTTCTGGCCCTCTGAGAAAGATGACTAACATAACAAAGGAGGACCTGCTGGCTTTGTGAACTTCCTGTGGGGAAGTATTGAAACCAAATCAGGTTAGACCACATCTGCTCTGTCCATACGGCATGGATCACTTTCAGAGTAGTTCAAAGGCCAGCCTTTTAGACCTACTCAGAGGAAGGAGCGGGGCAGCTGGGAACACATGCAGCGGACAAACACATTGCAAACACACACACTCTGGTTTACCAGCATAGTTTTGTTTAACTTGTATAGACAATTTAGAAAAAACATCCACAACCTGATGGTTTTCCTTTTTATGATGTGCTTATAATTATTAACTTCTGCTGTGTCTCATCGGGCAGGGAGATCCAGGGGGGTGCATGGGCAAGGCAGCCACACCCTAACCCCTGATGAGTATTTTACTCCTACAGAAGTGGGCCCCCTTCTCATGACACAGCTATGGAACTATCAACAGACAGGGTGGGGGACCATAAAATGACTGCACCACAATTTATAGTTAACCAGCTCCACTGGTTTATGTGTCATAATTGTTATAAGAAAAAAAAAAAAAAAGACTAGGTCTGGCCAGACCATGAGGAATTTCCAACATTTTTTTTCTGTTGCAAATTGATAGAGTCAACTGCTGGAGTGAGTAAAGAGAAGAAAACATGGTGGCATGCAGAGCCCTTAAAGGAGTAATCCAGCCTTTAGGATTCACACTTTCATTAAGCCTAGAAAAAACAAAAACAAAAAAAACAGTGGGCAAACTCAAAGGATCAGGTCTACATATGTGGATTGAAAGTCTAAAGTATGGGTCAAACTACAAAAGCACTAGTCTACATATATGCT
Organism: Brachyistius frenatus; assembly: GCF_029030835.1. Taxonomy (NCBI): domain Eukaryota; kingdom Metazoa; phylum Chordata; class Actinopteri; family Embiotocidae; genus Brachyistius; species Brachyistius frenatus. Next base: position 2,730,490 of record NW_027210629.1, read on the forward strand.
CACCCTACACTTTACATAAAGCAACTTTATAGGGACATCAAGCTTTCTAATGAAAAACTGAATGTCTCAATCAAGGCTCCTGTCAGGGTTATTTTCTCAGACATCCCGGAGCTTCCCCCCCCCCCCCCCCCCCCCCAAAAAAAAAAAAAAAAAAAAAAAAGCCACAGAACTGTTTTCCAGGCTGAGTGCCCCACACAATTTCAGCTGACTTGATCTTCATTGTACAAAATCTGCGGCAGGCTCCTTTAAAAAAATAAAGAGATCGAGCTTGTCTGTCAAGACTGTTTTGATTAATCGTCCATAGGCTGTAAGCATCGTCAGCCAAACAGCTGACCGAAAATGACTGATGTTGACTACAGAGGACAAGCGTGTCCAGCTTCATATCTTCATATTCCTCCTCCCACGGCCTTTCTCTCTTTGACAGCCGAAAGAGAGAGTCCTTTTGGACACAAGCAGCGAAAACAACCATCAAGTTGTTATTGAAGAAGCTAGAGCCCGGGGTGGTAGCTCAGGCTCCAAAGGAAGAAAGAAAGAAAAAAAAAAAAAAAAAAAGTCAGTTTTCGTGCCCCCTTTTACCCCTGTGGGAAACTGCGAGGCCGCCCCTGGATTAAGTCCCCGCCTTTAAACTCAAATAAGAAGGAAACTTCAAAGGCCGTCGGCCGCCGGGGCTCCGCCCTCGCGCTCCCGAACGGCTTCACAAAGGATTTGCCGACGTTCGGGAATTCCGCCTCCAGTTCCTTTTATAGCGCCACTCGTGCGCTGGCAGCGCTCCAGAATCCCGCCCATCCCGGTTACTTTGACAACACAAAGGACTTCACGGAACTCGCAGGCGCCGCCTACCTTCCCAAATAAGGGCAGTCTCTCCATGTACGGCAAACAATCGGTGCGAGATTGCCCTTTTCTCTTCCTTATCCCGTTTATATGATCGGAGAGGAACTGCGCTTCAGGTTGGAAGCGGTGCGATCATGGCCGAGCGAGTCCAGCAGCCCCCAGCCAAGCGGCTCTGCTGCCGGCCCGGCTACAACCCGGCATGCAGGCAGGGGCAGCGGGCTGGAGGAGTCCTGTGTGGCGGTGCGGGGTCCGCTCCGGGAGGGTCGGGGAGTGGGAAAACGCACAACCCGGAGTCGCTGCTCGACATCGCGGCACGCAGAGTCGCGGAGAAGTGGCCGTTCCAGAGGGTGGAGGAGCGGTTCGAGAGGATCCCGGAGCCCGTCCAGCGGAGGATCGTATATTGGTCATTCCCGAGAAGCGAGAAGGAGATCTGTATGTATTCCTCTTTCAACGCCGGGGGAGAGGAAAGTGGAACTAGCGGGGACAATAATGACGAGACCCAGCTGCCTTTCCTACGGGGTGTCACTCTGCTGGAGGGTGGCTGGGTGGACAACGTATTGCAAGTCGGTGAGTGGACTATAAACGTTACAATAATGCAGGAAAAGCAGCCTGTAATCAACAAAACCTCTCGCTCGCTCTGTGGAACCGTGCCAGACTTTTTAAAGGGCTTGCGCTAGCCGTCCACAGCCCGGTCTATTATAAACAATGCAGGGTATTTCCACACCAGACTACCCTATAGCTGTGTGAGAATAGCCTATTTTCAGATAAGCCCGTAATAGTAGCCCACTTCTCCTTGTTTTTACCCACTGAGCTGCGCGCATTGAATGGCCCACAGCCATCCCAAATGGAAGCTTAGCACTTTGTTCCTATTTTTGTGTCTTTCCAGCTCTCTGTGCCCCCACCAATGGGTACGCAGACAAAAGCCCCCTATATCTTTTCACCGCTGGCTAAATAGACGATATTTAGAAGGGGTGGGAGGGACGGTGATTTAAAGCCACAGTGCTTCTATTTTGTTTGCCAAACACCTTTGTGAAACGGACTGAAGCTTTTCTCCTGCCTTCCCAATATTCACTTAAAGCCCAAGCTGTATGCACATTGTAAAGGCGAAGATGTATTCCCTCCCCCCCGCCCCCACCCCCCCATCCCCATCAGCTGCATTATTTGTGGTAAAGCTTGGAGTAAACAGAGGTGCTGTAGGCTCAGCAACCCCCTGCCTGCCTGCCTGCCTGCCTGCTTCCCTGCCTGCCTGCCTGCCTGGCTGGCTGGCTGCCTTTGCCAGAGCCACAATATTTCGCTGCATTCGTCAGTGCAATAGACTCAGCTGTCAATCCGACTCCCCACCCTTGGAAACGGTTCAGGATTCTAATCCCATTACCCTCCCCAGTTCATCTGAATCTTAATGCATTCTGCAAACAAGATTTTATGCATGATCTTCCTCCTCCTCCTCCTCCCTCCCTCACCCTCTCTCTATTTCTCTCCCTTGTTCCCTCTTCCTCTCTCTCACTTCTTGGCTTACTATCCTTCCAAAGAATCTGTGTGGAGAGATGGCTTCAGCTCTTGTGGGCTCAGAGAATGTGCAGTGCACAATAGTAGCCATGGAGCAGGCAGACAGGCAGGCAGCTCTCCCTCCCTCTCTGGCCTGTTTACCAGATTCCCCAGCATTAGGCTCATTTATGTGCACTCTCTTTTGGGGCTTCAGGAAGCTAAACATTCAGCTCGAGGTAAAATACAAATAAAGTGCGAGGCATCTGTGAGGAAATGTGCGTGTGCTTTGGAAAATAGTCAGAAATAGCGACAAATGGGGGTAAAAGGGTCATTTTCTGTGCCCATGCTTCTGTGTGTGTGAAAGAGATAGAATGTGTGTCAGTGTGTGTGTGTGTGTGTGGGGGGGGGGTGATAAACACAGAGGGGGATTGTACATGGGTCTGAGTATGTGTGCGTGTCTTCGTCGGCATGGGCTGTCAGTCTCATCCTGCATGCTCACAGAGAGTGGGGAATGACAGGCGAGTACACAGCAGGAGGACGGCATGTTATGCTGATTGCAATTTTCGCCCCAGAATTTTTTTCATTTATTTATTTATTTTTTTAGCTGGAGAAGATAAAGCCAAGGAAGAGAAAATGATAAATAAAAGATGCAATCTACTCCAGGGGACAGGCAGCCACTGGAGGATGAGGGCTTAAAAGCAGGGCAGCATGGGAGGGGGCTGTCAGCCACATCACACGCCACATGTGTTGGCCCATCAAACACATACAGTGGGTCTGGCCTGGAAAAAAAAAAAAAGTGCAGGGTGGCTCGTGAGGGTGTGTGTGCACACAAGCATGCATGCATGGCTTTGTGTCGCTTCTTGCGCATGTGTGTGTCTGCTGTCAGTGGGATGGGATTCAGTGTTGATGATGAAAGACAGTAGTGCAATAGAATAGATGCTGAAGTTATTGTGTATGGGGGGGGGGAAAGCTAATATACTTGAATGGATCTGCTGTCGCTTTATTCCTCTCCTTCCCCTCCCTCCTCCTCCTCCACCTCCCTATCTCTCCCAAGTGAGAAGCTATAAAACTCTCCATATTTACTCCCCTAAGGCCAACTACCAGCCCCCAGTCTCCTGTGATTATTTATCTTTTTCTCAAAGACATTAATCACACGCTTTTTCATTTTTTTTCTCCTTCTTCTTCTTCTTCTTCTTCTTCCTCCATCACTTTCCATACATCAGTGCTACGGAGGGAATGGATAGGGGGGACGGCGTTTAAGGGGAAGAGCAATAGATCGGCCGATATCAAGAAAAAGAGGGGAAGCCTTGAGGGAAAATGTGGGTGGAAAATGCAAAAGAGGAAAGAAGCATTGAAATGGTGATTGCAAGAGAAGGAGGATGTATGAAAGTAAAGAATGAAGCGCAGAAAACGGCAGAGAGTGAGATGGATGGGTTGTTCTCTCTCCCATGCGAGCTCATCTGTTCCACTGCCAGACTTCCAGATAAATATTCAGATATGAATGCAAGGATCATCTAGCAGTCCACTGCTCCTCGGGTATGGCGGTGTTATAACCACCCTCTTGGACTCTACTTTTCCACTGTCGAATCACAGATGAATTTGTCAGCCGCTGAACACATACCTCACCTCAACCTGCATGAAAAGGTCCTGTGTGTAACAATACATTAAAACCCGCAAATGAAGAAGATTAAATACGCATGCTGATTTGAAAATCAGTCCCATAACAGCAGCTGTCTGTCATAAAAATTACATTGTCATGAGCCGATCACAGAAATATCAGTAAATCTCACCGCCGTGCCAAGTTTCAGTTTTCTGTAGCTTGTCAATCAGACTAGACTATGCAGTGTGGTAATTGAGCATCATTTACTGGTTTCGAAAACTTCCAGACCTGCCTGTCCTGATCACAGCATCTGTTCCCCGGTCCCCTTGTGTAATTTAGACTCTTAGCAGCTCATCGTGCTGAAAGAAAGGCTAGTATTATGGTGCCCCGTCCTCTAATTATAGAATTCTAATCCTATGGCTCTAACATGGCATGACAAAGCATGTTTGCACTTCATTACCCTCCTTCCTGTTTTAGTCCTCCAGTCTGGGTCAAGTTCATCCCCTCCTCTCTCATTTATTCATAACATACACTGTCCCACTCCTCCTACTTTTGACCCCCTTGTACTTATATTTCTAAACTTCCCCCACCCTACCACCCTGTCTACCTCCTGGGCTTTGTGCTAGGAGGTAAAAAAAACAACAACAAAAAAAAACCCAACATAACCACAACACAAACACACACAAACACACACCACCTCACCTCACTCTTTTACTATCCTGTTACCGTAAGCCCCATGTCCCCAAGGAGTGACATACTGATGCCTGGCATATGTCGCTCTCTGCAATGTCATTAGCATACATGCTACAGCCTATTTATCCAGCTCTCCTTGTTAGGCAAATTTTTCACATGTCATTGTATCATGCTGCTGCTCCAAATCTGAGTGATGAGGCGGACACACTTGAAATTGGACTTGAATGAAAGCAGATACCCAGGAGACTATTTTTGGTGTATTTTCCGTGGTAGTGTCGTTGGACTTGATAGCCTGTAATATTTTGCCTTTCCCAGGCCTAAAATATCACTGAATGTCCGTGGCAGTCATGCCTGTTTGAGTGTGAATGTCATCCTCCTCTGCTCCACCTATTTCAGAGACAAATTGGTGTGTGTTTGCTTGTGCATATGTGTGTGTCTGTCTTTTGCTTCTGCATGCTCATAACTCAGGTTAATTTGTTCACGCTCTGGAGAATCTTAATTAGGTTTCTGCGTCATCTACTCTCTCTCACCCACTTTTTATCATGATGTCAATGAAACGGTGAAACAACAACCAGGCGGGTGGTTCCCTGCTTCTTCTTTTTTTTGTATTTATTTTTTTTACCTTTTTGTAACACAGATGGAGAAAATCATAACACAGACTCCTCTAATTCTTATGTATAGCTCCTTAAAGGCTCACTTTGGGTGTGTTAATAGAGACGCTGTAGAACCACATGTCGTTTCTTAGCGTTTAGGTAGAACTACAGCAATATCAGTCATAATTTACAACAATATACCAACAAAACAAAGGGGCTGGCTGATGGAACAAAAACTGTTTGCACACACTAGTGCCAAGGAGAAATCTGTGCCACTTACAAAGTTGAAGTAACCGTGAGCTTGTTTGTGCAAGAACATACTCGTGCATGCACAAATTTGTTCCTCTTCACTTTTTTTTTTTTTAACTGAGAGCTCACAAGGCCTTTCAAAGGGCTTCTTGAGGACCCACATCGACATTTCAAGCATTTAGTCCGTGAAGGTACAGAATTTAAGATGCGAAACGTAAATCTTGCATGAGCATGTCGTCTGCAAAGACGGCGTCAGACTGAGCTCAGTGTTTTTCAGTGGGTGAGGGCTGATTCTTTCTGCTTGTGTGTGGGCTGTTTCTTTTCATGTGGGTGGCTCTGGTTTTATTTTCCTGTTAGGTTAGAGAGTTCCTTTATCTTTTTACAATGCCCGTCGAGAATGAGCCCACATGCTTACCGCCAAAGACGGAGAGACAGGACGCTTCCAAGTAAGCTGGGAAACCGAGGTGTCGTAAAGAGGCTCAGCTTGTGACTTTGGACTTAAAGAAATGCTGACAAATTACAAATAGTACCCACAAATGTTTCATGTTAGTCCAAATAATTAGCCAAGGAGAACCTGTGACGGTAAATTTGAGAGGAATCTGTGACGGTAAATCTTAAAGTCAGGTGATCAGGTGTCGTCTTTGCACCAAGCTCCAAGGTGAGAGTGTTGATGGCGCCATGATCCTGGATCCAGTGCCTCGGGTCTACCCCTAGGCATGTGACTAACCCTGGGCTTATATCGTCATGGAAACATGGCTGAGCCTAGAGCTAGTGTAAACATCTGGCTGTCCATGAGGGAGAGAGCGAGAGAACAGGGCAGCGACTGCATCCATGTGAAGAGACATGGAGGCTCTCTGACTGTGTGTATCTGAGAGACTGGGAGAAGCAGATTCCAGGCCTTTGTCCCATTATGTTGGCTGAATGGAAAGACGATAGGATACCTTTCAGCTGGTGTGTAATGGAAACACAGTAGCTTGGTCTCGCTTTGTGTGCGAGTGTGTCCGTGCATATGTGTCGGTGAAAGTGGGATGGTGTAAATGTTTGTATGGAAAAAGGTCGTCTCCTTTAATATTCCCAGTTCATTATTAGTATTTTTATTGCGTAATATTGCTTCTGCGTTGCAAAGAATCGAGAAAAATGACGCTCATTTCTAGTAAAATTGACTGTTCCCCATCTAAAGTGAAAGCCTGTAGCATCCACTGTAAATCTGAAAAGGGTTTACGTGGTAATTACTTTCATTCTGCTCATAATGAGTTTCAGCTTAAGCATTTCCGCCTATGATCACTTGCAAACAGTCGGAGACAGTTTTCAGTCTGGGTGGCCTCATCGAGGACGGGACCCATAAAGCAAACCCTCACAATGCAATGCAGCACCCATTGAGTGATAGATGACCACTGGTTCTTCTGCTAGTTCTGTCGTGTTCCCAGCGCGTCAGATTTTTCCACAAGGTCCCAAAGCTTGACTCGACTCCAAACTCGAACCAACCCCATTCCCAGACGCACATGTGCCTCTAGATAGATTATTCCCACCACAGACCATAACTTCCTGTATTCAGCCATGTTCCATCCTCTACACCAAGCTATAACGGTCCCCTGCTCTTCACATTTCCAGTACTAAACCCAAGATCTGTGTGCCTTATTTCCAGTCCCTCCTCCTCACTGGAGCCAGCTTCTGTCCCAGTCCCACTGCTGGTCCCAGACATAGCTGTCTCCTCCCTGCCCCCCTTAAACCACTACTGCCAGTCCCAGCCTTGCGCCTGCCACACTGCCAGGCCTATCACCAGACAGACCCAAAGACCTCTCTTCAAAATTACCCTGCACACCAGCGCTGGCACATTTTCAGAGACGTCTCAATGCACGAGATCAGCGTGCATTGGTCCTTGTTAAAATAAACCAGCTAAAGTAATAAAGTTCCAGCATGAGCTCCGTAACGTCTGCCCCAGTCCCCCGTTCCAGCCTGACTTGTCTCCTGTCCCAGACTGTGGCTGCTGGGTGTGCGTCAGCACAGCTCCTCGGCTGGCTGACTCTGTCTAGGAATCCAGTCCTCTGTCCACAGAGCTTCTGCCCCTCTCTCCTCTCCGTCAGTACAGGGAATGAAGCACAGGATGCAGGCGATAGAAGGGCTACTAAATCCACAATGACAAGGCCCTATTAAAAGACATTTTTTCTATTTCATTTAATGACTTTTATTACCAGCCGCCCTTCTCTCTTCGATTTGGCAATAATAACAACAGGGGAATGCAGCACTCAGCGTTCTCCTATCTGATTCTCCCTTTCACTTTTTTTTTTTTTTTTTTTAATGAATTCCTCTTTGCACCAATGGGCTGCTGAAATAAGCACAAAGCAGTCCAAGACTCTGCTTACTGCAGTGGAGTGTTCAGTGTATACAAATATATGTATGTGTGTGTGCCTTGTATGTATACACATGAACACAGTATGATAATGTGTGTTATAGACTGCACACATGCTTTCAGTGTTGCCACAGAACAGAGCCTCTCTGTGCAGTTTGGTCAACAGCTGTTTTCCCCCAGAAGCCAAACAGCTTTGGATCAGCCCAGGGGCTACAAACGATTTTTGTGTGTGTGCATGTGCACATTTGTATGTGTAATCACTGTATACTTTGTGTAGAGAGTAGAAGGTTACCTGCTGTTGTCCCAGATTAAGGACAATCGTTTCGGCCTCTCCCAAGCGAAAGCAGTTTATAGCTGAGAATATCTTGACTTTTGCTGGCAGCGCTTGCGTGTTTCATCACAATATGTTGATCAATATTAAACTAACTAGCCGCAGCTTGCTGATCAAACAGACACCGTGGATAATCTTTTGTTTTGACGAACCAACTTTGACTCGGTGCGACTGTGAAAGACTGTTGGGTGGGTTTACCTCGTCAAGCTGCTTCCTGAACATACGCTCCTCCAAATACTTTCACAGCTTTGTGTATAAAGGCAGATTCTTTTAGCTCGTTTTTTATCTGTGTGTGAATGTGAGCTTGTGTGTTTGTGACATTGTGTGTTAATGGCTCGGTGTGAGTGTGTTTATGGCCCTGTGTGTCAGGCTGAATAAAGGTGAGGCATGTTAATGATAAGAGGGTGGATGACATTCCAGTCTGTCATCATTTCCACCCTATCTCATTGCCGCTCTTGCACGCACACACACTTGTACTTATGCTTGAAGACACACACTCGCTTCACAGCGCCGGGGCGCCAGTGACTGAGGCGCCTTAGAATAAACAATGGCAGAAGATGAGGGTTTACCTGCCCCTGACCCCTGCTGCGCAAACACACACTGACAAGAGGTGTTCACTCATTGACTGGTCCCTCCCCCATCATTGAGCTGTCCCAACGCTGACCTCTTTACTTGACCCCTAGGGATTTACGTAAAGTCAGAGGTCAATCTGGTCGGACTGTCCCTCCAGTGGCTGATTGCTCTGCATGAAAGACAGGCTCATGCTCACATTATTGTTTTCCGATAAATAGCACCTGACCAAAGGAAAAGATTGCCTGCTTGATTGAATGAGTGCGTGTGTCCTTTGCACTTCCCAATAAGCAATTTCTCACCTGAGAGATCAGCCCGAGAGAGGACAAAGAATATGCCCAGGCTTGTTGTCCTTTTGTGGAACAATCGGGAATTGGAGCCAGATTGAGAGGGAGGCGGAGGTGAGCCCTCTTCTCCCTTCTTGCCAGTCAGGCTCAAGTGCCATGTGAGCTATGTGGAGGAGGAGGTCCTGAGAGTGCAAGGTGCCTTTGGCTGTGCCCGGCCCAACGATGTCGTGGCTGCGTGGCATGTGAGACATGCATTCATTGCTCTGTGGCAGAGCAGGGCTGAATAGCTCAAGAAAGGCTCTCCAGGCATGAGACACATAGACAAACAAAGAGAGAGAATCAGAGAGATTCAAAGGGAAGCAGAGGAAGGCTTTCAACTGACTGTGGAATTTAGTTTGCCCTTCTAAAGAGTGTCGTCTTGAAGGACTTCTTTCGTTCTCTTCCTTGCTCATTTCTTTGCTTGCTTGGTTATTTTCTTGCCTCACTTGTGCCCTTCATCTTTTTGTCATCTTATTTTCTTCACTCCTTGCTCCTGCTTATCCTCTTTCTGTTTCATCCATTCCCTCCTTGTGTTTATTAGCTCTTATGGTCTCTGTTTCCCCCCCCTTCTCGATTTTCCAGTTTTATTTCCCAAGCAATAGAAACTCATGCTGTATTTACTCTGCTCCTATCTAGATAGAGCATGTTTCCACGGTGCCTCCTGTGTCCAGACTCCCAAAAGAAGGCTAGCTGGCTACGGCTAACTTCTGCTCCCCGTGTTGTGCTCGGTGCTATAGCAGTCTGCATCCAGACCTCAGGGGCTATCACTGTTTCTACATTTAGAAGCTCTCTATTTATCACTGCCTGGAATAATGAGAGAAACAGGACTTGGCGTATTTGCTGCAGTGTCTTTCTCTCTAATGATCCTCATTTTGATATTTTCCATATAGAGTAACATCCTGAAAAAAATTTTTAGGGTTTGAAATTTCCTCTGCTTTTCAGATATTCACGTGGTATCGTTAGCTTTTATTTATAAGCCACTGATCTCAATTGAGTGCGTCAAATATCTTGAACAATGTTCTTTTGGCATGTTTACTACACCGGTGAAGTCACTGGATTGTTTTCCAGTGTTGTACTTGCTGGGTTTCAATTTCAATTTATACTAAATTTGTATTTTTGGGTACTTCATTGTAAGGCCTTCGCTGTAAAAGGTAGTAACCATTTTTTATCGTTAGTGGCGAAAGTGGAAATTACTACCATAAATCAATTGTGTCAGCACCGTGCTCTGCTCACACAGGGCTCGTGTGTATACGCGAACCTACCGTTGTTGTTATTTGTCATTTTTGAGGTTGACCGTCCGCCACTTTCTGTTACTGCCTCCCCTGTCTGTCTGCATTGTCACCCAAAACCCTGCTATCTGTCTCCCTGGCCGTCTGGCTAGCTCTTAGCTGAGTCGCTGTCCCTGCTGGGTGGCTACATCACCTCACCCCGTCTACCCCCCACCCCCCTCACAGCCAGTGACAGCCCAGCCCAGGGAGACACGGGTAATGGTCCTCTCTGATGTACACCCTGACTCAATTGAACCGGATGGCAGACACACGCCTAAAATAACAAAAGAGGAGAGAGTAAGATAGGGGATGGAGAGGGAGGAAGGGGAGGGAAGGAGCGAAGAGATCGATAAAGCAGGGACACATTGCCTAATAAAGATTTATTCCTTTTTTTCCCCCCCTCGCCGTCCGCCTTGGCAGGGCAGAGAGGGGGAGGAGAGAATGTGATTAGTGGACTTCTTCTCCCAGGCTGCCTCTGATCGTATGTGCGTGTTCATGGCTGTATGTTTGCCCCGGCACGTTGTGTGTATTTTTTTTTTTTTTGCATCTCTTGTGTGTTTATCTCACGTGTCTGTCTCTCTCTCTCTCTCCCAGAAGCAAAGGGGGTTAAAAACGGTCTCTGTCGTTTGTTCTGCCGGCAGTGGCACTAGCAGCTGCAGCTGTGTCCCTGCCTCTCTCTCTTCCTGTCAGCTAATATTTAGTTAATCTTTGGTCTGGGACCTACGGGACTGGCCGGAGCTCCTGGTGCCCCATCCATCTCACACTGATCTATATTCCACGCTGGATCCCTGTGCCATTAACCACTACCGAGGGGAGGAGAGGAAGGGGATGGAGCGGCGCGGCGCGGAGGTAGACCGGAGAGGAAAGGGCAAATGGGTGGAGGTGGAGCTGTGGAGAGACAGGAGAGTGATGGAAAGGATGCAAAAGAAGGAGGAGGGGGAAGAGCGGGTGCTGTCTACCATGTCAACACTAAATGAGAGGAAAAGGAAGGAGTGGAGGTGGGACGGCTTTTGCAGCCACGGCAGATGTGCCTCCCTATAATTTTGAGCAAAAGTCACAAAAGAAAATGCAGTTAAAAAAAATGTGCACGGTGATGTATTTGTTAGACTTTTTGTTTATTTTTGAAGCACGCCGCTCCCATTCATTCTCCCCCCCGCCCCTCCTCTTATTTCCTGCTTTATCGGACGCTGTCCCAATCAAGTCACTTCTGTCGGAGAGCAGGTGGAATTAGTTCACTCCAACAATAAACAGCAGAGAGTGTTTCCATAAGGAGGTGGGAAAGGTTGAGGAGGAAAAAGGTGGCGTAGGTGGAGGAGGATGAGGATGAGGAGGGAAAAAAAAAAAAGAGGCAGAGGCGTGGGAGTGAGTGGGCCACTTCATTGATATGCATTGTGTAGTTATGGGGGGGTCCACCTGAGAAGGTTTCAAGTGCTGAGTCACTCACTAAGGCACAGACTAAATGCTTTCATCCCAGACGCCTGGTCCATCTGAATGGAATATAATAGGCTGTAAAGTGCTTCGCTAGCAGCGGCGGCTTGCCCCATGGCAAACCCTTGCCCCACGTTCTCAATCACCCGACTCCAAATCTCATTTCGCCTCTTTTATGAAAACAAAGCGTGTACGCGCTCTGCTTTAATTACATCGTTGTTTGTCCTGCTTTCGGTGTTTTCTTTCGTTCCTTGTTGTTCCTCCTGCAGTGCTTCTCGGGCAGCCACAGAGAGCTCTCTCTTCTCACTTCAGCCCTTCTGTCCTCCCTGTGTATCCTCCCCCTCCAGTTATGTGCGATCCCCTGCTGCTGCTGCTGCTGTGTGTGTGTGTGTGTGTGTGTGTGTGTGTGTGTGTGTGTGTGTGTGTGTGTGTGTGTGTGTGTGTGTGTGTGTGTGTGTGTGTGTGTGTGTGTGTGTGTGTGTGTGTGTGTGTGTGTGTGTGTGTGTGTGTGTGTGTGTGTGTGTGTGCGTGTGTGCGTGTGTGTGCGGGGCACCTGTTTGGGATCTCGGTGCGTGTTTAGGGTCATGCCTGCAGGTCGTGCATAATGAATAGCAGGGCTGTTGGTGAAGCACAAAGTGGTTGAGAAGGAAGTAGCCAGCGAATAGCAAACTAGTGACGGAAGGAGGAGGAGGAGGATGGACGGATGGACGGATGGATGGAGGAAGGGAAGGAGGGAGGGGAGAAAGAAACGAGGGAGCAGGAGGACCAGTAAGGGAGGAAGGGAAGAGTGGTTGCGAAGCCAGTGAGCCATAACCACCTTCTGTCAGTGTGTCTGCTCTCAGCGCTGTTTTCTCTCTCATAGGAATCTAATGGCTTTTCCACTGTCCTCTTTCCAAACCACCACCCTCTCCCCCTTCGCTCTTCTTTCTCCTTTACCTCTCTATGCTGTGCTGTTTTTTTCCTCTCTTATTCCTCTCCATCTCCTCTCACTTTCCGCTTCCCAGTTCAAATTCTCCCATGAAGTCTCCGTGCTGTCTTCCCTTGCTACGTCCCCTCCCTTTCTCTCTCTGCATCCTTCCAGCTGCTGGCCAGGGGAACAGCTGACTAAATCTAAAGCTGGGGCCCCTGGCTCTGGCCGCTGCCCCGGCCCCAGCTCTGCCACAGCCTCCTCCTATTCTCAGCCCCCACATCTCTCCGTCCCTCCCTCCCTCCCTCCCTCCTCTGGCCTCTAGCCCTGGCTCCTCTCTCAGCAGCCCCAGCTCAGCCCTGGCCCTGCCTCTGAGCCTCGGCTCCAGCCCTGCCTGACTCTCAGCGGTTCCCTCCAACCATCCCCCTCCATCCCACTTTGGAGTTGAAAAGCCTCAAAACCCTTCTTTCTCTCTCTGTCCTTCTGTTTTGCCTGCAAGCCTGCCCTCTATCTTTCTCATTTTCTGTTTTTTCACTCTGTATTTCTTGCTAATTCACATTGCTCCCCCCTCCTCCCTGCTCTGACAGGCTGTAGTGGGGCCCCTGGTACTGTCCCAACGTATCTGGACTGAGGCCTCATCCAGGTTGGCTGCAGTTCAGTTCTCTGGCTCCTATACCCAGCCTCTGTAGCCAGGCGTCTCTCTCTCTCTGGCTAGTAACGCTAGTCACTGTAACTCATTGTGGCTCGCTTTACTCCGAGCCACGCTCGGCTCGTACATTCGGCCGTTTCTGGCTCGACACCTGCGACGCTCTCTGACTTCCCGTGTGTCTCTTTGTCTCCTCCACTCCCGTTTCTGTGCATCTCTTTAACTTGTGTCGACAGGCTCAGCCTCAGCGCCGACACATAAGCTTGGCACACCAAAGCGTGCGTCGTGCGAGAGTGTGAAGCATATGACACATGATTGGCAGCAGCGGGAGGATGGGGTGGAGGGAAGCAGCGAAAGAGGAAGTGGGCCTTGTCACATCTCCAGGCAAGCCGGGGGCTGGAGTTTGATCGCTGCCCAGGGAAGGGAGACTTTGTCGTCGTCGTCCCCCCCCCCCCCCGCCCAACCCTCCTCCCCTCTCTGCGGCTGTCAGAGCAGAGGATGCATGCTTGTGTGATTTAGGTGCAGGCCCAGGTTCCGCCAGCGCTCTGAACAGACGTTGCCCACAGAAGACACATGTCAGTGCGCTTCCTCCTATCTGACACCCAACGGCTCTGAAAAGAGTGACTGAGGGCTGACAGAGTAAGGTTCAGAGTGCACAGTGGGATGCATATTCCCTTTGAATGGAAGTGGGCCAATGAAGCCGAGGCAGGAAGGAACAGAGTCAGTGTGCACTAGCTGAAACAATCGTCAGAATCGTCTGTGGAGAACCTTGCAACTTTCTATTCACGGATTATTATTCAGCTCATTCCTGCCTGTCTAATGCCCATTACAACCTTTTTCATTCTTGCTTTCTTTGTTGTCATTTTTTTTTTGTCGCTGTGTTTTGATTTTGTGTGTATGCGTGAGGAAATTGGGGGGAGTGGGAAGCAGCAAAAGTTTCCTTTAGAGTCACGTTTTCTCTTGTTGACTGACAGATGCGCGACGATGAAAGCGAATCGCAATGTGCCGCAGACTTCAAAGGTCCCTGTGTTCTGCCATTTATCGGCAACAACCCCTTCTCCCGATGTGGGAATCATCAAAATAGGGAGGGGAAAAAAAGCTTGAAGAAACAGAGGCATCTGACAAAGAAGCTACCATCCAAACAGCTAGAGGGGGTAGAGTGCAGGGGAGGAGGGGTGCTAAAATAATCAGACCTAAGCACTGTAACCGAATCGGACTGCTTTTCAGAAACGTTTTCAATCAAAACGGGCTTTTGATGCGCACTGATTCTGATACCAGGGGTGTTTGAGGAGAGAAATAGTGACGGGGTTGAAGTTGTAAAGAACTCTCTCATGCTTTTGGGGTAGCTTTGGCTCCTCACTCTTAGGCTCTCTTTTTTGTTTTTTTCCCCCCTCCGTATGTGTGTGTTTTGTATGGACCAGCACAGCAGTAATTAACTAAGTGTAAAAGCTAAGAGGAAGTAAGCGGCTTGGTTCTGCTCTCCTGACCTTATAGCCTCTCTCTCTCTCTCTCTCTCTCTCCCTCTCTCTTTCTCTGTCCCCCTTTCATTCTTCCTCTTGTTCAGGATGGCACCCATTGACTGCCACTGACCTAATTTGGGCAAATTTCACTGACCTACTTTATGGGTGAATGCTGACTTGCCCACGGGAGGGGATTCTCTCACACATGCACACATATTCTTTTCTATCCTTATGATTAATATTCAGACCCTCAACCTCCTGTGTCCTCACTGTGGTGATGGGCAAGTGCCCCCCTCAGTTGATCCCAACACGCCCCCATCCATCCCCAATCAAACCCCCCCCCCAACCCCCACCCCATGTCCTTCACCTCCTTCAGCCGCCTGGCATCCCAAATGAACCTAATGAGGATCTTAAAGTGCAAAGACACAGTAAAATATAAACAAAGAAGTTGGCCTTTGTTTCATGCGGTCTCAGAGGTGACATAGTCCTTCAGTTCACAAGTCTCTGAAGAGACATAATCAGCATAATTGCACACGGATATGATTGTTCTTCTGTCATCTATGAAAATGCTAATTTGAGCAAATTTGATCAAACAGTCTGGAGATGCTTAGAGTGGACAGACAATCACAGTAATTCCTTTACAAAGTTAGAGGATGGAGACTGCTGTCTGTGGAGCCATAGTGATCCCATTGGAGGATTGCGTTCCCCCCCCCCTTACTTAAAATGAATTCAAGCATCGCTGCATTCCTCTAGCAGATTAATTCCCTGTCGACTGGACACATGTGATCCTCTGGAGGTTTTTTTTTGGAAAAGGTGTTGTCACAGTCGTTTTTTCCCTTTTTAATGTGATTAGTAATAAACTTCTCTGCCTGCAGCCTCCCACAAAGACCTGGTTTAGATGGAGGCAGGTCTCCCCCCGAATCTGTGTTTTGGTCATGCTCGTGTGTTATTTTTTTTGTGAACTTTTTGTGCAGCCGTTGCTTGTTTTTTTTTGTGTGTGTTTGACAAAGAACGAGAGAGGTGTTTGTGTTTTTGTTTCTGTGTGCCGACCTGCCCGCTTTTTGCTCTCGTGCTCGTGTTTGCCCACATGTATGCACGGTGTGTGTGCCCCCACAAACACAAGCCCTGAATGCAAACACACACACACACACACACACACACACACACACACACACACACACACACACACACACACACACACACACACACACACACACACACACACACACACACACACACACACACACACACACGTAGATACGACTCATGCTGGGTCAGACATATGTTGTCATGGCAACGCATGCAGATGTCAACAAAAGAGGCTCTAAGGGTGAATATTGTCTCCCTCTTGTCCAGCAGGGTGCAATTTATCTCAATGTAGCCATGAAAGGCAGCTATTTACATGAAACGAGAGCCGTTTCTGGGAAATAGGGGTTTCTCTGAAGGTTTTGATGTCAGCTGCCTTCTTTTAGCTTGAGAGTGAAAACCTTAACCATCTAGCGAGGGAGAGGAGGGAGCTGTAAACCTACCGGGAGAGCTCGGTGCCCTCATGTGGTTGCAGCTCTTCACCCTGAAAGTTTCTCATCGTTTCCCCTCAGCACACTCGGAGAAGGCCAGGCGTAGCGTGTGATTTTAGATGCTTACAGTTTGCACAGAGTAAATCTAACCCCCTTGCTTTATAGCTTATCCTTAAGAGAGTGGTGCTAACATCAACGTCAATATTTACAGGAATAGCCCGCAGGCAGGCGAATCGACCACCTCGATTCAGCAGAGACATAGTCAACCTTTCTCTTGCTCCCCCTCCTTCCCTGTCTCCTCTTTGCCTCACTTGCCTTCATCCCGGTTGTTCCCGTTCTCGGCAACAGCCCGTCGATCACGGTGCCAGGTGGCTGAAGTATTTGTCTTTGGGGTGCCTTTGTTTTGTGTTTGTGTGTGTGTGTGTGTGTGTGTGTGTGTGTGTGTGTGTGTGTGTGTGCGCGTGTGTGTGCGTGTGCGTGTGTACACAAGGTGCGTCCTGTACACGTGTGCGCAGCACAGCATCTTCGACAGGGCTGCGGCTTTGACACAGGCTCAGCGGCTGTTTGAGAGATGCTGGATGACGCGTGTCAAGTGATATTAAATGTGAGAACCTTCCCTCCTCCCTCGTCCAACTCCCACACACCCCCACTCTGCCCATCCCGCCACGGTGGACTGTGTCCGCTGTGGTTAGTGTGAGCTATGACACTTTTTACTGGGGTTATTAGGGGCGTGGGGGGGGTAAACATCTGATGTACAAGGCCTCACATCTCTGCGCGTAGAGTGGACACTTTGGCCTACATACGCTCCTAGAGGTCGACAATTATACCGCTGAATACTATACCTGTGCCACATTACACAAGCTTTGCTCTTTGTACTATCATCATCCAAAGAAATCTGTGTTAAGAGCGGTTGCTCGCTCAGCTACATATTTGCTTGTGGCAATGATAATTGTTCTGTAATGGCCAGTTAATGGGTGTGGATCTCAGTGGTTGGATTGCCTTTGTCTTCAAATAGAGATGCTGCTCAGCCGCTACAATGAAAAAAAAAAAAAGGTGTGATTTAGAAGGTTGTGGTTGTACATGTGTGTATCTGCTTCAATCTGTGTCAGGTAATACTGTAGAAGTATGAGTAGTGGGCCAGTATGCTCAGTGCTATAACGGGACAGCATGAGCCGGAGGATGTTGGGGGATGTTAGGGGATGCTGGGCAGGAGGAGGCTTTACACCAGGAAGTAGCATGCACCGGCAAACAGAGAACAGCGAGTGTGACCTCAGTGACTACAGGAAGGAAGGGGTTAAACACGAGCCAGCACGGCTGCATGGGCTGCGTTACGCAAACTGGCGGCTGGCTGGAGCTGAAAGGGGAAGTGCTGAGCTCAGAGGAACACTGGCTCAGAGCCATCCCTCCCTCCTCCCTCCTCTGAAACTCCCCTCTTTGCCTCCCCACAATGTCCTCTCCTCCTCCCCGCCTCCCTGCTACAGCTGAGCGCTCCCCATGCTTCCCACCGCCAGGCGTGGTGATGTGTGTTTGTGTGTCTGTGTGCCTGTGCTGGAATGCAGCTTCCCCCTCTGCTGGGGCCTGTGTGTGTGTGTGTGTGTGTGTGTGTGTGTGTGTGTGTGTGTGTGTGTGTGTGTGTGTGTGTGTGTGTGTGTGTGTGTGTGTGTGTGTGTGTGTGTGTGTGTGTGTGTGTGTGTGTGTGTCTGTCTGGAATGATGCCTCCCCTTGTCTAGTGTGTGACGTCAGTACACACAACGGGTCAGCTTAGGGCTAGGCAACATTCTGTGTGTGTGTGTGTGTGTGTGTGTGTGTGTGTGTGTGTGTGTGTGTGTGTGTGTGTGTGTGTGTGTGTGTGTGTGTGTGTGTGTGTGTGTGTGTCATGGGAGGGGGGAACTGGGGAGGAGTCAGTTATTGGAGAGAGAAAAAGGAAAAAGGAGGGGCTGTTTGTGAGCAGAAGGAGGTTGACTGCAGGGAGTCACTGAAGCCAGTATGCCTGCATGCATGAAGGCATCATGAGTGTGTGTCAAAGGGTGGGGTAGTGTGTGTGTGTGTGTGTGTGTGTGTGTGTGTGTGTGTGTGTGTGTGTGTGTGTGTGTGTGTGTGTGTGTGTGTGTGTGTGTGTGTGTGTGTGTGTGTGTGTGTGTGTGTGTGTGTGTGTGTGTGTGTGTGTGTCCCCGTGTCTGGTGGAGTGTGTCGGATGACTTTCCAAATGAAATGGGAAGGGTAAAGAGTGTAAGGTTATTTCCTGGCGTGGAGAAGTGAACCTAAAAACACACACGTGTGCACACAGTCACTCTGTAGTTTTCAGTCCAGTGCTGTTCCTGCCCAGTTTTTTTCACATGCAAATAAATTCTGTTCACTTTCAGCCACATTAACTTTCACAGTGGCTTTTTGTCTGTGCTCTGCTGGCTTTATAGCCTTTTTGCTACATTTTGCACTGTTTTTACATTTTTTAAATGTCTTTTTTTTTATATATATATTTGAGCTTTCATGTCAGAACAGTTTTAATGCAGCTTTATCAAAAAGATTCATCACTAAAGGATTTATGGGTCAAAGTTAAACACATTTAAGAAACACATTTGTAATCAGTTTTGACAGGCGCAGCAAATGTCTTTTAACATGTTTTGCATGCAACTTAAGTGTAAGATCCATGAAACACACATTCCCAAACAAGTGAAAATTGTGTATTGCCATATTCTTTGTTTCTTATATTTACACTCATTTTGGCCCAGACTCCCCTCCTTTTCAGGTAGAAGGACGCTAGGGCTATAACATCTCCACTGTATAGCTCAGAAGCTCAGAATCAGCTTCATTGGCCAGGTATGTTTACACATACAGGGAATTTGACTCCGGTTGTAGCTTCTCTGTCAGTGTGCAAAACGCAATAACAGACAGACATAAATAGACATATAAAACATAAATGGACATATATACAGCTAAGAAACAAATATATACATGTATAAACAATGGTGCAATTGCACGTAGTGCAAATGGTGCTGATGCGGTTGGTTGTAGTGCAAAACGTCCAGTGATGTTGAAGATGTTATGTGTTGAGCAGAGTGACGGCCAGCAGGTAAAAACGGTTTTTGTTTCGAGGGGTTTTGGCGCACAGTGCTCTGTAGCGCCTCCCAGAGTGGAGGAGCTGAAACAGAGGGTGTCCAGGGTGGGATGGATCTGCAGAGATGCTACCGGCCCGTTTCCTGACCCTGGATGTGTATAACTCCTGAATGGAGGGCAAGTCGGCACCGATGATTTTCTCT